>NC_090317.1:39411391-39714421 GCF_039906515.1 Pseudorca crassidens | reverse complement strand
AAGGCAAAAAAACCCAGAAAAACAATTAAGAAAAAAACAAGTCCTTGTTGTAAGGGAGCTTATCTTCACCCAAAGAAGATTTTTTTTTTTTAAGTCAGAATTTCCTGACACGGACAGATGTCCAAAGATAACGTATACTTAAGAGAAAACAGCAAATTCTATGATTATGTCTGTGTGTATCCCATTTTTGTAAAACAAATAAATTTAATGTATGTTTGTAAGCATTTGGAAAAAAGCCTGTTAAGACAAGCACCAAACTGTTTTCTCTAGAGGGTGTGATATATGTATATATGCATGTGTGTATGGTTTTTATAATTTTTAAAAAAGCAACTACCATCACTACCACTAAAGAAAGAGGTTAACAGACAAATGAACAGCTCTCCAAAGATGCTGTGCGATACCTTCAGGAAATTAATACCTGTCAGTCTAAACACAAAGGACTCTTGAGTCATAAAAAAATGGTATGATTATTTTAAACTGTTTATATAGTATTTATCTTTGTTCCTTATTTTCATGGTATTTTTAAAAGGTATAAATTAGCTCTGGCATAGTAGGCAATATTCAAATAACAATAATATTTCAATTAATACCAAAAGAAGCAATGGTTTTGAGAACGAAGGTTCTATCACAGTCTGATTTTGCAAGTTACAACTTTGGTCTAAACTAAATACAGTCAGCTCTATGTTATCTGTGTACTAAAAGGGAAGCACTGTTCTATAAATAATAGAAAATAATTGCATACCAAATTTGGATTTACATTTAAATAAATCTCACTCTGATGATCTTAAAAATCATTACATAAAATAGTGAGACCAGCCTTTAAAAGATCTTACTATCCAATTTTCCTATCTTGTCTCTGATCAACAACTATGTATCTTACTCCATGCTAGGAATGGACATCATTACTTTCATAGACTAATGCAAAAGATGAGATTTATAACAAGCAAGCTTCTCTTAAAACTTGCTGGTTATACCTAGGGCAGAGAATAATCTCAAATGGCTATAAATTTACAAATACAGATACCCGAAAGCTGTCCTACAGGGCTAATTTGTGAGATGAAGAATCTGAGCAAGTAAATATACTTGGGGGGAAGGAAAGGTGAGTAGGGGAAAAAATCAACAGTGGGTTGGGGGTATTGAGTTGAGACATATCTGATGGGGAGGTGGGTAAGTACATAAGGCAGTGGTGGATGGGATGGGCTAGTAGCAAAGGTACCAGTTTGCAGGAAGGAATCTTAAGACTCAGATAGGTAGGGGATGAGTTATGGCAGAGTCACCAAAAAGCCTGCAAATTCATATTTCAGTGACTCCGCCCACGACTGAAAGAATCAATTTTTTGTTCAGCATTTTATAAGGGAAACTATGTGTTATATTTCTTGCAAATATGGTTACTTATAAAATTCTCAAGCCATGCCCTTCATAATGCTCATAGGTTGGCCAGTTAGCCGAGTACACAGTAGAAATTCAGTTAAGTGTTGGTCATGCAAAAGATGGTTTACATCTCTGTTTAGGAATAATTATTTTAAACTTAACAAGGACTGACTTTTAGTTTATGACAGGTTTGAATAAAGATTCATTTCAGCCCTAAGTAAACTTTTAAAAGTCAGAACAAACAAGACTTCCCTAAAGTGGAGTCTGACTTAAATGGTAGGTTTAAGTAGTAACTGACCTCTAACCACCCAGCTCACAACAGCTAAAAGGCAATGGATAACCAAGTTTTCTTTAATTTACAACCTAACTAGTGCCTAACTGGCAGAAACAAATTTAGGATAGGTCCACAGAAACTCCTGTAATCAGCTTAAGGAGAGGATCAACTTTAATACAGGTCAAACCTTAAATTAACTTTTAGAGAATAAAACTCTATGAATCCCAGTGTACTGGGTCACTTTAAATAGTATGGTCAATAATAAGAATTTTTAAGTTTCAGAGTTGACAAGAGTTTGATAGCAGCTTTGATTATGGTCATCTCAAAGAAGTAATCTCATTGACATCAACTGTCTCATTCTACCCTTTGGCAATTGTCAATACTGATGTACCTTTTGGATATGCTGGTGAGATGATCAAAACCTTCTTAGTCCTAGAAGCTAAGGAATACAACCTACTTACTGCTTTTGTTATGCAGTACATTTCCAGTGAGCATTCAAACACATCCCAGTAGTTCTAAAAATCTTACTAGATGCAACAGCAGCTGCTCCACCTGCTCCAGGGAAATTTAATCCAAATCCCAATGCTGTACCACCAAGCATTCCAGCCAAAGTTGTAGGGGCACCACCAACTGCAGAGAACAACATAATATTACCTATTATTCTTTTAATCAAAAACAGTGAATGAAGAATTTATATAGGGTATTTTTCATCTGAGTCCTTTAGTAACTTTGGCTAAGCCTCAAAAAACTACAGTCAATCCATTTATATGAAAAGTCTAGAAAAGGCATAGATAGAGACAGAAAACAGATTAGTAGTTGTCTCGGGCTGAGAGATCTTACTGGGATGATAGAAATGTTCTAAAACTGCACTATGGTGAGAGTTACACAATTCGGTAAATTGATTAAAAATCACTGAACTATACACTTACATTAATTTTATGACATGTAGATTATATCTCATTAAAGTTGATTTTAAAAACACTGTGGTCAAGGTTTCTTTTCATTTTGTAGGCAAGGACATCAAAGACAGGAAAGAAAAAAGAAACCTGTCAAAAGTCAGAAGTCAGACTTACCCGGTGGCACAGTGGTTAAGAATCCGCCTGCCAATGCAGGGGACACACGTTCAAGCCCTGGTTCGGGAAGATCCCACATGCCATGGAGCAACTAGGCCCGTGCGCCACAACTACGGAGCCTGAGCTCTAGAGCCCGCGAGCCACAACTACTGAGCCCACACGCTGCAACTACTGAAGCCCGCGCACCTAGAGCCCATGCTCCCCAACAAGAGAAACCACCGCAATGAGAAGCCCACGCACCGCAACAAAGAGTAGCCCCCACTTGCCGCAACTAGAGAAAGCCTGCACGCAGCAACAAAGACCAAGTGCAGTCCCAAATAAATAAATAAATTAATTAATTAATTTTTAAGAAAAGGTCAGAAGTCAAGTTTTTGATTGGAAATGGAATTCATTCAATAATTTTAACTCCCAACCTCAGACATGGTCATATTCACAAAATCTATTATACTTGAGAAGGATATTGCTTACATATATCAAAAGGTTTCCAGAATCTCAGTCATGTCTCAGGAGTGGAACTGTATCTACTTGGAAGAAAATACAATTCAAGTGGCAACCTGCAATTTCAACTAATGTTCCACCTACGCCAACTGCACAAGGCAATGGGGGATGGCGGCCGGCATTTTTCAGGCTCAACTAGGCATCAGCAATTCCTGGCAAGTTTTATTCCCAGAAATGGTGACAGGCTTGCTATAACAGGGCTTTGGGAGGGCCATATTACTGCTAGGATTACAATAACAAACTCTAATGATGAACATCATGGCTGTAATAATCATGTTAATATAAAATTCATAGTGAAAGCCATGACAATCAGGTTTTTAGCAAAGCTACTATTGATATCAACAGTTACAAACGGGATCAAGCATAATGATAATTTATGAGACGTCGGAGATCCATAGCTTATACTGGCAAATTGAGTTAAGTGGCCTGATGCGAAATAATAGTATTTTCTTTGCAACCAGTAACTTACATGAGAGTCCAGTAGCAGCAGTGGAGGTAGAAACATTTGAAAATGAGGTAAACAGCATGGTGCTTGAACTAGTAGCGGTAGCAACAGTAGATGCTGGAACCAACCCTAAATTAAAGTAACAAGCAGAAAAATATGTCAATAAAAATAATTTTTAATAAGTAAAACACCATTATAACAAACTTCACTTATATGGAGAAATAACAACAAAGCAAGGAAAATCAAGTACCCTGATAGTTAATAAATGTGACATAGTAAAATTACGATTTAAAAAATAGTTCATCAGTACTGCTTAGTATAGCCAGCCTTCTAGCACCATCATAAGAAAGAAACTCTACTAAAAAAGTGAGCAACCTAACAGGGGGGTCCACTTCCAAATTTGTGACATAAGAAGTCCTAGGGACCCATTCCCCAGTGAAGCAACCATAACTGGTAAAAAATATTTTTTTAAAAAAATTGAAATCTCTGGAAATTGTCCTGAAGGTACAGCAAATAAAGAAACATTTATTCAAGAAAATCTGCTAAAATTCAGTAATACAAGTGAGAGTCTACAGCATATGAATCATAACCCACGCTCTTCCCTCCATCCCCTTGCTCCCCTTGAGAGAAGCTACACTCCAGGCAGGAGTCGCCAAGAAGACTGGACTCCCTCTTCCCTCAGCTCCCAACCAATGAATATAGTATCTCATTAGGAGGGGAAGCAGCCAGCATTCCTCATCACCCCTGACACACAGTTAAAGGATTGAAATTCCTGGTGAGTACAGCCAAGAGCTGAGGGGCTCCTTTCCTCCAGTCAGCCCCCACTCATAGGGCAGAGGGTCTACACCAGGCACAGTAGGCTTGCAATGCTGGAGCCCCATCAATCACCCTGACTGCCCTGCCCCAGCTTACCTGTAGGGCTGAGGTTGCATGCCGGAAGAGAGAAGCAAGAAGATCAGAAGCAACGGTCACTGCCCAGCACCCAAAGCACTGGTTCAAAGATTTTGCCCAGGGATAAAGGTAGCCCATAAGAACAGAAAGCTATGTCCAGAAGAACTGACTTTATTTGAAACAGAGTATGAGGAAGTTCAAGCCAAAGGACTCTCTCGAAAAAAAATAGAGATTTTGGTGGTAAGCAATTAAGAGGAAGTAAGCTTCATGAGAGCAACATTTAGGCTGCAGGCCAGCCAGTTTAGCAGAGATAACCAGGGAAAGAGAAGGCTGAAAAGAGCCCTCCTGAGGATCAGAAAAATTAAGTACTGATACATGAATGAATCTTGAAAACATTTTGCTAAATGAAAGAAGCCAGACACAGAAGGCCACATATTGTATGGTCCCATTTATATGAAATGTCCAGAAGAGGTAAATCCATAGACAGAAAGTATATTAGTGGTTACCAGGAGCTGGAAAGAGAAGGTAATGGGAGGTGACTGCTAATGGTTACAGGGTTTCTTTTTGCAGTGATGAGAATGTTCTTGAATTACATAGTGGTGATAGTTGCACACTCTGTGAATATGTTTAAAAGAAACACTGAATTGCACAGTTTAAAAGCGTGACTTTTAAGATATATGAATTATACCTCAATTATGCTGTTATTTAAAAAATACATGATCATCTCAATAGAAGCAGAAAAAGCATCTGAGAAAATCCAACACTTTTTCACGATGAAAACACTCAACAAACTAGAAAGAGAAGGGAACTTCCTCAACATGATAAAGGGCATTTATGAAAAACCTACAGCTAACGTCATGCTTATCAGTGAAAAACAATACTTTTCCACTGCCATCAAAAACAAAACATGGATGTCTGCTCTTACCACTTCAATTCAACAACACACTGGAAGTTTTAGCCAGGACAATTAGGCAAGAAGACGAATAAAGGATACCAGATTGCAAAGTAAGAAGTAAAATTATCTCTATAAACAGATGACATGATCATGAATACAGAAAATTCTAAGGAACCCATAAAAAAATCTGGAGAAAAACAAATATCATATATTAACGCATATATGTGGAATCTGAAAAAATTGGTATAGATGACCTTATTTACAGAGCAGAAATAGAGACACAGACGTAGAGAGAACAAATGTATGGATACCAAGGGGGAAAGTGGGGGGTGGGATGCATTGGGAGATTGGGATTGACATATATACACTATTGATACTATGTATAAGATAGATAACTAATGAGAACCTACTGTATAGCACAGGGGACTCTACTCAATGCTCTATGGTGACCTGAATGGGAAGGAAATCCAAAAAAGAGGGGATGTATGGATAAGTACAGCTGATTCACTTTGCTGTACAGTATAAACTAACACAATATTGTAAAGCAACTATACTCCAATAAAAAAAATCTATTAGAACAATGAACAAGTTCTGCAAAGTTGCAGGATACAAGATCAATATAAAAATAAATTTCAATTCTATATATTATCAATGAACAATCCAAAAATGAAATTAAGAATATAATTCCATTTACGATTGTTCAAAATGAATAAAATAGTTAAGAACAAATCTAACAAAACAAGTGTAAGGCTTGTATCCAGAAAAATAAAAAACATTATTGAAAGAAATTAAAGGCATCCTAAATAAACAGAAAGCTCTCATGTTCATGGATCAGATAATTTTATATTGTTAAGATGGTATGGTAGACAGAAAAATGGTCCCCAAAGATGGCCACATCCTAATACCCAGAGTCTGTGAACATATTACCTTACTTGACAAGAGACTTTACAAATGAAGTGAAGGTTAAGTAACTTGGAAGAGGGAGATTATCCTGGATTATCCAGGTAAGCAAAATCTAAGGACATGAATCCTTAAAAGTAGAGATCCTTTCCAGGCTGTGGTCAGAAGGAGATGGTGACTACAAAAGAATAGTCAGGGGATTTCCCTGGCGGTCCAGTGGGTAAGACTGTGCTTCCACTGCAGGGGGCACAGGTTTGATCCCTGGTTGAGAAACAAAGATCCCACGTGCTTCGCAGTGCAGCCAAAAAAAAAAGAAAAAAAGAATGGTCATAAAGATGCAAGGTTTTTGATACAAACGGCCATCTAACACTTGAAATCATACTCAATGTCATTAGTCATTAGGGAATTGCAAATCAAAACCACGACGAGATACTACTTCATATCGACTAGGATGGCAATAACCGAAAAGACATAATATCAAGTGTTAGCAAGGATATGCAGAAATTGTAAACCTCAGGCAATGCTAATGGGAATGTAAAATAGTGTAATCTCTTTGGAAAACTGTATGCACTTCCTCAAAGTGTTCAACATAAAGTTACCATATGACCCAGTAATTCCACTCCTAGGTATACAAACAAAAGAAATGATAACATATATCCACACTAAAATATGTACATGAATGTTCACAGCAGCATTATTCATAACAGAAAAAGATGAAAGGAAACAACCCAAATGAATATCAACTGATGAATGGATGAATAAAATGTGGTATATTAATACAATGGAATTTTATTTGGCCATAAAAAAGAAGCGCTGATTCATGCTAAAACATGGATGAGCCTTGAAAACATGCTAAGTAAAAGAAGCTAATCACGAAATACCACATATTGTATGATTCTATTTAGATGAAATGTCCAGAACAGAGCAATCTATAGAGACAGAAAGCAGATTCATGGTTGCCAGAACTGGGGTAAGAAGAGAACGGGCAGCGACTGTTAATGGGTATGACGTTTCTTCGGTGGGTAATGAAAATGTTCTAAAATTGACTTCAGTAATGGCTGCACAACTCTGTGACTATCCTAAAAACCAATTAATTGTGCACTTTAAATGGGTAAATTATGTGGTATGTGAATTATACAATAATAAATCTGTGAGAAAAAGTAATAAATAGAAGTCTGGAATAAAGTTTCAGAAAACAAATTACCTGGACTCTTCTTGAAAATTTAAAATAAAATCTATAAAAGAAATAAAGCTAGAGAAATTAAGTACATGAAGACACAAATAAGCTTAATTGGTTAATTGAAAACAAAGTTTACCTTTTCATCCTCACTATAGATCATTGCACACGGCACGTGATAGTAAGTACTCAATAAATATTTATGCTGAATCGAGCCAACCTTTTCCAATACATAATTTTCCAATACATAATTACAGATATTCTTCTTCCTTTTCAAAAGGAAAAAGTGCTTAATAAGTAACTGCATTTGAATCTATTGATACCTGTATCCAACTGTTGAACAATTCATGACAATATATGATGTAAGACTCTGCTATCCAAAACATCTAGGGCCACCGGGGGTTTGGGGACAGGGGGGAGATGCTAGGAAGGAACCGGGAACATTACCACATACCTCCAACTATTTAAAATATGTATCATGGAATATCCCTATGTTTCATTTAAGAGAAGCACCACATGTATACTTTTAAAGAGATAACCAATTATAGCAAAGGTGTTTTAATATTTCTAATTCAATACCTACCAGTGAGGCTAAATTTTTATCATGGGTTTAATGGCTGCTTTAATTTCTTCATTCAAAATTGCCTATTCATGTCATCTGCCCATTTTCTCATTGGAGTATTGTCTTCTTATTATTGATTTTTAATAAAAGTATTATATATATATTGAGGCTATTTAGTCAAATGTTGCAAATATTTCCTAATCCCAGTTTGTCATTTGCTTTTTTGATTTTGTTTTTATTTTTTATGTAGTCAAATCTTTCCATTGTTTTCTCCTTTATGGTTTATGTCTCCATATCATGTTTCAAAATTCCCTCAAACATATAAAAGGTGTTCAACTTCACTTTTAGGAGAAAATCACACATTATAACTACCTTGAGAACAATTTCACCTAACAGATGGGGAGAAATAAAAAAACTGGTAACACACTCTGTTTAAGGACACTGTGAAGAAATGGGCAGCCTCCGAGATTTCTAATGGGAGTGTAAACTGGTATAACCCCTATGCAAAATAAGTGGCCAATGTTTTAAAAATTACAAATGCATCTATCTTTTGAACCAGTAATACTTCTTTTAGAAATTTATCCACAAAGATATACTTATACACCTGCAAAATGACATGTAAAATAAGATCCATTGCACCACTGTTTATATTAGCAAAAGAGGAAACAACCCAAACGTCCACCAGCAAAGGGTTAGATAAATTATAGCACATCCAGACCATGGAATTCTATGATGCTATAAAAAATACTGAGGAAGCTCTCCATATACTGATTGATGTGAAAAGAGCTACAAAATGTTTAAAATAAGTGTATTAAGTTTTACGTTTAAAAAGCAAGGTACCGAATAATGTGCAGAGTATACTCTCATTTATATTATTTTTTAAAAAGGCAGAGGGCTAAGAATATATATTTTTATTTGCTAGCAAATCCATGAAGAAACTCTGGAAGGATACATACAATTACAGTGGCTAGCTGAATAGAGGGGGTGGGGAAGGGGTAAGGGAGTAATACAGGGTAGATGGGGGCAGTATACTTATTTATACTATTTTTATAGTCTTAATTTTAAATCATTTGACAGACTATATTATATATTTTAAAATTATACTTAAATAAATGGTCCTCTCCCTAACCCAAGAAATATTATTTACACATTTTCATATTCACCTATGCTTTTTAAATATTTATGGTTTCATTTTCTATCTTTAATTCACCTAGTATTTCTTTCAGTTAATCTTTTTAAGCAAAACATAATCCCCTTCCCCCAAATCACCTGGCTAGCCAGCTATTGCAATTCATTTGTTCACTACTCCATCCTCTCTCCCCAGATTGGAAATGTCATCTTCATAAACCCAGGTTTGTTTCTGTACTTTAAAATTTTTCACTGATTTTTCCTTCTATCCCTGTTCCACAAGAGAGTTCCAATTATTGAAGCACTAGAATTCATTTATTTTTTATACTAAATATTTTAAACTTATAGTCAGAGAATAAATTTACAATATATTTTCATATATTTTTCTACAAGTACACTATCATTACTTTTCTTAAAAAACAAGACATGACTAGTCTCATGCACTTATCCCCTTCATTTAAACTCTAGAACCTTGTCAAGTCCCTCCTTCCTTTCCTTCCCTCAAAGATTCCCATTGTGGTTTTATAAGAATTATGTTCAACGTGTTGGTTAATTTAGAACTAAATGACATTCCTGTACTATCGAGTGTGTGTATTCTTCATTTCTTCATGTCTTTTATATTCCTCAGTAAAACTGTATGGTTATCTTCATATAGGTCATGCACATTTTTAAAGTTCATTCTTAGGCATTTCATACCTTTGGTTGAAATTGTTAATGGGAAATTCCTCCATTATATTTCCCAATTACTACTGTTTAAACATGGGAAAGTGACTGTTTTTTGCATTATTTATTTTGTAACTGACTGTATTACTGAAATCTCTTCACTAGCGCTAATTAAATTTACACTCAAGTTATGCCCATATTTTAAAGTCTTGATCATCTGTCTCAGATACTGGCATAATTTCAGGGGCCTGACCTTAAATCACATACCCAAAGGTAACTAAGGAAACAAATGCCATTTAATATGATGTGCTTTTAAGCTAAAGGAGCCTGACTCTTAAATAAGGAAGGGTTTAAAAGACAAAGTCTCATTTTCCTAATCATAGGGCTAGAACAGGGTTTTTCAACATGGCACTACTGACAGCTTGGGCCGATAATAATGGACAATGGAGGACTGTCCCATGCTGGGATTTAAGACATGCATATTTGGTCTTTGTACCCTTTCTTGGACAAAGACCCTAAAACCCTTGTAATTTCCTAAGTGAGGAGAGAGATAGAAGCATCTTCTGTTATAATATTTGGGTTTTGTCCCCAGTTTCAGAAATAGCTCCGAGAGCAATAAAGGTGAAAGGAGCCTCTGCAAGTCCCTTTCAACCACACCTGATTTATGTCAAAGAGGTGAACTTTAGAAAGCCCCTAAGGCTGAGAGACTGGTTACCAGAGGAGCCAACCAAGTGATTAGAGGGTTGGGGCTTTTAGCCTAACCCTCTGACATCTCAGGAGAGGAGAGGAGCTGGAGATTGAGTTCAATCACCAGAGGCCAAAGATTTCATCAATCATGCCTACATAATGGAAGCTCCATCAAAACCCTAAATGAAGGGCTTTGGAGAGCTTCTGGGTTGGTGAACACACGGAGGTGCTAGGAGGGTGACGTGCCTGGAGAGGACATGGACGATCTGGGCTGCTCCCCCATACTTTGCCTTACGCATCTCTTCTATTTGGCTGTTCCTAAATTGTATCATTTATAGTGAACCAGAAATTTTAGGTCAAGTGTTTCCCAGAGTTCTGTGAGCTGTTCTAGCAAATCATCCAACCCAAGGAGGGAGGGGTCACAGGCACCCCCAGTTTGTAGTCAGTTGGTCAGAAGTACAGGTGACAACCTGGGACTTGCAATTGATATCTGAAGTGGGGGACAGTCTTGAGGAACTGAGCCCTTACCCTGTGGGGTCTGTGCTACCTCCAGGTGGTGAGCATCATAGCTGAATTGTAGGACACCCATTTGGTGTCTGGAGAGTTGGAGAATTGGTTGGTGTGGGAAGAACTCCCATATATTTGGTGTCAAAAGGTTGTGTGTTGAGGACAACAAAATTTTCCTTTATGTGCACTGCAAAGTATTTAGCAGCATCCCTGGGCTCTACCCACTAGATGCCAGTAACACTCACCCAGTCTGGACAACCAAAAATGTCTCCAGATACTGCCAAATATCCTCTGGGAGAAGGGGCAAAAATCGCCTCCAGTTGAGAACCACTGGACAAGAGGAAGGGTTCAATACCATAATTTTCTCCATCTAGTGCTATAAGGCTAACAAAATCAGCCTTAATTCCTTCATGTTTAAGAACAGAGGAAAATGTCAACTAGCTTAATGAATTGTTAGCCATAGAAAATAGGCATTTTTTTTAACAGAATGGGGGAAGGTGGCCATACACTACAAGATAGTGGGGCTTGCTACAATAACGAAATGGTGATACTAGAGGAAGAAAGGACAGATAATAGAACAAAATAGGAAGTCCAGAAGCAGAACCAAGCATATATAATAATTTGGTGTATGAGGAAGGCAGCATCTCAAATCAATAGGGAAAAAATGGCCATTTAATGAAATACTATGGTTTAATTCACTAATCATTTAGAAAAAAGATTCCTAAAAATATAATGGAATTCTATAAATGTTCAAGTAATCAATAGGAAGGCAGGAAATTCCTAAAAATATAAACCATAAAAGAACAAAAAGAATTAAGAATCCTAAGGTGAAAAAGGCCTATACAAATAAGTCCAGAGAGAGAAACTCAGAAGAATGAGAGATTTGACAACATAAAAATTTACATCTTAAGGATTTCCATTTCCAGGAAAATGTACTTTCCCTATTCCTCCCACTACGTATGGCTTAAACCCCTGGACATTATATATAAAATGAACAAGAAAACCCTGAAAGGTGGCGAGAAGGCAAATCAACTAGGGATCTTGAGACCCAAGGAACATTATGGTAATGAATTCCATGGGTTTTCTTTCTGCCTTGTATTTCCCAGGCTCGGAGTTGAATAGGTTGGCCAGTCAGAAATGACAATGGGTATAGAAAAACAAAACCAAACCCAACAAAAACCTGCTCTCTAGACAAAAGACAAGAATGGGGCAGACCAACAAGACAGAAAACTTTTAGACAATAACCAAACATCACAGAAAAAAGTGTGGTCCCGCTCCCTACCTATTCCAGAGAACAGCAAGTGAGGAACTTAAACTTCCACCATTGTGAGGCTATAACGAGGTGTCCCAGTACCCCAGCCAGGATGGTATCAGAGAAGGTCAAGTAGGGAGCCAGGATGTTACCTCTGCCAGCAGTTAATGAACCATGTCCTCACAGTGTCAGTGGAAACCACATCAGGAGCAGGAACTCCCACTCCTGCCCAGCAGTAACTAGGAGACCCTTGCCTTGGGTAGCAATGGAGACGGACTAGGGAAAATGAAGTTCTACTCCCACCTTACAGTAACACAGTGAAACCCTTCTGTCTCATGCCAGAGCAATGTCACATAAAGCCAGCTAAAGCAAAAGTCTTGAATCTGATTCAGAGTCTCATAACATAATAAGAAAATGTCCAGGTTTCAATTAAAAATCACTCTTCCTACCAAGAACCAGAAAGATCTCAAATGGAATTTAAAAAGACAATACCAAGATAATAGAAATGTTAGAATTATTTGACAAATATTTCAAAGCATCCATGATAAAAGTGCATCAAAAAGAAATTATGAACACACTTGAAACACAAGAAAAAATACCCTTAGCAAAAAAAAGAAAAAGAAAAGAAATGAAAATCTCTACAAAGAAATAGAAGATATAAAGAAGAGTCAAGTGGAAATTTGAGATAACCAGATAACCAATAACCAAAATGCAAACCTGAAGCCAAGCAAAAGGACTCAGCAGCAGAACAGAGGGGATAGAGACAAGAATCAATGAACTTGATGACAGAATGATAGGAATCTACACCAAGACACTTAATAATTAAATTTCTGAAAACTAAAGACAAAGAAGAAATATTGAAAACAGCAAGAGAAAAATGTCATCTGACCTACGGAGGAAAAATTATTTGAATGACAAATAGTTACACAAATTGACATCCATACCATGGAATACTATGCAGCAATAAAACAAACAACTGACTCACACAACAATCTGGATGATCTAAAGGGAAGTATACTGAGTGAAAAAAGCCATTCCCAAAAGATTACATACTGTATGATTCCATCCATATAACGTTTTTGAAATGTCAAAATTACAGTAATGGAGAGCAGATTAATAGTTACCAGGGTTAAATAGAGTGTGGGAGCAGAAGAGAAGTAGGTGTTGCTATGAAAGGGCAAAATGAGGAATCCTAGTGGTGAGAGAACTATTCTATATCTTGACTACCAATATCAACATCCTGGTTGCAATATTGTACTATAGTTTCACAAGATGTTACCACAAGGAGAAAGTGGCCAAAGGGTATGTGGGATCTCTTTATTTTTTCTTACAACTGCATGAGAATCTACAATTATGTCAAAATAAAAAGCTTAATTTAAAAATTTAAAACCTTTTAATATCTATAAAACTAAGTAAAGTAAAACCGAAACAAACTGGGGAAAATACTTCTTTTTGGGGGGGAGGGGAATTACGTCCTTATTTTCACTAACATCTAGCAGAACCTGAGCACTTTCTTTAGTTATAAAGGTAGGTAACAAACCACGTAGGTTAGTAGTACCTGTGACTTTGTCACCAACAGAAATCATAGGTACAAAAATACTTCTTATACAAATATCAAAGCGTTAGGCTATTGCAACTGCATATAAACGAGAAAAAGATAAGCACCATATTAGAAAATTGAGCAGGGAATTCCCCGGTGGTCCAATGGTTAGGGCTCCACACTCCCACTGCCAAAGGCGCGGGTTCGAGGGCCTGGGTTCGATCCTCAGTTGGGGGAATTAAGATCCCGCAAGCCGCATGGTGCGCCCCCCCCCCCGCCAAAAAAGAAAAAAAGACAGAAAACTGAGCAAAAGATACAAAAAGGGAATTCATTCAATTTCCCTCTCTCTCTCTCTCTCACACACACACACACACACACACACAAACACACGAAAAAAACACAAATACAATTAATCAATCATTTGAAGAGAAGTCAGCCTTACTACTAATAAAGGAAAATGTAAATGAACATGATGCTATGATACTATTTTCAGTGTTAAACTACCAAAGCTTAAAAAACAAACAAACAAAAGGGATAATATCCAACATATTTAACACCGTGGGGAAATGTATACTTTCATAAAAACGACAAAGATAGCCAACGTTTATTGAATACCTATTATATACATGTCAGACAAGGTTCTAAGCAGTTATTTATATTCACTTACCTACCTAATCCTCACAACAACCCTACAAGGTAAAACGCTGAGCACTTACTGATGAGCAAACCAAGCACTGAGAGCTTAGAGTAACTTGTCCAAGGTCAGAGAACTAGTAAACAACAGAGCCAAAGTTCAAACACTTATTTCCTGGTTGTTTTTTTATTGATAACAGATATGTATTATTTGTAATATCAAAAATTCATTTGTACACAATTAAAATAATGCCCCCCAAGGTAGTGACCAAATATTCTAGCATCATAATGATTTTAATGCTCCACTTCATCTCTTTGTGTCCTACAATGCCATACCAACCAATCAAAATTGGTTACATTATCACTACTAAATACAAATTATAAATAAGTTGTTTATTATCTATAATTTTTTACATATTTTACCTTTTTGGTTGTTTCCAAAAGCTCTGAAACCATTACTATGAATATGTAATTCAATAAAATATACCATAAAGTAAAATGTATACAATATCTCACTCAGTGTATTTCTCAAGCTCTAAAATATCTGAGGCATCTACAGTAAAACCAAGCTTATGTGGCTTATAAACCAGTACTTTTTATTAACTGCATTTTGGTTTAGAAAGATCCTAAATGTCTTCTCATTAATGTTCAGTATAGGTTAAATGCATTTTACTGAATCTGACTTATTTAGAAACTGGTAACCCATGCATGCAAAATGTCTCTACCAGCCAAAATATTTTACCATTCCCCAACTATGCCATATAACTCACTTATTACTACATTATTAATATTCTCTAAAATTTTATACTACTCCAGAAATGTTCTTTCCTGTTTTATCGTACCTCCTGATAAATTTCATTTCAGAAGTTTTATTTTAAAAAAGGAAAACAGAACATATCAACAGATTGTGAAAAAAAATGCTTGGTAAACACAAGCATTAAACAGTTGAACAAAACATTTCAGTGTAACGCTATTATTACTAGTGGCCAATTTGTCTAGACTATTCATTCTCAGAAGGTTGTAACTTTTCCCCCAAACAAACATTCCTTGGTTCTAAACCTAAAAATGCAAAACCAGAAGGAGCAGTTTAGATTACATTTCTATCGCATTCATCAATAACACTAACCTCCAATAAGAGAAGTCAGTCATATTCGGATGAATCAATCAAATAAGAATCTCAAAATCAATCTTGAATACTGTGCTTCTCCATTAGAGAGCAGAGTTCAAAACTTACCAGTGGACTGTCCACCACGGTTGAAACGAGTAACTGATTGTGTAGCAATCGTTCCACTAGACGTCCGAGTAGCAGGAGTGAGGGGTAATCCTGTAAACGCTGTTGGTTGAGAGGCGTTCCCCATCAAGACAATATTGAAGTTGGTGCACCCAGTCTGAGGTGCACTTCCACCAATGAACGAGAACACTGCTGCAGACTGAGTGACAGAGCCAAAAGCAAAAGGAGTGGATGCTGTCCCCTGGTGTGATAGGGCACTGCTTGTTACAGCATTAGTACGGGTGCTGGCACCCAGCTCAAAAGCCCCTAGAATCACTGTAGGTTGTGTGAAAGCCCTGTTGCCCAAGTTTAATTTTATTGCATTTATTCTAAATAGAGAAAGGAAAAAATCAATATAATAGTTCGCCGCCACATTAAATGGCAGCTAGGTAACATAGCTCCTGTCAAATTAAGTTTGTTTTTTTTTTAACATCTTTATTGGGGTATAATTGCTTTACAATGGTGTGTTAGTTTCTGCTTTATAACAAAGTGAATCAGTCATACATAAACATATGTTCCCATATGTCTTCCCTCTTGCGTCTCCCTCCCTCCCACCCTCCCTATCCCACTCCTCCAGGCTGTCACAAAGCACCGAGCCAATATCCCTGTGCCATGCGGCTGCTTCCCACTAGCTATCTACCTTACTACGTTTGTTAGTGTGTATATGTCCATGACTCTCTCTCGCCCTGTCACAGCTCACCCTTCCCCCTCCCCATAACCTCAAGTCTGTTCTCTAGGAGGTCTGCGTCTTTATTCCTGCCTTACCCCTAGGTTCTTCATGACATTTTTTTCCCCTTAAATTCCATATATATGTGTTAGCATACGGTATTTGTCTTTTTCTTTCTGACTTACTTCACTCTGTATGACAGACTCTAGGTCTATCCACCTCATTACAAATAGCTCAATTTCGTTTCTTTTTATGGCTGAGTAATATTCCATTGTATATATGTGCCACATCTTCTTTATCCATTCATCTGATGATGGGCACTTAGGTTGTTTCCATCTCCGGGCTATTGTAAATAGAGCTGCAATGAACATTTTGGTACATGACTCTTTTTGAATTTTGGTTTTCTCAGGGTATATGCCCAGTAGTGGGATTGCTGGGTCATATGGTAGTTCTACTTGTAGTTTTTTAAGGAACCTCCATACTGTTCTCCATAGTGGATGAACCAATTCACATTCCCACCAGCAGTGCAAGAGTGTTCCCTTTTCTCCACACCCTCTCCAGCATTTATTGTTTCTAGAGTTTTTGATGATGGCCATTCTGACTGGTGTGAGATGATATCTCATTGTAGTTTTGATTTGCATTTCTCTAATGATTAATGATGTTGAGCATTCTTTCATGTGTTTGTTGGCAGTCTGTATATCTTCTTTGGAGAAATGTCTATTTAGGTCTTCTGCCCATTTTTGGATTGGGTTGTTTGTTTTTTTGTTATTGAGCTGCATGAGCTGCTTGTAAATTTTGCAGATTAATCCTTTGTCGGTTGCTTCATTTGCAAAAATTTTCTCCCATTCTGAGGGTTGTGTTTTGGTCTTGTTTATGGTTTCCTTTGCTGTGCAAAAGCTTTGAAGTTTCATTAGGTCCCATTGGTTTATTTTTGTTTTTATTTCCATTACTCTAGGAGGTGGGTCAGAAAGGATCTTGCTGTGATTTATGTCATAGAGTATTCTGCCTATGTTTTCCTCTAAGAGTTTGATAGTTTCTGGCCTTACATTTAGGCCTTTAATCCATTTATAGCTTATTTTTGTGTATGGTGTTAGGGAGTGATCTAATCTCATACTTTTACATGTACCTGTCCAGTTTTCCCAGCACCACTTATTGAAGAGGCTGTCCTTTCTCCACTGTACATTCCTGCCACCTTTATCAAAGATAAGGTGTCCATATGTGCATGGGTTTATCTCTGGGCTTTCTATCCTGTTCCATTGATCTATCTTTCTGTTTTTGTGCCAGTACCATACCGTCTTGATTACTGTAGCTTTGTAGTATAGTCTGAAGTCAGGGAGCCTGATTCCTCCAGTTCCTTTTTTCGTTCTCAAGATTGCTTTGGCTATTCGGGGTCTTTTGTGTTTCCATACAAATTGCGAAATTTTTTGTTCTAGTTCTGTGAAAAATGCCAGTGGTAGTTTGATAGGGATTGCATTGAATCTATAGATTGCTTTGGGTAGTAGAGTCATTTTCACAATGTTGATTCTTCCAATCCAAGAACATGGTATATCTCTCCATCTATTTGTATCATCTTTAATTTCTTTCATCAGTGTCTTATAATTTTCTGCATACAGGTCTTTTGTCTCCTTAGGTAGGTTTATTCCTAGATATTTTATTCTTTTTGTTGCAATGGTAAATGGGAGTGTTTTCTTGATTTCACTTTCAGATTTTTCATCATTAGTATATAGGAATGCCAGAGATTTCTGTGCATTAATTTTGTATCCTGCTACTTTACCAAATTCATTGATTAGCTCTAGTAGTTTTCTGGTAGCATCTTTAGGATTTTCTATGTATAGGATCATGTCATCTGCAAACAGTGACAGCTTTACTTCTTCTTTTCCGATTTGGATTCCTTTTATTTCCTTTTCTTCTCTGATTGCTGTGGCTAAAACTTCCAAAACTATGTTGAATAAGAGTGGTGAGAGTGGGCAACCTTGTCTTGTTCCTGATCTTCGTGGAAATGCTTTCAGTTTTTCACCATTGAGGATGATGTTTGCTGTGGGCTTGTCATATATGGCCTTTATTATCTTGAGGAAAGTTCCCTCTATGCCTACTTTCTGCAGGTTTTTATCATAAATGGGTGTTGAATTTTGTCAAAAGCTTTCTCTGCATCTATTGAGATGATCATATGGTTTTTCTCCTTCAATTTGTTAATATGGTTTATCACATTGACAGATTTGCGTATATTGAAGAATCCTTGCATTCCTGGAATAAACCCCACTTGATTATGGTGTATGATCCTTTTAATGTGCTGTTGGATTCTGTTTGCTAGTATTTTGTTGAGGATTTTTGCATCTATGTTCATCAGTGATATTGGCCTGTAGTTTTCTTTCTTTGTGACATCCTTGTCTGGTTTTGGTATCAAGGTGATGGTTGCCTCGTAGAAGGAGTTTGGGAGTGTTCCTCCCTCTGCTATATTTTGGAAGAGTTTGAGAAGGATAGGTGTTAGCTCTTCTCTAAATGTTTGATAGAATTCGCCTGTGAAGCCATCTGGTCCTGGGCTTTTGTTTGTTGGAAGATTTTTAGTCACAGTTTCCATTTCAGTACTTGTGATTGGTCTGTTCATATTTTCTATTTCTTCCTGATTCAGTCTTGGCAGGTTGTGCATTTCTAAGAATTTGTCCATTTCTTCCAGATTGTCCATTTTATTGGCATAGAGTTGCTTGTAGTAATCTCTCATGATCTCTTTTATTTCTGCAGTGTCAGTTGCTACCTCTCCTTTTTCATTTCTAATTCTATTGATTTGAGTCTTCTCCCTTTTTTTCTTGAGGAGTCTGGCTAGTGGTTTATCTATTTTGTTTACCTTCTCAAAGAACCAGCTTTTAGTTTTATTGATTTTTGCTATTGTTTCCTTCATTTCTTTTTCATTTATTTCTGATCTGATTTTTATGATTTCTTTCCTTCTGCTAGCTTTGGGGTTTTTTTGTTCTTCTTTCTCTAATTGCTTGAGGTGCAAGGTTAGGTTGTTCATTCGAGATGTTTCCTGCTTCTTAAGGTGGGCTTGTATTGCTATAAACTTCCCCCTTAGAACTGCTTTTGCTGCATCCCACAGGTTTTGGGTCGTTGTGTCTCCATTGTCATTTGTTTCTAGGTATTTTTTTGATTTCCTCTTTGATTTCTTCAGTGATCACTTCGTTATTAAGTAGTGTATTGTTTAGCCTCCATGTGTTTGTAGTTTTTACAGATCTTTTCCTGTAATTGATATCTAGTCTCATGGCGTTGTGGTCAGAAAAGATACTTGATACAATTTCAATTTTCTTAAATTTACCAAGGCTTGATTTGTGACCCAAGATATGATCTATCCTGGAGAATGTTCCATGAGCAATTGAGAAAAATGTGTATTCTGTTGTTTTTGAATGGAGTGTCCTATAAATATCAATTAAGTCCATCTTGTTTAATGTATCATTTAAAGCTTGTGTTTCCTTATTTATTTTCATTTTGGGTGATCTGTCCATGGGTGAAAGTGGGGTGTTTAAGTCCCCTACTATGAATGTGTTACTGTCGATTTCCCCTTTTATGGCTGTTAGTATTTGCCTTATGTATTGAGGTGCTCCTATGTTGGGTGCATAAATATTTACAATTGTTCTATCTTCTTCTTGGATCGATCCCTTGATCGTTATGTAGTGTCCTTCTTTATCTCTTGTAATAGTCCTTATTTTAAAGTGTATTTTGTCTGATATGAGAATTGCTACTCCAGCTTTCTTTTGGTTTCCATTTGCATGGAATATCTTTTTCCATCCCCTTACTTTCAGTCTGTATGTGTCTCTAGGTCTGAAGTGGGTCTCTTGTAGACAGCATATATAAGGGTCTTGTTTTTGTATCCAATCAGCTAATCTGTGTCTTTTGGTGGGAGCATTTAGTCCGTTTACATTTAAGGTAATTATCGATATGTATGTTCCTATTCCCATTTTCTAAATTGTTTTGGGTTCGTTATTATAGGTCTTTTCCTTCTCTTGTGTTTCTTGCCTAGAGAAGATCCTTTAGCATTTGTTGTAAAGCTGGTTTGGTGGTGCTGAACTCTCTCAGCTTTTGCTTGTCTGTAAAGGTTTTAATTTCTCCATCAAATCTGAATGAGATCCTTGCTGGGTAGAGTAGTCTTGGCTGCAGGTTTTTCTCCTTCATCACTTTCAGTATGTCCTGCCACTCTCTTCTGGCTTGTAGGGTTTCTGCTGAGAGATCAGCTGTTAACCTTATGGGGATTCCCTTATGTGTTAGTTGTTGTTTTTCCCTTGCTGCTTTTAATATGCTTTCTTTGTATTTAATTTTTGACAGTTTGATTAATATGTGTCTTGGCGTATTTCTCCTTGGATTTATCCTGTATGGGACTCTCTGTGCTTCCTGGACTTGATTAACTATTTCCTTTCCCATATTAGGGAAGTTTTCAACTATAATCTCTTCAAATATTTTCTCAGTCCCTTTCTTTTTCTCTTCTTCTTCTGGAACCCCTATAATTCGAATGTTGGTGCGTTTAATGTTGTCCCAGAGGTCTCTGAGACTGTCCTCAGTTCTTTTCATTCTTTTTTCTTTATTCTGCTCTGCAGTAGTTATTTCCACTATTTTATCTTCCAGGTCACTTATCCGTTCTTCTGCCTCAGTTATTCTGCTATTGATCCCATCTAGAGTACTTTTAATTTCATTTACTGTGTTGTTCATCGTTGCTTGTTTCATCTTTATTTCTTCTAGGTCCTTGTTAACTGTTTCTTGCATTTTGTCCATTCTATTTCCAAGATTTCGGATCATCCTTACTATCATTATTCTGAATTCTTTTTCAGGTAGACTGGCTATTTCCTCTTCATTTGTTAGGTCTGGTGCATTTTTATCTTGCTCCTTTATCTGCTGTGTGTTTTTCTGTCTTCTCATTTTGCTTATCTTACTGTATTTGGGGTCTCCTTTTTGCAGACTGCAGGTTCGTAGTTCCCGCTGTTTTTGATGTCTGTCTCCAGTGGCTGGTTGGTTCAGTGGGTTGTGTAGGCTTCCTGGTGGAGGGGACTAGTGCCTGTGTTGTGGTGGATGAGGCTGGATCTTGTCTCTCTAGTGGGCAGGTTCACGTCTGGTGGTGTGTTTTGGGGTGTCTGTGGTCTTATTATGATTTTAGGCAGCCTCTCTGCTAATGGGTGGGGTTGTGTTCCTGTTTTGCTAGTTGTTTGGCATAGGTTGTCCAGCACTGTGGCTTGCTGGTCGTTGAGTGAAGCTGGGTGCTGGTGTTAAGATGGAGGTCTCTGGGAGATTTTCGCCGTTTGATATTATGTGGAGCTGGGTGGTCTCTTGTTGACCAGTGTCCTGAAGTTGGCTCTCCTACCTCAGAGGCAGAGCCCTGACTCCTGGCTGGAGCACCAAGAGCCTTTCATCCACATGGCTCAGAATAAAAGGGAGAAAAAGTAGAGGGAATTAGTAGAAGTATGAGGAAAGAAAGAAGGAAAGGAGGGAAGGAAGAAAGAAAGAAAGAAGCAAAGAAGGAATGAAGGCAAGAAGGAAAGAAAGGAGGGAGGGAGGGAGGAAGGAAGGAAGGAGGGAAAGAAGGAAAAAAGACAGAAAGAAGATACAGTAAAAATAAAATAAAGTATAATAAAGTTATTGAATTAAAAAATTCTTATTTAGAAAAAAAAAGGGACGGATAGAACCTTAGGACAAATGTTGGAAGCAAAGCTATACAGACAAAATCTTACACAGAAGCATACACATACACCCTCACTAAAAGAGGTAAAGGGGGAAAAATCATAAATCTTGCTGTCAGAGACCACCTCCTCAATTTGGGATGATTCGTTGTCTAAAGGAGGGAAGGAAGGAAGGAAAGAAAGAAAGAAAGAAAGAACGAAGGTAAAGTATAATAACGTTATTAAAATTAAAATTGATTATTAAGAAAAAAATTTTTTTAAAAAACCATGGACGGATAGAACCCTAGGACAAATGGTGGAAGCAAGACTATACAGACAAGGTCTCACACAGAAGCATACACATACACATTCACAAAAAGAGGAATAGGGGAAAAAATCATAGATCTTGCTCCTAAAGTCCACTTCCTTAATTTGGGATGATTGGTTGTCTATTCAGGTATTCCACAGATGCAGGATATATCAAGTTGATTGTGGAGCTTTAATCCGCTGCTTCTGAGGCTGCTGGGAGAGATTTCCCTTTCTCTTCTTTGTTCTCACAGCTCCCAGGGCTCAGCTTTGGATTTGGCCCTGCCACTGCGTGTAGGTCGCTGGAGGGCGTCTGTTTTTTGCTCAGACAGGACGGGGTTAAAGGAGCCGCTGATTCGGGGGCTCTGGCGCACTCAGGCCGGCGGGGAGGGAGGGGCACGGAGTGCGGGGCGGGCCTGCGGCGGCAAAGTCCGGCGTGACTTTGCACCAGCCTGAGGCCCGCCGTGCGTTCTCCCGGGGAAGTTGTCCCTGGATCCCGGGAACCTGGCAGTGGCGGGCTGCACAGGCTCCGCGGAAGAGGGGTGTGGAGAGTGACCTGTGCTCGCACACAGGCCCCTTGGTGGCGGCAGCAGCAGCCTTAGCGTTTCCCGCCCGTCTCTGGGGTCCGCGCTTTTAGCCGCGGCTCGCGCCTGTCTCTGGGGTCCGCGCTTTTAGCCGCGGCTCGCGCCCGTCTCTGGGGTTCCTTTAAGCAGCGTTCTTAAACCCCTCTCCTCACGCACCAGGAAACAAAGAGGGAAGAAAAAGTCTCTTGCCTCTTCGGCAGGTGCAGACTTTTCCCCCAAATTAAGTTTTATAACATTTTATTCCATAGGTTATTTCATCTCAATACAGAAAGAAAGATAACCAGATATTATTACAGGAATACATGTACAGAGCTCCGTATTCGCTCATCCATAGATAAAGGTTTCCTAATTCGGTCTACTTTAAGGAGAACAAAAGTTTTAAAGGTTTTGATGGGGAAGGAGTAGCTGCGGAATTTTTATTTTCAGTACAGACAACAGAACTTACACTTCTTCTGCCGGTCTGGCAGACTTTATTAAAAACATAATTTTTAGTTTTAGACACTGAATCACAAAGTCACGTGAGGCATACCTTTAATAGAGTTTCTAGAAATTTTTAAATGTATTTCATGACCCACGAAAAAAGTGCTTCAGTATTTAAATTACCCGTCCTAAGAAAGGTTATTTAACACTCAATTACAGGTTATTAGATAACTAACAGTATAGGGGAGAATTCCAGAGGGAATTGCTTTCATCAGGCTATCAGGTGTTACTGAAAGAAAGGGCTGGATCCAACTGAATTTACATAGAAAGGCATTTTTTAAAATGCTCCCTTTAAAAATTCTGAGATGCAGGAGGGAAGAATGTATATCCAAGGTCATTAAAATGATCAATAGACAAAGATCTCTCTAGAGAGAGACATTTAATAAGCAAGCAGTCTAATTTCAAGATGGTATATGTTCAAAACCCAGTGAGTACTCTTCCTATGGCTCACATAAAACGAAGGGATACCACAGATCAGAATTCAACGTGCCTTGTGTCTCAAATCAGAAATGACTTCAATTTATAGGACTACCTTGGGAATGAGTAGCATAATTCCTAATAATTGACTTCGAAATGCCACACCATCCCTTTACCCTTTCCATACTCCGAATTGAAAGTTTGTCTTTGAAAGATGATTACCTTTGTAGCCACTAAAAGAATCAAATGGTACTCTTCTTACCCTAAGGAAATCCAGTTCCTACTGGGATAGGAGTTGATGCAACTGGTGCTCCAAAGCTGAATCCTGTATTCTGCCTAGCTGGAGTTGTGTTACAGAGTGAGAACAGGCCAGTAGAAGATGAACTTCTAACTGGTTGGTATGGAGTCCCTAAGTTAAACCTCCTATACTAGGTGTAGAGAAAGTAAACTCTGTAGCTAAGTGGTTGTCTCTGCAGAGCCAGAAGTGAACCAACCGGTAGGGGCACCAGTTCCTCCAAAAATAAACCAGCTCCTGACTCCAAACCCTAAATGGGGGTAAGAGAGGAATGGAAGAAGAAAATTTTTAGAGATCTCAATGAGACTTCCAGGTCAAGACGGCAGATGGGAGCCACACTGGAATCACTCTCTTATACTCCAAACTCCAAGAAATACCAGTTCAAAAGCATTTACTAAAAACACTTTTTAAAAAATACAGAGTTTTTTAAGAAAAAAGACAGTGTCTTCCCTGGAAGTCCAGTGGTTAAGACTCTCCACTTCCAGTGCAGGGGGCACGGGTTCCATCCCTGGTCGGGGAATTAAGATCCCACATGCCCCGCAGCATGGCCAAAAAAAAAAAAAAAAAAAAAAAAGAAAGAAGACAATTTTTCAGGTGCCAAACAGGGAATTCATATCTATGAGCAGAAGCTGAAGCTGCTTAGCCCAAGGGGGTGACTTGAATGAGATGTGTGCCCTAAAAGTTGGAAATATGCTAGATTGTGGGTAAATTTGAGGCCACAGGGTAAGGTCATAGGCTCCTCAATCAGCAGAAACCTAGTGGAGCTTATATCTGGGAAATCTCTATTAGGAGAATGAAAAAGGCAATGGAGACATGCAGGAACCCCAAGCTGGTACAGAAGATATACACAGACAGCTCAAATTCAATTTACCTTTGTGGTGTGGAAGCTTCAAACTAAGATGGTAACATAAAAACACTAATTAGGAGCTGATGAAACTTTCAGGGCCCAGGCAGGTTGTCCATGACATCACTTATCAGAGATATCTCCACTTCCTAGGTCATCCATGATCCAAAACACCCCGAGAAAATTAACTCAAAGACAAGAACTACAAAACGTCTAAGTAAGTAGTCTATAGACCTGAAAATTGAGGAAATTCTCATCTAAGGAATTAGAGGTGATAGAGCAATATGAATGGCACATTAAAATGTTTTATATGTTCAAAGAGCTCAAGAGGGAAATAGCATCCATAAAAGCAAACAAGTGAATGTGAAAAAGAACCACGGAGAAATCCAAGAAACGGATACAGTATTAGAAATAAAAAGGCTCAAGGGATAGATTTAAATAGTAGACTAGACACAGTTGAAGAGGGAAAAAAATCATTGAACAGGAAGAGAGAACAGAAGAAAAGAATCTGCCAGAGCACAGGGCAGATAAAGTGATGGGAAAGAAGAGAGAAATTAAGAGATAAGGAGAAAATAAAAGAGAAGTTTCAGTGTATATCCAGAAGGAATGTCAGAAGGAAAAAAATAGAATGGCAGAGACATTATTCAGAGTTAATAAATGAGTTTGCTAGAACTGAAGAAAAATGAGTCCTCATGCTTAAAGCCATCAAGTGCAATCAGGCAACTCCTCCCACCACCATACACACACACACACACCCTTTATATTGAAACCCTAAAATATTAAGAATAGAGAAAAAAATCTGAAAGTTATCAGAGAGAAAAAATCATTTACCTAATAAGGAGTAACAACCAGGTTGACAGCAGGCTCTTCATTAGCAACAGTAAATGTTAGAAGAAGATGGAATAATATCTCTAAATATCCCTTGAAGTGTTAAGGGAAAATCACTGTGTACTTATCATTCTATCCCAGTCAAGATTTCTAAAACGGGATGCGACTAACAATCAGGTTTTACATAATAGCTCTGAAAGGCAATTCTAAGAAATCAGTATCAAAAATATTTCATCAAAGTTATGAGCCCCATTACTTTATACACCAGTAAAAAGGAAAACAAAAACAAAAAGAAAAAAACCAACACCAATCTGTTACAGTTCCTTATCATCACTTATTTTTTTTTTACTTTTTGAAAGAGCTCCTTTCAATGTAGACACAGATTTTAATCAAACATGCATATATTAAGAAAAAATACTCAGAGTCCAATTTTCCACTCAAATTTCTTAAAGTCTTCTGTGCCACCAGGAGCACTGTTGCTGCAGCAATTCTTAAAAGAACTCATAAGAGAACTAAAAGCCATTTTTGCTATGCTTTCAAGCCAGCTTTGCAAATATGTAGACCAGCCTCCTTTTGTCTCCCACTTCAGCATAATCAATAACTAAGCCTGATTAACCATCTTTTGCGTTCGCTCCCCACAACCATTGGTTTCTAGGAGTTACAGGTGATCCCCTGTTATCTCTGGGATTTTCACCCAAGACACCCATTAGGCAGGTTTTGATCCTAGACATTTTGATATTAAATGTGCATATGGAAACAACTATGACATCACAACTGCCACCTAGCCAAAAGGGATTGTAAGATACCATCAACTGTTAAGACTCATTTCAATTGCAGAGATGTTAAAATATGGAAAACTATACCTCTTAAAATTGGTAAAATACAGTATCTTGAGTAGTGTTTGTGTCATGGTTATAAGTGAACACCTCCCCAAGACTAACTCTGAAGGACAATATTTATCTAAATGTGTTAATATGACATGCTTATTTTTAAGTCATACACATCTTAGAACTTTTAAAATGTGAGCTCCAAAGGGTGATTTCAGTGGTATAATAACTCAGTCCTGGAAGGCACAGAAAGAAAGGTATTCTGGGCAGAATAAGAGCCCTTGCTGTATTTAGTCTTATATTCCCAAGGGTACCACACTCCTGAGGTTATAAGCATTATAAATTATATTATAATAATATTATATTATTGTTATATAATTATATATTCCATATTTATGATATATAAGTATATGATAATATCACAGATGTTGACAGAAAAAATACTGTTGCCAAACCATGGTTCTTATACTGTCATAGACATTGATACTTTCAGAATTAGGTAGTGTCATCAATGTCATATTGCAGGCCAAAGGAAAAACTTCTGGTAGCCATCAAAAGGTGGAACTTTTTCTTGTGCTCTCGCATTTGTGGACTTTCCATTCTTTTGAAAGTAATTTAAGAATTACCCTGTTATTAGAATTTCTCTGCTAAATGTAGCATGAACATTTAAATATTTTCTTCCTTAGAAAATTGAGAAATAAAACAAATGAAAATCACCTTGGGACTAAAAATGAATCTGTCATTAAGAATTTGGAATTAAAAATTCCCTTCCGTCTCATTTAGATCGTATATCTGTCACATCCTTGTACTTTAAAAAATCTTTTTAATCTATTCTGCTTAACCGGTTTCTAACAAGGGTGTTTTAAATGTCTCTCATGGGCTCCCTGGTGGCACAGTGGTTAAGAATCCGTCTGCCAACGTGGGAGACACGGGTTCGAGCCCTGGTCCGGGAAGATCCCAGATGCCACGGAGCAACTAAGCCCGTGCACCACAGCTACTGAACCTGCGCTCTAGAGCCCATGAGCCACAACTACTGAGCCCACATGACACAACTACTGAAGCCCACACACCTAGAGCCCGTGCTCCGCAACAAGAGAAGCCACTGCAAGGAGAAGCCCACGCACTGCAACGAAGAGTAGCCCCCGCTTGCTGCAACTAGAAGAAAGCCTACGCGCAGCAACGAAGACCCAACGCACCAAAAAATAAATAAATAAACCTCGTTTCCAAAAAAAAAAAAGGTCTCTCATTATTAGAGATTATCAATTTCTGCTTATAATTCCATTGTTTTTTGCTTTATATATTTCAAGACTATGCTGTTAGGGGCATAGATTCATGGTTGATACTCTCTTGGCAGATCTCCTTTCTTTCATCAGTGTGAAATATCTGTTTATTACTAAATTGCCTTAGATCCCATTTTGTCTGACATTAATGTTGCTTCACCATTTTTCTTTTGGTTGCTATATGCCTAGTGTATCTTTTTCCTTCCCTTTGTTTTCAACCTTTCTGAGTCATTTTTAGCATGGCTTTTATGAATAGCAAAGCTGAAAATTTTAAAATAGAGTCTAAGAATCTCTTAATGAGTGAGTTTAATTTATTTACATTTATTATGACTACTGACACAACTGGATTCATATTTCTCCTTATTTTGTCTTTTTTATTTGCCATGTTGTATTATCTTTTATCTTTTTCTACGTAATTGGACTGATGGAATTTTCTGTATTCCATCATTTTTCCCATACTTGGAAGTTACATATGCTAATTATATTTATTTGTATGAGTTTCTCTTGAATTCTTTAACACATTTAAATTTATGTTCTTCTAAGAAAGCCTGAAGTTAATCAGTATTCCATATCCTTTTTAAGAAATAAGACCTTAGGAGCTTCCCTGGTGGCGCAGTGGTTGAGAGTCTGCCTGCCGATCAGGGGACACGGGTTCGTGCCCCAGTCTGGGAGGATCCCACATGTTGCGGAGCGGCTGGGCCCGTGGGCCATGGCCACTGAGCCTGCATGTCTGTAGCCTAAAAAAAAAAAAAAAAAAAAAAAAAAAAAAAAAAAAAAAAAAGAAATAAGACCTTAGCACACTTTAGCTTCTCTCTGCATATCACTACTTTAATAAAAATGGAAAACAAGTCTGTACTCCCTCTATGTGGCTATGAGTAGGAATATCTGTCTCTGTCATTGTTGAGTTCCTCTAGCCAACTTCTTTCTATTCCTCTTCAGAGTGCTCTCTCCTTATCCACACTGCCTGACTAGGAGCTTAAAGTTGACAAAACTACAGCTTTATATGTTGAGCCCAGCTTACAGTTCCATCCTGGATGTCTTAATGCAAGCACACATGTTCAAAGAAAGAAGTACTAGATGGTGAAGGACTTGTGCAGAAAATTCACTAGGCCTAAAGAAATCATCGGAGCTCACTGAAAAGGCTCCTGGAACTGGGCAGATGATCCCTGCCTGGTAGTCCAGTCTAAATGAGACAATTCAATCAGTGCTGCCACCTATCGGGCTGTGCTAATCACTTAAATGAATTAGAATCTGTTTCCTCACCTCTAAAATTCTGGCAGTTTCACTGAGTAACCAAAATGTTTTCTTAAAAATAAGTTTACAAAGGGCCTTCCACATATATTATCTTGTCTAATTTAATTTAATGTAAAGTGCTATATGAAAGCTTTCTAAAATATAATGCTGGGGTTGTCCTCACTGTCAGTGAAGGATCAGTCAATCAGGGGTATTTATGGGACACTCTCTAAGCTGGCCCAGAGAGTGTACATAAATTGCATTTCAAATTACAATTCAAAAAAATTACTACACAACTATCTCATTTATCAGCATGCAAATTATCTTCTTTTTGTACTACCTATCGTCCTTTATAGGTCCTAGGAGTGTTCTGGTTAGTAGGAAACCTGACTCAGGATCAATAAATGATGGTAGGTCATTTCAGGACACACCATTTTACCACTTAAGTTCTTGAATCTCTTGAATAAAAGGGAAATGATAAAAGCACTTACCGAATCTGACATTCCTCATCTTTTAATTACCTACAACAAACCGTAAAGGTATTTTGATCTCCATTCTATAGTTGAAGAAACTGAGGCTCTAAGATACTAAATTACTTTCCCAAGGTCAAACAAATAGTAAGTGAAGGAACTGAACACAATACTTTCACTGTAACATTAGCTTAAGCAACACATATTAGGAAGATAAGTCTGCATCTCAAAGAGCAGAAACAAAATAAGTTCAAGCCTGGGTACCTATTATAGGTCATTTCAACATAAATGTTTAGGGGCTTCTGTCTCACAAAGTATAAATGATTTTGGGGGAAATCACTCATGCCATTATTCCCCCACATTACTTTGAGAAATAACTGTCAAGAAGTGACTAGCATAGAAGTTCAGCCATGTAATGGATTAAAAAGTTTTTCTGCCTTCTTGGAGGCAAATCCTCTTTGGAGACAACGTTCTCCCTAAAATGCCTAGTTACTAGATAACCATTCATGAATTCCACGTGAATGGTGAATTCCATTCACCATTCCACGAATTCAGTTCACCTTCTCAAGAACATCATGACTAAACAACCTGGCCTGAAAATTCATGCAATGTGATTAGTTCTGGTATAAAACCATTCCAATAAATAGTAACTTCTGATGATACATATGGTTCCTTAACATATTAATTATGGAACTAAGGAGAGAGGCAGAGAAGCAAAGGAAAAGTACCAAATCACTGAAGAAACCCCTTTTCCACCAAGAAAGCGTTACAGAAATGGAACTAAAGAAGAAAGTAGAAAAATTGAAGCCTCAAAGTACAATAGGGTCCTTATTTGCACTGACAGTTATTGATGCCAACTCTGGAAGTAGAAACTGAGTTACCAATGTTTTATCCTAAATGTTTGAGTCCCCAGAGAGAATTGGATAGGGAGAGGTGAAATTAGCACAGCCATTTTCAAGGAAATAGGAAGGGATCAAACCTCTAATGGTAATCATTTTATTTTATGCCAAAATAAAATATAGAGCTATGGAAAATTGTGCATTAGTTTTCAGTTCATATTAAACATCTTAAGCAATATAACTCACTGATTATCTTTCACGTTAAGTGTTTTTCTCCCCCTTCGTACTCATACTATAACTTGTCAAGGCCATAATGTCAGAATCTTATTTTAAAGGCTAGAAAGGTTTTTTCAAATCCCAAAATTAAGACCAACTTTCCGAATATTACAAGTCTGACACTGCAGAGAAGACTGTACATTTCCATGAAACAAGTCTTATTTTAGTGAATGCCTTTAGCAGTTACAACAGTGGAAAAGAAAAGACCAGGGATGAGACCACAGGGGAGGGTGGGCAGAAGGACTCAAGAGAGGGGAAATCTTGGAGGAGCTGAGAAGGATACAAGGCAGGGGAGGGGACTCAATAGAGGACGGGAGTGGAGGGCAGAGAAACCCAAAGAGAAGGCTTGGCTAAATGGAAAGGAGGCAGAGGGACCCAAAAGGGCAGCAGTGAAAGAACAGGATTAGGAGAGGGGAGAGGAGAAAGAAGAGAGTACATCACTGGAGAGAACTAGTCTAAGAAATGAAAGAGGAATGGCATTCAAATGCAAAGTACAGCCTCAAGGCCTACTCACTTTTAGAAGAATCCTCCCTCAAAACCTTGGAGAAAAAGAGCAAAAAAAAAAAAAATAACAACAACAAATGAAAAACTGGAAACTTCTGAAGCATACTAGTATTCATAAAAATCTTAAGCATGAAGTAATAGTAGCATGAAGTAATAGTAGTCATTTAAAGATTTCAAAAAATATCATTTTACAAGGAAAAATAGATCTGGCTAATATAACTTAATTCAAGTTTATTTTTTAAAATAAATCTCACTTTTCTCAGGGCTTTACTCCACAAAAAAACTAGTCATCAAGTATGTTTTTCAAGGTATGCCTTTGAAAAATAAGCATAATTCTTATGTTTGTAATTTTTTTGTGTGGTAAAATATAATGTAAAATTTACCATTTTAACCATTTTTAAGTGTACAATTCAGTGGCATTAAGTACATTCACAACATTGTTTAACCATCACCACTCTCTATTCAATATTTACGAAACTTTTTCATCACCACAAACAGAAATTCTGTACCCATTGAACAATAACTTCCCATTGCCCACTCCCCCAGCCCCTCTATTTTACTTTTTGGTAACCTCTATTTCACTTTCTGTGTCTATGAATTTGCCTAATGTAGGTACCTCTTTTAGTGGTATGATTTATATGAATATTTGTATACTTGAAACAACCTAAATGTCCAACAACAATAGTGGAATGGAGATATTTTTAAGTGGCATAGTTATATGAGGGCTACTTTACAGCAATAAAAGCAACGTTTTTTTCTTTTCTTAATTTAGGTTTTATTACTCCTAAATGACTTTCTGTTTTAAGCTTTATTCCTGGATTGTGCAATAAGTCTACCGGGAGAAACCTATGAAAACTGTACATATTAAATGGCAAGATAGCATTTTTGAATATTTCTGTGTTACTGAAATAATTGTGTAAAAAATAAAAGTCACTTCACATTTTAGTATTTATATGAGTTATATATGTGTTATTTCATTTTAAAAATTTTTTAATTAATTTTTTAATTGGGGTATAGTTGATTTACCATGTTGTATTAATCTCTGCTGTACAGCAAAGTGAATCAGACATACATATACATATATTCACTCTCTTCCAGACTCCATTCCCATACAAGTCATTACAGAGCACCGAATAGAGCTCCCTGTCTATACAGTAGGTTCTTATTAGTTATCTTTATATATAGTAGTGTGTATATGTCAATCCCAATCTCCCAGTTTATCCCCCCTAAAATAACTAACTTTATCTACATTTATCAGTATAGACAAATCTCAAAAACAATGTTGACCCCCAAAAAGTTGCAGAAGAGTAAGTACAGTATACCATTTATGAAAATGTCAAAGGACATACAAAACAATATATTACAAATCATTTATGGCCATCTATGTTTGAGTGCACTTAAAAACACAGGAAAAATATTTAACAGCTTCAGAAGAACAAATATCTCTGGGATTGGGAAGGGGTACAAAGAGTAGTGTTTTAGTTTTATGTTTAGTTTTAGTGTAATGTTTTAGTTCTTTAAAAAAAACCAATATCTAATGAAAATATGGCAAAAGGTTAACAATTGTTAAATCTTTTGTGGGTACATGGATGATGGTGTATAATAGTCTCTGTAATTTTCTGTCTGAAATATTTTATAATTTTAAAAAGAGGCTCTAGTTTTAGAATGTTTTAGAATGACAGAAAATAAGACAACCTGTGTGCTTTGAAAAGGGGGAATGTGCTAATACAGACCAATTATAGCTTTTATTCTCCCAGTCAACTTAATTGCTTCCTTTATAAAAAATGTAAATTACAAATGAATACATACTCATATAATCTTTGGAAAAGACATTCAAAAAGAAAGCTAATCACCATGAGTGTTATTATGGCACTTGAATCTGCTTGAATATGCTATGATTCATACATTTTTTAGAGTGTATCCTTTTGAAAATGTCCATATTTATTAGTTAAAAAAATACATTCAACCTAACTCATATTGTGGTTGATGACTGCTACTCCAGCACAGAGAAACCTAGAGGGGCAAATCCATACATCCAAGGGGGCAAAAATTCACAGCTCAGGTCCAGATTCCTGGCCTTCTTGTTAGGATTCCTCTTGAGGGCATGGAAGGGGTTATATGTATAGCTAATCAGTTTTGAATACTCCAAACATTTATTAAGCCATCTATTCTGTTTCCCTTTTATTTAAAACCAAACCACGGAATTCCTGAGAAACTAGGGTCACAACTGTACCTCTAGGCCAAGTGCAAACACTCCGATTGCCAAGCAGAGCAAACTGGCGCCGCGCCAGCGTTTCTGCACTCCAAAGCGGGAAAAGCGGGGCACCGGGTCCGGCGACGTTCCCGTGAGTGGGAGCGACGCGTAGCTCCGGCCGGTGCCTCGCTGGAGCTGCATGGCAGCCGTAGGGGTGCTCCCCCTGGGGCTCCGGATCCAGAAGGCTTGCCCACAGCAGAGGAAAAAAAGCGCGATCCCACCCTACACACACATAGACACAAACACACACACAAACGCTGAGCCGGGACGGAACCACAACACGTGTCTCTGTCACAGCGCGGAAAGGGGGCGTGGGGAGCGCGTGGGGAGCCGCCACAAAACCTCCTCAAACCCCCCGGCCACCGAGCCTACCTTTCTGCCCACGCTGTTCGGGATCTGCTGGACAACTAGCGGTCCGATCTAGAATACACGTGCAGGAAGAAAGTAACAGTGAGGGAGCCTGCTGATTTCCTGAACAAACGAAAACCGGTGGTGGCGGTAACTGGTGGCTGCAAAGTAAAGGCGAAGGCAGTTAAAACTGCGGAGCGGCCAGAGGCGGACCCGGAACTTCTGCGGCCGAAAAGGGCCAGCCTGCGCAGCGGGCGCTTCTCCGCGGAGCGATGCTGAGACCCAGGCTTAAAAGGGGTCGACCTAGTTAACTGGAAAGGGCGGCCATTGACCACAACTGGCACGCGCCCGGATTGGTTACTTCTCGTGAGGTTTCAAAGGACACTCTTCTATGGTTGGCCAGGAAAGTCAAGCGGGAACCCGGAGGCGGGGGTTGGCGGCGATCTTAAACGACGTTGTTACCCAGGCAACAGAGGGACGCAGAGCTCTCCGCAGTGTATTTTTGGATCCTAGAGAGCCACCCAAAAACTGACCCAGGTGAGGAAACCCGAACCTTAGAAGGGGGAAAGAAGGGGTCCTCAGATGCCTTAGCTGTCAGAGAAATTAGGGAGAACTCTAGATACTTACGGCTCTGAGAGATACACTAAAAAAGCCACAAGTTGCCGATAGAACAGATCCGTTCTCTAAATCCCCCTGCCCTAGGCGCTCTAGAAGCAGGATTCAGCTTTAACAAAACTCAGTCTATCAGAATGTGAGTGAGATGGGGCAGTTTTACCAGACAAGGGATGGAAGCGGATGGAATGTCAGAAGGCCAAAATGAACAGGCGAACCTTCCCGACGTTTTTCTCTAGACACTTACATACACTTACTGTTGTAACGCTAATTTGAGAGTGAAAACTATTATTTCCTTGTAGGTAGATCAGGGTGCTCTAAGTTGAAGTAGCCACTGTTATCTTCTGTTTTACATGTACAGGCATGATTTATCTTGGACCAGGTTGCCTTGGTTGGGATATTTTTTTTAGGGGGTATAACGCTGTTCAGACTGAAAAAAATGGCCTGTATTTCGTGGACAATGCCCTGTGTGTCGGAATGTGAGCACTGTGGCCTGAGAGTTCCAACCACAGTTGGTCAGATTCGTTGAGGAGTGAGAAGCAGTCAGACCGCACTTGGGGGCCTGGAGCGTGGTGTGCAAAAGCCTACGTGTCCCTACCAAACCTGCTACTCACCAAGGGCTGATTGGGAGAGTAAGTGTTATATGTCGTTGGACTGTACCCGTCAAAAGGTAAGGGACTGTGACAAAAAATAAAATCTGAGTGAGGGGAGAGTACAGAGTTTGAGCAGAGAGGTAGGGGCCTCTTTTCCTAAGAGCTTCTTGTGACAGGGATTCAGAACAGAGACTATTTCCTGAAGAAATGAAGAAAACAGGCCTGTTGACTTAGGGAGAAAATTTCAAAGCCCTGAAGGAAAATGAGCTGTCTCAACTCCTTTTTAGATAGAGGTGGAGTATGGGAATGAGACAGAAACAAAAAAATTGTTGGCAAGTGTATTAAGTTTGGCTAAAACAAAGAATAACGGGTAGAGGAAATATTAAATCAAGAGGCTCATTTCTTGACATTTAGATTTATGAAATATTCCAGGTACTTTCAAAAATCATCTTCCATTAAATATATTTTAAATTTGTAACAAAAACTCTTGTTAAGTCCCCATAGTTACTTATGACTTGGTACATTCAATAGCAGTGAAAGTTAGAGACCTAAAAAAGGAAATTATTCTTGGTATTGTAAAAACAAGTCAAAATGAATTAGTTTTAATAGTCAGGGAATCATTGATGTGTATAGTTGTCAAAAAATGTAAGAAAAAACCAACCAGTATATTATAATTTAACTCAGACATAGGCATAGATGATGTTTACTTTTGTGTTTTCAGAAGAATTTTAATACAGGAATTGTTAAATAAGGTACTATATACATAAAGTTGCAGAAGAAATGCCAATTTTATTTAAGAGAGTAAATGAATTTTTAATACTTTGAAATCATTCAGCTATAAACAGTCAGTACTCTACATAGGGATATGTGTTTACCTATTAACCAAGTTCCCAAATGACACTATTTGGTGATTCTTTATTACCCTGATTTTATTTGCTATATAAATTTGAATTAATAAAATGTCATTTCTTTTTGAATAGTGTGTAATTCAGAATTTTCACTAATTTAACCTAGACTTCTCTCCAATTAGTTCAGGTCGAAGAGCCATTCCTGCTGAGACCCCAGCCCTCTTAACTAGAGTCTGACTTAATCTCGGGTTATTGATATTATTGTTATGGTGCCGTGAGTCTGGAGTCATCCTGGTTGAGCTTGTTTAGTCCCTAAATGGCTCCAATGTTTTGGTAAAGAGCTGGTTCTGAAGCATCTGTCTCTTTAGCTCATTGTGGCTAGTACCGAAAGAGATACCCCAATCACCTATGAAGGCCCTAAGGATTCAAGTTGATGTGGGAAAAATTAAAAGCACTGTCTAGAAAACTCTGCCACTGGAATTGGCCTAGCAAAAGAGAGTGAGAGAAAAAAGAAGGGTCTAGAAAATTTACTTTCTAAATAACCAAATCTCAAATAAAAGATTTAGCAATATATTTTTAAAATGAAGTTCCTGCTTAAATTTGCCTTAAATTTATTCTTGGCCTATTTAAGTGGCAATGACAGATTCAAACAGGCAGTGTGGCTCTAGAATTTTTTTTTTTAATCACTACACTATACTATCTGGGTAGTCTAAGCAAAAGGAAGAATACATTCCAAAGTACAAAGGCAGGAGATTATAGGGTATGTTTAATTAGCAGTTCAGTTTTTAACAGAATGCAGTTTACAGGTAGGAGAATAATAGGAGGGAAGGGCAGAAAATTAGGTTGGGGTTAAATCCTGAAGGACCTTGACTGTCAGGCTCAAGATGAACTTTATATCAAATTTACAAATAAAAGATAGTCCTACAAATAAATAACACTGCATAGTTCATAAAAAGGCATCTTGCTTTAATTTTTCCGATGTTATGTATTTGTCAAATGAACTTTAATATGTTTTTAATAGTTTAACAAATTATTCTTAATTTGTTAGACTTCTAAAAAAGCTAGTAGAACCTTCATTTCCATTGAAATTAGAATATAGTTTTCTAAAAATTCAGATCATTGTTTTTCTCTTTTGATACTTTGAGTTCTTTGATTAGTTACTTATAAAGTATTGCTGATTCTTTTGTTTGTCAAAATACAATATCAACAAACTTGTCGTGATTTATTATTTTGTGTTTATAGATGATTATTATGGTTGATATGGCAAAAATTATTTTTGCTGGAGTGCCAATTTTATTATGATATTTCTACTCCAATTTAGCTAAGTATGAACCTATGCCATTGTATGCCAGCATAATTTGGAATTTAAAAAGTCTGATTCCTAATATACTTCAGATATAAAGAGCATACTATAAATTATTGTGAATGATTTGTTTTACATCCCAAGGAGTGGTATTCCCTTCAAAGCAGTCACTTTGGGAGGCTATCCACTTATTCTAATGCTGTTGTTATTGCTCAAATTACTTTTGAAGCTACTCTTTTAGAATCGCCTTGAGGCTTGCAGCACATTCTTTTGAATATCCTCAAAGTATTAAATCTTCATATTTTGAAAGTAGATGTGATATCTAGATATATCTAGAAATCACTTGGAGACAAATCTGATGTGTAATCACACTGAGTGATACCATAGTGATACCTGTTTTCTTGGTGATACATATGAAGGCAGTTCCAAAATATTTTGAGCATTGATAGCATAATTTACATCAACGTATAACCTTTCAAGGTGACTATTTTGAAATCAACATTCGTATGAATTTAGTCATGCTTCATTCAGTATTCACCAACTGCTGACTACCTGCCAGCTCCGGTTACCGAAGACGCTCAGCCTCTAGGTGTAGCTTCCCACTGCCCACACTGCCCTGCCTCTTACCAAATGAGAACCAGGCGAGAGCTACTTCCCAACTGATGGGGATTTAGAATTAATCTGCTTTCCTAAATACAGTATCCAGTGTACTTACTGAACCACAGCCTTCCTTCATAACCTCCACTGGGACATTAGAAAGCCTCTGATGGAGTGCCTGTTTCCTTTTCTCTTTTATAGCTGTGATGTTGAGCCCAGCCTTATTCTGAACCTTCCTCTAGCTGCCGACTCCCCCATAATACTCAAGAACCCCTGCCTCCTATACCCCCACCTATGGACCAGGATCCTACTTTACCTAAATAGGCCTCCCTGTAACCATGGCTATTCAACCTTTCTGCCGAAACACTGCTCACGTCCTGAAACTCTCGCTGCCGTGTCACTGCCAAGCCCATGAGCACGCGTGAATAGCAGCTCTGATTGCTAACTCAGATGCTATATTTGGCACTTCTGAATACCCTTCTTCTGGGTTAGTTCTACTGGTTCCAGTTTCTTCCCTTCTCACCAGCCCACCATTAAGCTCTAGCAAGCCTCATCATCGTGTACCTGTGGGTGCTGTCGCTATGTGCCAAATAATAATGATATTTTTATAAAGCTTTTCATATTTCAGCAAACTCTTTTACCTGTGGTGCATAATACGGCCATCACAACAATATTGTAAGGTAGGTAATGCTGGAATAGTAAAACAATTTTGGCTATATTTGTTTTTTAAAAGTCTCATTGTACAATTTCAATTCAAAATACCATTTAAATCATTGCATCTGATATCTGGATCCATTTTTCCCTTTCACTGTCAAAGGTAAAAAATGTTTCAGTAAACTTTTTGCTTTTAATGTTAAGTAAATATTTAATGAACACATAATCATCTAGGACTTTAACAATATAAACAGAAGCCTCTTTGTTTAATTTAATGTGTCAATTATTCATTTCCATAGCAGACTACCAGACCATACTGTGAGAGAAGATTGTTTTAATCGGCTCTTATTTCACCTTTTCCAATTTAATGAGTTTTCAATGTAATGAGTTTTATCATTAAGTTATTCGACATCATTATTAGTTTAAATGATGTAGCCCAGAGTCACAGAGCTAGGAAGTAAACGATAGATACAAATCTAAGCAACATCACTCCAGAGCCCTTACTCTTAACCACTATGATATACTTGCCTCTGTGCTAGATCTATAGGGCAATTTAACATTTGTTTCATACCCTTGACATCTCCGATAAGCATTCAGATCAGTTTTCCTTTTAAAAAGGAAAGTCAAGATAATGGTAAAATATAATAGTAAAACAAAAGGTTTGTAAAACGCCATTTACATGCAGATTGATTTTGACAGGTGATTGTACCAGCACACTTTTGAGAATTCCTTTGTATTACTGTTCTAGGCACAACACAAAAATTTTAGTGGATCATTTAATAAAAGCACTAAAGAAAAGCTTCCTGTGAATTAATTTTCTAAAATAATATTCAAAAAATATCAGCAGAAGTGTAGAAAAGATTCCTATTATATTTATGCCCAAATCACTAACAATAGGCCTAATTCTACAGTCTTTATTCAGGTTATTCATTAAAGTGTGACACTCCCAAGATTTTTAAAGATCCTGAATTCCTACTCCAAATATAATGGTAGAGATTATTTAAAAGACTGATGTCTGGTTGGTAGGATTACAAGTAGTTGTGATTCTCTTATTTCTACTTTTAATGTATTATTTCCTAAAATTTCCACAATAGACATATATAGTATCACTATTATAATCAGAAAAAAACAATTTATTTTGTGTGAACTTTCACTAAAGTTAATGAACCAACCCACTAGAGGTCTCAAACAGCAATATAATGCAAGGCATCATCAAGGGTTGATTAAAATTTTAAATAAAGCAGAAGATACCGGCCTGCCTGAGGCAAAAGTGTGAAATGAGTAAAGTTCCTTGAGATATTCCCCCCAACAAACATCCTTTTCAGTTCACTAAATAGGAATATACAAGCTAGACAGCATATATTAGACAGATAAAAAGGTAGTCTACAAAAGTATGTTTCCAAATAATAATGTACATTCTACATGACACTGACAAACCCTTTCTCTTGGGGTAAAGTTTAAGGATGTGCATTTTTAACTAACTCCCCAAGTGACCTTTAAACACACTAAAATCTGAGAACCACTATGTAGGTGCTCAAGAAATGCTTGTTAGATTGAGCACGAAGTTTTAATAAAGCAAGCTGTATACTTGCGTTTACTTGCTGCCCCAGGTCTGTGAGTCAGCAAAATACATATATTTGAAGGAGTTTACAAGGATTTTCAAGGAGGAATAAGAGATAATGGAGTGACCCAGGGAAAGGAGGGAGATATGACAATTTAGAAAAATCTTCATGTCTTAAATAAAATAGAAGACTAAAATACCTCTTTCTATTATCTTCTTCCTCAGAATATGGAATCTGAAAATATGGAATCCGAACATATGGAAATGGAAACCATTTCCTCAGCTTCAGCTCTTCAAGCTCTCTCTAAGCTGCTTTATCCGGAAGAGGATGACTTTGAGTCCGGACAGGTGGTTGTATACTTACAGATGAATTAGTTCTGATCACACTAAGTTGTGAAACTGTATTTGAACAACTTGTTCCAACCTTGCTGTGGGAGCAGGGCTCTGTCATCTAATACATTCACAGGAGGTTGCAGGACTGATTATGCATGAGAGTATAACCTCTAGTACATTTCTAGCAAACATAATTATATTTTTTCTAAACTACCTGAACACTGAATAGGAAAATAGTTCTGTAACTATGGTAGCAATAGCCACATTTCAAAATGTTTGTCATTTATATTTATGGCCAAAGAATGCTTGACAACCATTACAAAGAGTGATAGCTAGGATTTTTAAGCCTAGACAATATTTCTATAAAACAAATAATTTTAATTAGACAATATTAATTAGGCCCCCAAAACCCTTAATTTTTAAAAATTTGTCTACACATGAAAGCAGAACAGAAAATATTTTGAGCCAAATAAGGGGACAAACTAGCTTCAGCCTATTAAAATTGGCTTCCTGCTACATGCTCAGATAGAGCTGTGGAATCTAATTAGTTGAATAGCATTTGGGGTCAGGACAGGGAACCTCAGGGAGGCTTGCAGCAGCAAGATGGGCTTCATTTTGGGTAGGAGAGTTGCATGAATTGACCTTTGGCCATTCCACAGTCACTGCCAGTATGCTCAGAATACTCAAAATACTTCCATGTAACCCCCTGCTCTCCATTCTCCTCCTCCTTAGATATTAGCAAACCTTGGCTATCAGACTGCCTATGTGAAGGCAAACAAAATTTGCGGCAGAAGTTTCATACTATAGGTGCTTCCCTGGTGGCGCAGTGGTTAGGAATCCGCCTCTCAATGCAGGGGACCGGGGTTTGAGCCCTGGTCCGGGACGATCCCATATGCGGCAGAGCAAATAAGCCTGCGTGCCACAACTACTGAGCCTGCGCTCTAGAGCCTGTGCTCTGCAACAAGAGAAGCCACCGCAGTGAGAAGCCCGCTCACCGCAACGAAGAGTAGCCCCCACTCCCTGCAGCTAGAGAAAGCCCTCGCACAGCAATGAAAACCCAAGGCAGCCAAAAATAAATAAATAAAATAAATAAATTTATTTTAAAAAGTCTCGTACTATAGCAGAATATATCAATTTGCTTTAAACTATTTTAATGTTCTTTGTTATCATGACCAGTTTACCATGAATAAACCATCTCCCATGAACATACATATCAATTTTCTCCTCCCCAAATTCTTTTTTGCCATAGTGTGGGAAAACAAGTAGTATAATCTAAATAGGCAGCCAATCCAGTGTCAACCAGATTGACACTGGATTGAGCTTCCACCCCCCAGGAAGAAGTTATGTGGAACAGGGCAGAATCAAGTAAGACATGCAATGGAAATAAAATTTGTAGAGGAGGGGAACTGAGTCAGCTTGGAGCCAGGATTAGGAACCAAGAAGTTTTAGTCAGGGAAAATTCTTAGTAGAGGCCAAAGAAGGAAAGAAAAAGCAGGCCATTAGTAACAGCATTGAATATATACAACAAATAGGACACAGAAGAAAAAGTTAAGTGCAATATCAATAAGTTTGGGAAGGCAAACTCGTTTTTGCTACCTTAGCTGAAATAGAATGATAAATCCTGGGAAAGGTAAAGTTATGTCATATAGAAAAAGTATAGAAAAGGTAAAGTTATGTCATATAGATAAAAGTATGTCATATAGAGAAACAGCGATGTGGAATAAAGGGAAGTGGAACTTGTAACTAGAACAGATTCAGAGATAAGAATTTTCCCTGGTTACAAAGCCTGTTTCCTTTGGCATTTATGTATGGAGATGTTTATTTGCATCTAGAGATGTTTCCAGGGGAAAGATGAGTGCTTATGAGAATAGAGAGACTAGAATCATTTTACCAAACTGTACAATATATAGAGGAAAATTACTATAATAATGTATGATTCTGTATATCTGGGTTATAAGCAATTTCGAGATAATTTGTCATTCAGCCACCACAGTACAGATATCATTAGAGGATATAGAATTGGGGTATCAGAACAGTGTGAGAAAAATTAATGTTTCTAATGAACTATTAAATTTTCCAGGAGAGAAACGGCTTTTCATTTTTTAACATGTATTAATCTTGGGAACTGTAGAACGATTACAAGAGCGATGTGTTTTTGAAAATACACTCACTGAAAACAGCATTTAGAACTGTTGCATACACATTGGTTTATTTACACTATCCCCACCAAGAATTGTTAAGAATATAGGAGATTGGGAAGAGAGTATGTCTGTTGTCTCACGAGGGGATCTTAAGACCTTGGGAAATAAGGTTTACCGCTCTGCACAGACAACGTAACAAGGATGTTCTAACTCTCTTACATATTGCAAAGTGGCATGAATTGCAATGACAAATTGCTCGGATAATTGGATGTAGATTCATGGTAGAGGCTGAAATGATATTCTTATAGAAACAATTACCAGATGGTTTTTAATGTTTTTATTATCCTGATCCATCTTTTCACTTGAAAATTTTATTTTTAATCATTTATTTTCATTAAGTTAATAAACTGAAACTCCTCCTCTGTTCTGATATACTGATCCAATCATCACTGTCCATGGAGAGCATACCAATTTTTGTCAGGAATGTTCAAGTTTTTATTTCTATGGATTTTAAATTGCTGAGGAAGGAAGCACTCAACAAAACAAGAGGCCCTCAGGTTCCAAAAAATGCTTTACCCTGGTTGACTATTAGTAGTATTAATATTCTCATGATTAATAACTTAAGAAAAGCACTGCCAGTTTACATGACTTTAGTGATTTAAAAGGAAAAAATGTACAGAATATTGTCTTGGGATTTTCACATAAAAATGCCTGTAACACCTTAACAGCAGACATAGCACTTTTGAAGCACCTTTTGGAAAGCAATAGTTACTGTCTCAGAAACCTTTGAAATGTTACAGATTAATTTATAATTTATAGCTGTTGGAATAATTTAGCATAAAAAAGACACAGTTGAGCTTTTCCACCAGCTTTCAAGGACAGACCCTATTCCTCTTGCCCAAACAGGACATTATAACTTGTGTACCTGTCTGAAGTCTTGGGAGATAAGGGCAGGAGCCTGGAAAAGGAGACTTGGAGGTACTAGTTTGCCAGGACCACGCAATAAGAAGTTTTGACTGCCAGCAATGGAGTGAATTGGAGCTGCAGAGTCTGACATCAGCAAGAACAATTAGTAAAAAAAAAAAATTGGGATTTCTTGAAGTAGCGAAGAACTCCTGACAGGGACCAATAAGGTGGTAGCCGCTATACTGATGGTGTAATGTGTGTTATGCTTAGCTGAAAAAAGAAAACTGTTCTTCTACTGGTGAGACAGGGGCAGTATGTCTGCTGTTCCTGTCCCATACAGGGGGTATGTCTGCTCGTACAGAAGATGGCAAAATAAACCTGAACTTGCATGAAGACTGAAGTGGTTCAGCATGTATTTGACACTATTAATCTGGCGTTGCTGTTTAAATCCACTAGTTCAGTGTCATGAGGTGATGGGACAAAGAAGTATTTCATATCCACAGTGGAAACAAGTAAAAGCTATTATCAAGACTTTTTGCGGTACGTGGGCCTCTCACTGTTGTGGCCTCTCCCATTGCGGAGCACAGGCTCCGGACGTGCAGGCTCAGTGGCCATGGCTCACGGGCCTAGCCGCTACGCGGCATGTGAGATCTTACCGGACCGGGACACGAACCCGTGTCCCCTGCATCGGCAGGCGGACTGTCAACCACTGCGCCACCAGGGAAGCCCTATTATCAAGACTTTTGAATGAGTTGTTTGATGTCTAAATACTTAGACTCTATTTAGTGGTTTGTTTTAATTTCTATAAAACTTTCCCATACTTCTGTCCCCCATCTAACTATGACCAGACAACTGCCAAAACCCAAAGGGGTCGATGCTCTTATTCTAACACTTGGTTCTAACCTTCAAAGAGTTGAATGTGGCTCATTCCCCTAGCCCCAAGAATACATGATTCACTGGGCTGGAACTGGGGATTTAGTCTGATCAAAGATCAATTCTGCCTTGGGGTCTATTAAACCAAATACTTTTTGAAAGGACGAGGAAAACACATTCAAAATAATACTTGACATCTGTCTCTTGGTTATATAATAGCAATGGGTAATGAAACTGGGAAGCTTAATGAAACTGTAGACGGAAAGCTTATCAAATTTAAAGTATCACTGGTCGTGCAAGTTATACAAGTAGTAATTACAGAATGTTGGACTTTTTTTCCTCTCCTCCAGTCAAATAGTTCATCTGAAATGGGTCCTGGGGATATTGGACCACCAAAAACAGAAGCGCTTAAAGGTAAGTTATTTAATAAAGCATATAGATCAATATAATCAGTATAATCTTTTCTTTGGGAGCAAAATGATAGGGAGAGTAATACTAACACTAGCACTTATCAAAGCTGAACTCAAATAATTGTGAGAACGATGAACAACTATTTACATATAAAGATATTGTTTTTACTCTAGTGTTGCAGGTAAGTTGTTTTTCTGGTAATGGAAATTAATTTGCCTTGAGTTCTTCACATTTTTTGGCATATTTCCTGAGATGGAAAACCAGGACAGTCACATGTGGTTAGATAACTTTTTTAGTATTTAGGGTCTAGTTACCACGACATTTAACTCCTTCACGTTCTGTGCTGCTATATTCTGGCAATTTCACAGAATTCATTAATTCATTCAATAAATATTTGTTGAGAGCTAATTATGTACCAGGTAGTATGATCATCTCTGAGACTACAATGGAGATCAAAATAGAAAGGTTCCCTGCCCCCATTGAGCTAATAGTCCTTTGGAGAACACAATGAAACAAATAACTACACAATTTTATCTTAAGTTGAAAAGCTTATAAATTAAAGCCCATGGGGTGACTTATAAAGTCACGGGTCCGGTAAACTAGAATAAATATTTTTTGGGTGTTTTCCCAGCATTTTGGCCTATACATTTTCACAGAGTTGAACATTTTGCACATCTTTAAAAATGTAGAAATCTGTAATTCTGTTGGTCGTGATCACAGTTACCAAAGGGTGGACAGGGAGAGGAGATGAAGTACTCTCATCAATTTAGGTAATTGTAAAAGATTTTGTCTGGAAAAATGTTTAATAATGACTAAAATGAGGTCTGAGTGGACAATTTTAAAATTTCAGTTATTCTACATACTCAAGAGCCTATTTGCCTTATTCAAGAGATATTCATTTCACAGAAGACTAGTTCAAATTTGGATGTATTTCTGTGCTGCCTGTATTTCTGATAATGTAGGTCTAATAATCTCTAAATTCTAAGAACAATGAGTCATATGTAAAACATTATATGTAAATCTGTAATTATGCTTTACAAAGCCCATGCTAGATGGAAGCAGATCATTTCAAATGAACTGGAAGAATTGAAAACCTGACAATCAGGTGCATTTCTGGGAATGCTTAACAGTAATCAAAATAATGTTCTGCACCTAATGTGGGTCTCCATTTGCTGCCGCAACAGTTGGAACAAATGCAAGCTGGGATTTAGCATGCCTATTTACTTTCTCTTTTTTTTTTAACATTTTTATTAGAGTATAATTGCTTTACAATGTTGTGTCAGTTTCTGCTGTATAACAAAGTGAATCAGCTATACCTATACATATATCCCCATATCTCCTCCCTCTTGCATCTCCCTCCCTCCCACCCTCCCTATCCCACCCCTCTAGGTGGTCACAAAGCACCGAGCTGATCTCCCTGTGCTATGCGGCTGCTTCCCACTAGCTATCTATTTTACATTTGGTAGTGTATATATGTCCATGCCACTCTCTCACTTCGTCCCAGCTTACCCTTCCCTCTCCCTGTGTCCTCAAGTCCATTCTGTATGTTTGCGTCTTTATTCCTGTTCTGCCCCTAGGTTCTTCAGACCCCCTTTTTTTTTTTAGATTCCATATATATGTGTGAGTATACAGTATTTGTTTTTCTCTTTCTGACTTACTTCACTCTTTAGGACAGACTCTAGGTCCATCCACCTCACTACAAATAACTCTAATTTCATTTCTTTTTATGGCTGAGTAATATTCCATTGTATATATGGGCCACATCTTCTTTATCCATTCAACTGTCAATGGACATTTAGGTTGCTTCCATCTCCTGGCTATTGTAAATAGAGCTGCAATGAACATTGTGGCACATGACTCTTTTTGAATTATGGTTTTCTCAGGGTATATGCCCAGTATTGGGATTGCTGGGTCATATGGCAGTTCTATTTTTAGTTTTTTAAGGAACCTCCGTACCCTTCCCCATAGTGGCTGTATCAATTTACATTCCCACAAAGACTGCAAGAGGGTTCCCTTTTCTCCACATCCTCTCCAGCATTTATTGTTTGTAGATTTTTTGATGATGGCCATTCTGACTGGTGTGAGGTGATACCTCACTGTAGTTTAGATTCGCATTTCTCTAATGATTAGTGATGTTTAGCATCCTTTCATGTGTTCATTGGAAATCTGTATATCTTCTTTGGAGAAATGTCTATTTAGGTCTTCTGCCGATTTTTGGATTGGGCTGTTTGTTTTTTTTTTGATGTTGAGCTGCATGAGCTGCTTGTAAATTTTGGAGATTAGTCCTTTGTCAGTTGCTTCATTTGCAAATATTTTCTCCCATTCTGAGGGTTTGTCTTTTCGTCTTGTTTATGGTTTCCTTTGCTGTGCTAAAGCTTTGAAGTTTCATTAGGTCCCATTTGTTTTTTTTGTTTTTATTTCCATTTCTCTAGGAGGTGGGTTAAAAAGAATCTTGCTGTGATTTATGTCATAGAGTGTTCTGCCTATGTTTTCCTCTAAGTTTTATAGTGTCTGGCCTTACATTTAGGTCTTTAATCCATTTTGAGTTTATTTTTGTGTATGGTGTTAGAGAGTGTTCTAGTTTCATTCTTTTACATGTGGCTGTCCAGTTTTCCCAGCACCACTTATTGAAAGACTGTCTTTTCTTCATTGTATATTCTTGCCTCCTTTATCAAGATAAAGTGCCCGTATGTGCATGGGTTTATCTCTGGGCTTTCTATGTTGTTCCATTGATCTATATTTCTTTGTGCCAGTACCATACTGGTTTTGTGCTTTGTTTTTGTGCCAGTACCATACTGTCTTGATTACTGTAGCTTAGTAGTATAGTCTAAAGTCAGGGAGCCTGATTCCTCCAACTCCATTTTTCTTTCTCAAGATTGCTTTGGCTATTCGCGGTCTTTTGTGTTTCCATACAAATTGTGAAATTTTTTGTTTTAGTTCTGTGAAAAAGGCCTTTGGTAGTTTGACAGGGATTGCACTGAATCTGTAGATTGCTTTGGGTGGTAAAGTCATTTTCACAATGTTGATTCTTCCAATCCAAGAACATGGTATATCTCTCCATCTGTTTCTATCATCTCTAATTTCTTTCATCAGTGTCTTATAGTTTTCTGCATACAGGAGTTTTGTGTCCTTAGGTAGGTTTATTCCTAGGTATTTTATTCTTCTTGTTACAATGGTAAATGGGAGTGTTTCCTTAATTTCTCTTTCAGATTTTTCATCATTAGTGTATAGGAATGCCAGAGATTTCTGTGCATTAATTTTGTATCCTGCTACTCTACCAAATTCATTGATTAGCTCTACTAGTTTTCTGGTAGCAGCTTTAGGATTCTCTATGTGTAGTATCATGTCATCTGCAAGCAGTGACAGCTTTACTTCTTCTTTTCCGATTTGGATTCCTTTTATTTCCTTTTCTTCTCTGATTGCTGTGGCTAAAACTTCCAAAACTCTGTTGAATAAGAGTGGTGAGAGTGGACAATCTTGTCTTATTCCTGATCTTAGTGGAAATGGTTTCAGTTTTTCACCATTGAGAATGATGTTGGCTGTGGGTTTGTCATATATGGCCTTTATTATGTTGAGGTAAGTTCCTCCATGCCTACTTTCTGGAGAGGTTTTATCACGAATGAGTGTTGAATTTTGTCAAAAGCTTTTTCTGCATCTATTGAGATGATCATATGGTTTTTATCATTCAATTTGTTAATATGGTGTATCACATTGATTGATTTGCATATATTGAAGAATCCTTGCATTCCTGGAATAAACCCCACTTGATCATGGTTTATGATCCTTTTAATGTGCTGTTGGATTCTGTTTGCTAGTATTTTGTTGAGGATTTTGCATCTATGTTCATCAGTGATATTGGCCTGTAGTTTTCTTTCTTTGTGACATATTTGTCTGGTTTTGGTATCAGGGTGATGGTGACCTCGTAGAATGAGTTTGGGACTGTTCCTCCCTCTGCTATATTTTTGGAAGAGTTTGAGAAGGATAGGTGTTAGCTCTCTCTAAATGTTTCATAGAATTCACCCATGAAGCAATCTGGTCCTGGGCTTTTGTTGGAAGATTTTTAATCACAGTTTCAATTCCAGTGCTTGTGATTGGTCTGTTTATATTTTCTATTTCTTCCTGGTTCAGTCTCGGAAGGTTGTGCATTTCTAAGAATTTGTCCATTTCTTCCAGGTTGTCCATTTTATTGGCATAGAGCTGCTTGTATTAATCACTCATGATCCTTTGAATTTCTGCCAGGTCAGTTGTTACTTCCCCTTTTTCATTTCTAATTCTGTTGATTTGAGTCTTCTCCCTTTTTTTCTTGATGAGTCTGGCTAATTGTTTATCAATTTTGTTTATCTTCTCAAAGAACCAGCTTCTAGTTTTATTGATCTTTGCTATTGTTTCCTTCATTTCTTTTTCATTTATTTCTGATCTGATCTTTATGATTTCTTTCCTTCTGCTACCTTTGGGGTTTTTTGTTCTTCTTTCTCTAATTGCTTTAGGTGTAAGGTTAGGTTGTTTATTTGAGATGTTTCTTATTTCTTAAGTTAGGGTTGTATTGGTATAAACTTCCCTCTTAGAGCTGCTTTTGCTGCGTCCCATAGGTTTTGGGCCGTCGTGTTTTCATTATTGTTTGTTTCTAGGTATTTTTTGATTTCCTTTTTGATTTCTTCAGTAATCTCTTAGTTATTTAGTAGTGTATTGTTTAGCCTTCATGTGTTTGTATTTTTTACAGATTTTTCCTGTAATTTATATCTAGTCTCATAGCGTTGTGGTCGGAAAAGATACTTGATACGATTTCAGTTTTCTTAAATATACCAAGGCTTGATTTGTGACCCAAGATATGGTCTATCCTGGAGAATGTTCTATGAGCACTTGAGAAGAAAGTATATTCTGTTGTTTTTGGATGGAATGTCCTATAAATATCAATTAAGTCTATCTGGTCTAATGTGTCTTTTAATGTTTGTGTTTCCTTATTTATTTTCATTTTGGTTGATCTGTCCGTTGGTGACAGTGGGATGTTAAAGTTCCCTACTATTATTGTGTTACTGTCGATTTCCCCTTTTATGGCTGTTAGTATTTGCCTTATGTATTGATGTGCTCCTATGTTGGGTGCATAAATATTCACAATTGTTATATCTTCTTCTTGGATTGATCCCTTGATCATTATGTAGTGTCCTTCTTTTTATTCTGCTCTGTGGTAGTTATTTCCACTATTTGATCTTCCAGGTCACTTATCCATTCTTCTGCCTCAGTTATTCTGCTATTGATTCCTTCTAGAGAATTTTTAATTTCATTTACTGTGTTGTTCGTCATTGTTTGCTCTTTAGTTCTTCTAGGTCCTTGTTAAATGTTTCTTGTATTTTCTCCATTCTATTTCCAAGATTTTGGATCATGTTAATATCATTACTCTGAATTCTTTTTCAGGTAGACTGCCTATTTCCTCTTCATTTTTTGGTCTGGTGGGTTTTTATTTTGCTCTTTCCTCTGCTGCATATTTCTCGTCTTCTCATTTTGCTTAACTTACCGTGTTTGGGGTCTCCTTTTCACAGGCTGCAGGTTCGTAGTTCCCATTGTTTTCGGTGTCTGCCCCCAGTGTCTAAGGTTGATTCAATGGGTTGTTTAGGCTTCCTGGTGGAGGGGGCTGGGGCCTGTGTTCTGGTGGATGAGGGTGGATCTTGTCTTTCTGGTGGGCAGGACCACGTCTGGTGGTGTGTTTTGGGGTGTCTGTGAACTTATTATGATTTTAGGCAGCCTCTCTGCTAATGGGCAGGGTTGTGTTCCTGTCTTGCTAGTTGTTTGGCATGGGGTGTCCAGCACTGGAGCTTGCTGGTCGTTGAGTGGAGCTGTGTCTTAGCGTTGAATTGGAGATCTCTGGGAGAGCTCTCGCCGTTTGATATTACGTGGAGCCAGGTGGTCTCTGGTGGTCCAGAACTCGTCTCTCCCACCTCAGAGGCTCAGGCCTGACACCCAGCTGGAGCATCAAGACCCTTTCAGCCACACAGCCAGGTACATGGGGATTTTTTTTGCCTTTGGGAAGTCTGATGTCTTCTGCCAGCATTCAGTAGGTGTTCTGTAGGAGTTGTTCCACATGTAGATGTATTTCTGACGTATTTGTGGGGAGGAAGTTGATCTCCACGTCTTACTCCTCCGCCATCTTGAAGGTCCTCTGAATGGTTAAACTTTACTGCTACTATTGGAGGGACTCCTGAGGAGGCAGGGGGTGGCTGTGGCTCACTGTGGGGACGAAGACACTGGCAGCAACTGCTCTGGCAAGTACTCATTGGTGTGAGCCTCCATTTACTTTCAAACATTTAAATATGACATGTAGAAACCCCAGGCATGTGCTCAGTTGACATAAAGGACAAATGAGAGAGATTTTCTTTAGAGCCCATGTCTATATGAGGAAAATAATGCATTAAAAATGATCATTGTCTCTACTGTTTTCAGTTTCTTTCACTGATAATATTTTTAAAGAACTATGTCAGGCTTGCACGGAAAAGGTATCAAGGGACTTTTAAATAGTAAAACACAAGGCAAGATAAAGTATTTCTATCCAAATCAGATTGATTGCATGTTTGATTTGTTCTTTTATGTAAAAATATTTTACGTATGATCCTATTTGTTTCTGAAAAAATGTGTAATATTTCTTTGCATATATGTTGTATATAATATATATTTTATACACAATATGTTATTTTATGTACTAAATATTTGTATATTATATGTTTTATATGTGTATATACACATATATGTATATATATTTCTGTAGATATAGATATAGATATACGCACATATACAGAGAGAGAGAGAGAGAGAGAGAGAGAGACTGGAAAGATGTACACCAGAATGCTATCATTGATCATCTCTGGGTGGTTAGAATGTAGATTATTCTATTTTCTTCTTTTTGCTTATATGTGTTTTCCAAATTTTCTACAATTATTATTACAACTCTTCAATGTATTGGCTGTGTGTTGATTAAAAATTTAAGTCAATTGTTACGAATTTAGCTTCTCTGACCAAAAACCAAGCTAGCGATTACAAATAGAAAATATTTCACTTCAGTGATCCCAAACTTAGTGTGAAGAAGAACAGGAGAAATTTCAAGGGGTAAAACAGGCAAAAGCTTCAACTTTATCTTCCCTTTCTTCACAGTCATCCCTCAAACAAGTGATGAAAATAGTGAGCACATCTGGAATCCGGAGGAGGTTCCAGAAGGGGCAGAGTACCATGATGTGTGGGATATTAGAGAAACACCAGAGTAAGTCAAATGAAGCCAGGAACATGTTTTTTGGGGTTTAAGTTAGATGTGTCATCTGATACCAGTCTGTTTTTGACAAGATTCATAATGTAACTTCTACCACATAAAAGGTAAAACTATGGTGACACACAGAAGGCATGTGTAATTGATGAGTTTTTTCCTTCTAGAGCAGAAACAAATATTAAGACATAATACCTTTCTTTCAGTTATTATCTAACAAAAAGTGAAAAGTAGTCATTTCCATTATCAATTTATATTTAATATCATTTAGTTGTATAATGTGGAAGTAACAGTGGGTAAAACCAGCCCATTAAATTACAAGCATTCATACAAACTAAATTATTATGCCATGTTTTTGTGTCAAAGACTTGCTTTTAATTACTCAGTGTTCCACAATTTCAGTAAAAGGCTATGTTCTGCCACCAATTATCAGCTGTTACCTGGACTAATTTACTAGTTATTTTAGGATTATGTTTAGTATATTGTGCAAGCAGGATTAAAGGCTTGCTTTCTAGTCTTTTAGTAGAAATTATAAATATGAATTTTAGAATTATCATAAAAAGCCTTTCGTACGAATAAGTGAAATCACTCATACTGTTAAGGATTAAAGTGTGTTTACATACATAATTGAAATTAATGATTAAATACACTAAGCTTTAAATATGTATTTTAAAATAAAATCTTGTTTGAATATTTAGAATAGCTTGAAAAACAAAGGCAATATTTATTAAATTATAGTGTGCTTTATGATGTCTTGAAAACTTCTATGGCAAATGATCTGAGAACTTTTCTAATTCTGACTGTAAAACTGTGTCCAATGCTTAAAAAAAAAAAACGATGCTTCTATCTTCTATGTCAGTTCTGAAAATAGAAGCAGTGGGAGACTGCAGATAATTAACTAGAGAAAAAGTGTCCAGCTTTCAAATAAACAATGTAAAAAAAAGTAAACCTCATAAAAAAAGGGGATTTTAAAACATTTCTGTCTGCATCTTAAGTATGAAGGGAGTGAATCCCAGGTTATGTTTATACAGTGCCCACACATCCCTGTGAAAGGTAAGATTTAAGTCATTCATTTGTCACATAGTTTAATGAATGTCAAACATCCATATGTGGCAAGCTCCAAATCTGAGAAAATTTTAATTTTTCATCCTGATGTTTGATGTTCTGTAGAAAGAACATCCCTCAAAGCTTTAAATGAACAAGAACTCCAGTCAGGATATGAAGAAGATTGCTTTATAAGATTTTTTAATCTCTATTTTCTATGTTATGCAAATACATTTCGAACTGTCCCAATTGGTAAAGAAGAAAATGGGTAAAGAAGGTGAACAGGCAGATCACAAAAGAAGAATCACAAGTTACCAAATAAAAAATAATAAGGGCCTGAGCTAAGTCACTGGCCTTGGAGAGAAATATGAGGGTCTTTATTTGAGAGATATTTGAAGGAAGATTTGGTATTTGATTAGATATAATGAATGAGAGGAAAGCAGTAGCTAGAGCAAATCCATGTGGGAGTCCTGGGCATATAGATCAATATCTTTCTGTTTTGTTTTAACTTGGCTTCACCTTTGTGAATACCTGGTAGCTGTTACAGTCTATTAAGAAAAAAGTGTCCTATCTCAAATAGCTATTTACTGTTAGCCCTATTCCAACTCAGAGAAGTCCCTCTTTCATCCTTGGGCATTCCTATTTGCAAGTGGTCAGAAGTTCAATGTCTCCAGATACAATTTTCCAACCGCCTACTATATACATTTGCCTGGATGTCCCAAGGCACCTCACATTCCACACACCCTAAACCAAACTCACCATTTCCCCTCCACCTACATTCCCAATCACAGTTAGTGGCTTCACTGTTCACCCAGTCACCCAAGCGAGTAACCTCAGCATCATCTTTGATGCTTTCCTCTCATTCATTATATCTAGTCAAATACCAAATCTTCCTTCAAATATTTGTAAATGTTTACTTACTTCATTCCATCTAAAAAGATAGGGTAGGGACTTCCCTGGCGGTCCAGTGGTTAAGGTTCTGTGCTTCCAGTGCAGGGGGTGTGGGTTCAATCAGGGAACTAAGATCCCACATGCTGTGCAGTGCGACCAAAATAAATAAATAAATAAAATTAAAATTAAAAAATAAAAAGATATAGTTCATTATGGCTGGGGGTTTCTATAAACCACTCTATCCCTGGGGTCCCAAATTTGGGGGCAAGGAAAGATTTATGAATTGTCATGTGTGAGGTGAAATACCAGAAAAACCTTTCACTGAACTAAGAATTCTGTAGGACTAAATTCTAAACACTATAGTTGTACCGGTGCTGACTACACTACCAGTGTTTCTACTGTAGAATTTTTGAGGTAGAAAACACAATAGAGATCATTTAGTTCAAACCCACCCCCTCCCATAAATTGTACAAATCCGGAAGCTGAGCACATGAGTTTGTGACTTGACCAAGATCACACAGTTAATGACAGAAAGAGTACGAAACCTGGATTTTCTAACTCTACTCTGAGGCTTAAATTTAACAGAGGAATGCTTCCATCTATCCATCAAACCCTGGATTATGGGCTCACTATTCTTCTGAGCCATTGTTTTCCAGGAAAGGACCTTCCTTTTTTCTTCTGCTTTTACTCTTATTAGAATCTTGTTAGAAGTTCCCTCAATCTATTTTATTTGTATAGCTCTGAAATAGTCAAGCTTTATTTTTAGAAACCAGTATACACAACATAAATCCTGACAGTGTTAGGTATTTTTGACTGAATTTCTAGACTTTTCTTCCCTTATATTCTGCTACGTGCCTGAAAAACTGCAAGCACTTTATTTATTTTGTCCTTTTATTTTTTGTAATAGCATGTCCTCATAAGTTTCTAGTTTTCTGCTCTGTGACAGGAAATTGCTCTTTCATTTGAGTCTCTATATCGCTGGCTTTTTTTTCAGATATGAAATTGTGTTCAAACAGAAGGTGGGAACTGAAGATATGTTCCTAGGATTGACCAGAAAGGACCCTTCAACTGCGTGTTGTAAGGATCTAGTGGTAAGCCTCTCCCCTCTTCCCCATTTTCCATTTGACCATTATAGTTAAATTGACTGTTGTATACATAATACCATAGACAAGGCTGTAAACCCTTTAAAAATAGTGGTTGCTATGTTTGAGGTACTAAGGGAATAATAGGATAGACAGTTTAAAATTGGCAAACATGTACAAAATAAACTAAGTTTACACATGTGGATAAGATTTACAAATAAACAGAATCATATGACATAACGCACTACTTCTAGTCCTAATAAAACTGCCCAATCTGGACTGAATTTTCTTTCATCCTAGTTCTGTCCCATACATGTCATCTGATTGGTTATTAATTTCTGATGAGTGACAGTCAATCAAAAAGTAATATTTCCTTCCCTGAATCGGTCTTATCTCTTATATCTGTATTTCTTTTAATGACTCAACTTACATTGGGGGACATAAAAGGGGATTTTTTTTCTTAAATTTTGGATCTGAACTACTGACTTAACCCTCTCAAAAGACATCCAAAATGTTACTTGGCTCCCTTGTCTGAATGACACTACAGCATGTTGAAGAGCATCCTTTGCCAAGCCACTGTTTCTGTATAATAACAGTAGCGATACCAACAATATCAATAAGACTTCCTTACTGGGCCTAACCAAGAGTGTGGAATGCAACTCACTTTCGCAATATACACTAGTAATTCTGGTGTTTGGTGCTGGGAATTTATTTTTTGAGATCAGGGGCTGTGCATCTGTATTTTCCCCTCCCTCTCTTATAATACTCTACAACACAGAGTACTGAAGTACCCATAGGAGATGCTTAATATTTTCCTGAAGCAAAAGATAAATGCATTCTCTCTTTTGCATAAACTTCAGGCTTTCTCTTATTAGCAAAACCTAAGACATTCAGTTGGATCACATAACATAATAGGAATAGCGTCTTTAAGGACCTCAGGAGATTTTTCAAACTTAATGAGTTAAGGTTTCAAGTGATCTTGAAGTAATTAGCTCCCAGGGTTTTACCAGTAATATTCAAATTTCTCTCTCTTAAATGACTGTAGGATTATGTTTTTGATGTTTGGTATTGCGGATTACTCTAAACTCTAAAGAAATTCTAGGCCCTAAATAAATAAAACTGTTGTGAGCCTTTCCATTTCCTTCTTGCAGCTTGCTCCCAGCATTAATAATAAAGGTATGCTGAATGAAGAATCTTGGAAACTAAATCACACCTCAGAGTAGGAGTACACAATTTATCTAAAACTCAACATGTATGTACAGAAAAAGACTTGATCCCTCCCTCTAATGAGCTTATAATTGACTGGGGAGACTAAACTAACATAAATGAACCCATTTTATTATTAACAATTAAATTCAGTGTTGACAATTTTAAGTTTGCCAGGAGTTCAGACGGTTTGGATAAGACATGGACACCTTTGAATGCCAGAAACAGATGAAACATTTGTTGGTGCCATGGCACTTCACCACATGTATAGCATTCTTTTCCTCTTTCTTTTTCTTCATACATTCAATCTTTAAATACTACTACATACCAGACACTGTCCTAAGTACTAGGGATACAAAGACAAATAAGAAACAGTCAATTACCCTCAAGGAATTTACAGGTAATGAGATGGACACCTAAAAAGTCATTGCAGTTCACTATGGCAAGTACATATTTGGAGGCATATACCAGGTACGTGGTGACATGAAGCAGAAAGGGCAGAAGGGGATCAACACCAGGTGGATAGGATTTCTCCAGTGGACAGCATTCCAAGAAGGGCATTCCAAACAGAGGTAAGAGCACATGGAAAGGTATCCAGGCATGAAATAGCATGACCTATTTGGGTAAGCATTGAGTGTAACAAGAGTAAAGAATAATTGTGGACAGTGGTGTACTGGTAAGCTGTCCCTCAAAAAAGAAAAAAGAAAACAGATCTGCGCTTGAATTTTATCCTATAGGCATATTGATGATGACACCCACTGTCATTGCTTAACCCTGCTGGGAAGACTCCGACTGCAGAGATTAATGACCTCATCTCAGATATTTCTGGCACAATTTTTAAGCTTATTATTCCTGTTAATAATATGGCATTTTTTCAACTCTAAGACATCATCAAATTGTAGATGTGCCATTTGTTTAGTAACATAGGAAAAATAGGTATACTACTATATTAAATATGCACATTGTGTGATTCATCCCAATAACAGAAACATAAAAATGTGAGGAAAATTGCACCTTAGAATTGGCTAAATATGTTATTTGGGTCCTGGACCTGGTCTCTATGTAACAATCTGACCCAGAGACTTTAAGAAGAAGCCCTCTGCTTAAGCTGAGGAAGGTAATAGGAACGCAAACAATCTGTTTAAATACAAGAACTGATTTGGGGTTTAAAAATTTATAAGAACCGCCTTTCCTTTACCCTCCCCAGACTCCAAATAAGAAAGCAAGATTTATGAGTCCTAAATCAAAGTGTTGATCCTAAACAAAATTCTGAGTTAAGAATATGTATGTCTTCAGCAAACCTTCCATCTTTTCCTTCTAACCCCAACCCAGAGAGTTCCATTATCCAAATTATGCCTGCTGCTCTACTCCTGAGTTTGTAGTTACCAAGCTTCCCGTGCCTTAATCTATATTTGGGCATTTTATTTTCTAAATAAAAACTGTATATATTTAAAGTATACAGTATATTGATATACATATACATAGTGAAATGATTACTACAGTCAAGCTGATTAACATATCATCTCTTCACATACCATTTGTGTGTGTGGGTGTGTGTGGTGATAGCACCTGAAATCTACCCTTAGCAATTTCCCAATATTCAATACAGTATTATTAACTATTGTCATCATGCTGTACATTAATTTTAGAGCTAGAACTAAGCCAGTGGTTTGCAGGTTTGTTTTGTTTTGCTTTTAGCTGCCAAGTCTTTTCTTCAAACAAAATTCTGTGAGAAAGCCTAACATATAAAACACATACTACTGCCTTGGTTAAAAGGGTGCTATCATCTATGAGACAGCTCCTAGGAGAAAAACTGAGGCTCTTTGTAACACAGTTTGAAAGTGTTGATTTAGACTTTCCTCCTTATATTACAGTTGGGAAAATAAGGTCATGCTTACGATGCCTCTTACACTGATATAAGAGAGTCTAGAGGGCGTTTCCTCCTAGGTGACATGCATGTTTTTCCTTAAACTTCATGAGTAGAATGCCTCTGTCTTATTTTATTTTATCTTAAATTATATTTTCTCTTTTATCTTCTATACTCTCCATCCCTCCCCACAAGACTTCTACTATAATGGATTTGATACATATCCTTGAATACATATTTATCATTGTTTTCTGTAATTTTTAAAATTCAACAAATACTTATTGAGCATTTACTACAGGCCAGACACTTGACATACAGTGTTGAACAAAATAGATATAAGGTTCTCCTTCTCTGCAGGTGCTTAACTGTTAAGAGGTCAAATAGTCCATAAGCAGCAGCACATATTTTCATAGATCCATCCGATAAGGAAACAAGTCCAAAAGGATATAGTTTATTACTTATACAGACGGCATAAGCAAGATCAGCATGGTATCAGCTCCCCATGTCCCTTTGCCCCACAGGACAACATTGAACTACAGGAGCCAGATGACAGGTGACACAAGTAGTGGGGCACTCTTGCTGAAGAGCCAACTATAGACTGCAGCTAAGCTGTTTAACAGCCTGCCTCTATACCCAGGGGAAGGGAGGTGGAAAATCCTATGCCTCATTGAAACATCATGGCATCCTCCTGCAAGATAGGGAGCCTCCAAGGTCGAAAGACAGATAAGAAACAGCCTTGAGGCAACTCCTCACAAGACCGCCTATCTTCTCATGCTGTAAGAGAATCACAGGATGTTCTGCCAAGACCTAGGGCAGACTGAAGTTGAGCCTTGCTTACATGGCCTATGTGAATAGTGCACAGTTGCCAGAATGCCATAGTGGAGACATTTCCCTACATTTACAGCCCATAAATAAAAGTTTCTATCCTGATTGTCTTCACTTAACATGATATAGTAACAGAAAACAATTTATATAATGCTTACTATGTGCCAGGCATTTCTCTAGGAACTTTGCACATAGTAACTCATTATTCCCACGCCAAAACTCTATGAAATAAGTGCTGTTATCCCCATTTTACAAATGAGGTTACTGAAGCACAAGGAAGTTAAATAACTTGCTTAAGGTCACACATTTAAACTCTGGCAGAACTACGATTTGAATCCAGGCAGTTTGAATTTGATAGAAGTGATATGGGTACAAAAAAGAGGAAATCCAAGCAGACTTCACAAAACAGGTGGGATGTGATGACATTTGAGGAACATAATAGTTTGCCAGGGTGGAACAGCTGTCTAAGCAGAGTAAACAGAATAAGCAAAGGCATAGTGCTGTGAAAGTATATGATGTGTTTTGAGAACTATATGTGATGTTCTTGGAGCCCCAGAATGCACTGGTGTGGAGTAATAAAAGATAAAACAGAATACCCAGCTTAGAGGTAGTTGTAAAAGTCTTTGAATATCATACCATATGCTGTGGACTGAATCGTGTCCCCCGCCCCCCCCCCCCCGGCAATTCATATGTTGAAGCCCTAACTCCCAGTGTGATGGTATTCAGAGATGGAGCCTTTGGGAGGTAATTAGGTTTAGATGAGGTCACATGTGTGGGGCCCTCATGATGATATTACTGCCCTTATACAAAGAGATACCAGAGCGCTTGCCCTGCTTGCTTTCTATCCCTGCCATGTGAGCACGGTGAAAAGGCAGCCAGAAAGAGAGCTCTCGCCAGAAGCCAACCATGCTGGCATGTCTGGCATTCTCAGACTTTCCAGTCTATAGTATTTTGTTATGGCAGCCCAAGCAGACTAAGATACCATGAAATTTGGACTTATTTTGTGGGCACTAGAGCTCCTCGACGTTTTAAAGTAAGTGAGTTAAACAAGTAGATGTGTATTTCAGAGCAACTCTAGTTGTTTGTGGAGATTATGGTAAGAGATGAGTGTGAGTTTGGGAGACTGGTGATAGGAAAACCAGTTGATAGACAGTTGCACTAATTCAGGTAAGAGAAGTAAGAGCCTGGACTATGGCAGTGGAGATAGAGAGGAAAGAATGGTTTCAGTAAACATTTTGGAGGTACAGTTAACCCTTAAACAATGCAGGGGTTAGGGGCACCTACCCTCCACACAGTCAGAAATCTGCTTCTAACTTTATGGTTGGCCCTCCACATCTGTGGTTCTGCATCCATGGATTCAACCAACTGTAGATGTGTAGTATGTATTTATTGAAAAACAAAACACATATAAGTGGACACACACAGTTCAAACCCAGTGTTGTTCAAGGATCCACGGTAGTATCGACAGGATTTAGAAAGTGGTTGAATGTGATATGTAAGGGAGAAACAGGAGTCAGATTTCTAGCTTGAGTGACTAGGTGAATGGTGATGGCATTAATCGAGATATGGGGAGGTAAAGTGGTTTATATCTGGATGGTAATCTTAGAGATGTTTTTTATTCATATTTGCTCATCTGAATTTTCTATATTTTTTACAACTACTATTACTTTTGGAATGAGAGTAAACAAAGGTGGTTTTGTTTGTGTTGTAGGGATCAGGTATGGAATGCAAAAGAGAAAGAAGACAAAGTTCTATAAGAAAAATATTAAGTTCGGGTAATATTGAGTTTGAAGTGCCTGTAGAAAATCTTGTTGGATGTGTCCAGCAGGCTGTTAGAAATACAAGTCTCTATGGAATTCAAAGACAGAGACTAGAGATGTTGATTTTCAGAGTTGGTGTTTACTCTCTGCAGGGGTTAGAATATAATACCACAGAGTGCTGGCTTTCATCCGGCTTGGAATGAAGTAGAACTGTTTTTAAGTAACATGTGTATGTTTGGAGAGGGGGAGGAGTTGAGGGGGATACTAGGAAACTTGCAGAAATGGGTCTAACCAGGGACAGAATAAATGACCCTTGGGACGGGGTCAACAATCAGAGACAAAGTTCTAACAGAGACATTGTAAATTCTAACTCAAGTTCCAGGCTAGGTATTGAAAACTAAGAGACATCGGCTCAATGAAATGAGGTTGGAATTGTGACATGGCTTTAGAAATGCAAACAATGGGCTTCCCTGGTGGCACAGTGGTTGAGAGTCCGCCTGCCAAAGCAGGGGACATGGGTTCGAGCCCTGGTCCGGGAAGATCCCACATGCCGTGGAGCAGCTGGGCCCGCGCCCCACAACTACTGAGCCTGTGCTCTAGAGCCCGGGGGCCACAGCTACTGAGCCTGTGTGCCGCAACTATTGAAGCCCACGCATCTGGAGCCCGTGCTCTGCAGCGAGAGGGGCCACCACAGTGAGAAGCCCATGCACCGCAGCGAAGAGTAGCCCCCGCTCGCCCCAACTAGAGAAAGCCCGCGGGCAGCAACGAAGACCCAACGCAGCCAAAAATAAAAAATAAATAAATTTATTAAAAAAAAAAAAGAAATGCAAACAATGATGATGGAGAAGCCAAAAAGCTGTCCTAGAAACAAGGTGGGAAGAATGGGAACCTGCCTACCCCTGAGAAACAGGGATTACTGAGGTACCTGACCTCTTGGGTGCCAGTTGGGGAGAGTGGAAAAGGAATTTTAGGTATCAAAGATATGTAAGCAGATAGCCTGGCTTCCCCATAGGACTATTTGTGGCAGAAATGGGGATGGGTGAGTGGGGAAGTAGGTCAGTGGATTTCCATTTTCACCCATGGGTGTTTAACAGCACACTATCTCTAAAATCCAAAAATGAATGGGGCTAGGTTTGTTGATATTCTGCCAAATGGCCCATCATTTGTCCTAGGAGCGGGGACAAACCTGCAGATGGCTTGATACTCTTTTTGAGCTGCCATGGATACATAATATTTTGGTGCTCCTACTATAATGGATCTATATTGATAAGGGGACATGTTAATGTGACTAAAAACAAGCCATTAAGCCTCTTTTTATTTTTCATTGTCACCTCCTCACTGGGATATGAGCCTTACTCCATCTTTAAACCTCACTGGGAACGGGGTGAGAGTCAGGGATGGCATAGGAGTCAGTCACCATCTGGCAGACACAACCAAGAGTCACATGTTTTATCACACATATTCATCTCAGAAAGAGCTATCAATCATTCTGAGCAAAGTGTCTGCATGTCCTCTAAGAATTCACTTCTTTCTTTAATGGCATGCTTCTCAAATCCCGATTTCTCTGTTAAGGTTAAAACAGTCATTTTCATTTACTTCTTATGAATAAATAGATTTGGCTGCTTGAAAATGGAGTGGATTCTCTTTCCCATTTAAAATTCTGGAGGATGGACACCTTTTTATGGTAGGCTTTCTGATTATGCTAACCTTACCTGACTGGTTATTTATCAGACTGTGTGTCAGGGAGAAGGATATTTCAGCTGTAATACAATTCCTTATTATCAGCTCCAGGCAGCACAGTAAACCTTCAATTAAATTTCTTATAGTTCTTTCAGTAATATAGATACATTTATAGTTAATATCATAATATTTTTCCATAACGATGGTAGGGGGATGAATACCTCCCTTAAAAGCTAATCTAATTGTATAGACTTAATATATTTCTGATGATGGAATTTATATATATTTAAAATTTTAAATAATACCAAAATTAGTAGAGTTGAAAATAAAAGTCCCCGAAAATGAGAGAGATAGAGATAGATAGATGCACAGATAGAGATTGAGAAAGACAGAGAGGTAAGAGAGAGGGACAGGGTGTTTGAGATGGGCTTAAGGTCAGGTATTAAATAAGGGTGAAAGATATCTTATACATATTACTTGGTAACAAAATCAGTAATTTTACATTCTGATTATGTCATTTTGAGGAGGTTTAATCAAATATTTTAATTATATGGTCCAGAATCCTTGAACCAGAACTGGCAGAAACTTCTGAACCTATGCAAGCAGATTCACAGGTTGACCATAGAAAACACAAATATTTGAGGGATGGATAAAGGAAGAGGAACTCAGAAGGATATGCAGAGATGGAGAAAGCTATAACAGTATCTCCCACTGTAGAAAAGTAAAGCAGGATTAGGATGCAGAAGAAATTTTTAGATTCATCAGTTTAGAAGACATTGGTGATTTTTGGAAGAGAGCAGCTTCAGAGGCATGGTAGGGGCCAACACTGGGTTGCAGAAAGCTGAGAAGTGGATAGGAATTGAGGAAGAGAAGGCAGCAAATATAGATTGTTCTTTGAAAAAGTTTAGCAGTGAAAGGGAGGAGAGAGAGGAGATGGTTTGTTGAAGAGGAGGCCCGGTTTAGGGATTTTTTTTTTTAGGATAGGAGAGACTTAAGAATGCTTTTCAGTTGATGACAAGAATCCATTCATTACTGTGGCTAAAACTTCCAAAACTGTGTTGAATAAGAGTGGTGAGAGTGGGCAACCTTGTCTTGTTCCTGATCTTAGTGGAAATGCTTTCAGTTTTTCACCATTGAGGACAATGTTGGCTGTGGGTTTGTCATATATGGCCTTTATTATGTTGAGGAAAGTTCCCTCTATGCCTACTTTCTGCAGGGTTTTTATCATAAATGGGTGTTGAATTTTGTCGAAAGCTTTCTCTGCATCTATTGAGATGATCATATGGTTTTTCTCCTTCAATTTGTTAATACGGTGTATCACGTTGATTGATTTGCATATATTGAAGAATCCTTGCATTCCTGGAATAAACCCCACTTGATCATGGTGTATGATCCTTTTAATGTGCTGTTGGATACTCTTTGCTAGGATTTTGTTGAGGGTTTTTGCATCTATGTTCATCAGTGATATTGGCCTGTAGTTTTCTTTCTTTGTCACATCCTTGTCTGGTTTTGTTATCAGGGTGATGGTGGCCTCGTAGAATGAGTTTGGGAGTGTTCCTCCCTCTGCTATATTTTGGAAGAGTTTGAGAAGGATAGGTGTTAGCTCTTCTCTAAATGTATAATAGAATTCACCTGTGAAGCCATCAGAGAAGAAAAGGAAGTAAAAGGAATCCAAATCGGAAAAGAAGTAAAGTTGTCACTGTTTGCAGATGACATGATACTATACATAGAGAATCCTAAAGATGCTACTAGAAAACTACTAGAGCTAATGAATGAATTTGGTAAAATAGCAGGATACAAAATTAATGCACAGAAATCTCTGGCATTCCTATACACTAATGATGAAAAATCTGAAAGTGAAATCAAGAAAACACTCCCATTTACCATTGCAACAAAAAGAATAAAATATCTAGGGATAAACCTACCTAAGGAGACAAAAGACCTGTATGCAGAAAATTATAAGACACTGATGAAAGAAATTAAAGATGATACAAATAGATGGAGAGATATACCATGTTCTTGGATTGGAAGAATCAACATTGTGAAAATGACTCTACTACCCAAAGCAATCTACCGATTCAATGCAATCCCTATCAAACTACCACTGGCATTTTTCACAGAAATAGAACAAAACATTTCACAATTTGTATGGAAACACAAAAGACCCTGAATAGCCAAAGCAATCTTGAGAACGAAAAACGGAGCTGGAGGAATCAGGCTCCCAGACTTCAGACTATACTACAAAGCTACAGTCATCAAGACAGTATGGTACTGGCACAAAAACAGAAAGATAGATCAATGGAACAGGATAGAAAGCCCAGAGGTAAACACACGCACATATGGTCACCTTATTTTTGATAAAGGAGGCAGGAAAGTACAGTGGAGAAAGGACAGCCTCTTCAGTAAGTGGTGCTGGTAAAACTAGACCGGTACATGTAAAAGTATGAGATTAGATCACTCCCTAACACCATACACAAAAATAGCTCAAAATGGATTAAAGACCTAAATGTAAGGCCAGAAACTATCAAACTCTTAGAGGAAAACATAGGCAGAACCCTCTATGACATAAATCACAGCAAGATCCTTTTTGACCCACCTCCTAGAGAAATGGAAATAAAAACAAAAATAAACAAATGGGACCTAATGAAACTTCAAAGCTTTTGCACAACAAAGGAAACCATAAACAAGACCAAAAGACAACCCTCAGAATGGGAGAAAATATTTGCAAATGAAGCAACTGACAAAGGATTAATCTCCAAAATCTATAAGCAGCTCATGCAGCTCAATAACAAAAAAACAAACAACCTAATCCAAAAATGGGCAGAAGACCTAAATAGACATTTCTCCAAAGAAAATGTACAGATTTCCAACAAACACATGAAAGGATGCTCAACATCACTAATCATTAGAGAAACACAAATCTAAACTAAACTTACTCTTGACTCCTGTGAGAGGAGAGGAGTCATGCTCCATGATCTTATGAAACAGATATGGCCATATAGTACTGGAATGTTTCACCATGGTAACTTTATAGAAAATGTATCCATTAATATTAAAAGATATCTGTTGGTTTTGTGTCCTAGTTTTGGAGAACACATACCTCTATATTTTTATTCTCCAGAGGTAAATACTTATACAATTTCAAAGTAGGGGGTCCATCACCTTTACATTTTTTCACTTTCCTATAGATTATCATTGTTCCTGAGAGTTTTTATAAAATATTTATTATGGCTGCAATGGAAAAAATATCTCACATGCGTTTCCATAGTAAAACAATGGGAAATTAAATCACTGAAGCAATTCAGAATGGGTCCTACCCAAACTTTTTCTGTTAATCAAAGTTTCCTAATGTTATGTTTCAAATGGAAACTCATATAGTCTTAATTTCTTTGCTAAAAATCAAGTATATTGGAGGTAGTTGCTGTATTTCTGTCAAATGAAAATATTTTTACAATATCTAGAACCTGTAAAGTAAGACTATCTTCCAAAGCGACAGGCCAAATTTTTCTGTATATCTTAAGCTTCACTAAAATTTCAGTAGGTAGCATAGACTGGTCAAGTTATATATATAAGGTATGTATCACTTATTCTTTTGTTCTGGCATTCAGGAAATGACAGTTCAGGAGGAAGCCTAAAATGGTTGGTCTCCAACAAACACTTGCTGTTTGGCCTTCTCATTTCAATTTTCAAACAACTTAAAATATGATCAAAGACACTCATCAGAGGACCTGAGGCGCCTGTATTAATCACTTATAGATTTTAAGAACCACCTTGTCATATAAATTTAGCATAAGAACAAGACAATAAAGAGGAAATTTAAAACTCAAAATGACAATCTCACATTAATGACCCCACCCCAAAGGTTTTGGCATATTAAGCCAGCTCTTTTACAACACATAGAGGAGAATAAATGAATGACAATGAAAAATAAGTTGTAAGTAATTTGACCTACATTTACCCATTTCTAGGAAAGCCCCAAAGTGAATTCCTATAGAGACTAAAGGAGTAGTTTCAACTACTTGCCCGAAGACAGGCTGAACATGGGAAAAAGGGATCTCACAAACTTTAAATTAGTGGACTCTTTTCCTGTTACTTTTTATTCATAAGGCCGGAAGGCAGAAGTGTAAATTGAAGTTAGTGTTGGGTATGGTGGTAGCCAGGCTTTGAGATGGTCCGCAATGATTCTCACCTCCTGATATTCATCCCTTTGTGTAGTCCCCTCTCACATCGAATGGGGCTGACCTGTATAACCAATAGGATATTACAGAAATGAAAGTGTATAATTTCTGAGGCTACATTTTTTAAAAAGGCATGGTTTCTGTCTCACACTTTTGGATCATTCACTCTGGGGAGAAGACAGCTGTTGTGTCATAAGGACACTCAGGGCCCTAAGTCCTATGGAGAAGTCCATGTGGTGAAGAACAGATGTTGCAGGAAGGGGGACCCCTTCCAGGGCCCGAGAGTGGGCTCTTGTCTAACACTCAGAAATGAATTGTCCAAGGAGACACACGTGCTGACAAAGCAAGAGACTTTATTGGGGAGGGGCACCTGGGTGGCGAGCAGCAGGGTAAGGGAACCCAGGAGAACTGCTCTGCCACATGGCTCTCAGCCTCAGGTTTTATGGTAATGGGGTTAGTTTCCGGGTTGTCTCTGGCCAGTCACTCTGACTCAGGGTCCTTCTTGCTGGTGTGCGCATGGCTCAGCCAAGATGGATTCCAGCGAGGAGGATTCTGGGAGGTTGGTAGGACATATGGACTGACGTCTCCTTTTAACCTTTCCCGAATTCTTCGGTTGGTAGTAGCTTGTTAGTTCCGCATTCCTTACCAGGACCTCCTGTTGTAAGATAACTCATGCAAGTGGTTACTGTCGGGCCTGGCCAGGGTGGGTGGTTTTGGTCAGTGGTTCCCCTAACACTGAGCCCTCTTGCCAACAGCCATGTGAGTGAGCCACCTTGGATGCAAATTCTCTAGCCCCAGTAAAGCCTTCAGATGTCTGCAGCTCAGCCAGTATTTTAACCACAACCTCATGATAGACCCTAACTAAGCCAGAACTACCTAGCTAAGCCACTCCTGAATTCCTAACCTATGAAAAATGTGTAAGATAATAAAAGTTTATTGTTGTTTTGAGCCATTAAATTAAGGGGGGGAGGAAGTATAATTGGTTTTCGTTATACAACAATAGATAACTAATAAGCAATAATATGTGACAGAACCAGAATTCAAGCCCAAGTTTGACTCCAAAGGTTGAGCTCCCAAAAGGTTGAAAGTTTCCCAATGACATTTTTAGCTATTTTCATTAGTTTACCTATTAAAATAATTTTTCTTTGAAATGAATTCAGTTTGCCTCCTATGTAAAGAGAGGAACATCAATCCCTTTGTTTGGTCAGTGACATACTGTATTTACTAATACTGGACAAGTTAGGTCTTGGGTACAGTCAGTTCGAAGTCAATAATAACAATGTCTATTTTCCAGGTATTCAATAAAAGTATTTCTGAAGAAGTCTGATTCATGTTTCAGGAGGAGTTTCTCTGTTGACTCTTCATTGAATCTTCTACCTTATGAGATATTAATGTGTATCATTAAGGAACTTAATTTGTTCCTTCTCCTGTCCCTCCTCTGAAACCATTTTAGTACACAATTTTAATTTCCTCAAGAGGAAAAATTAATGAGTTGTTTCTGAATTACCCTTAACTAGAGTTGCAAACAATTTTAAGAACCACTTTGAAGTTCTACCCAAAAGTTGTATCTAAATTTCACTTGTCATAATTTTTTTTTCCTTACTCAAATGTCATTTCGACCCTGGGGAAATAATTTTTTACCTTGAAAGAGATAAACATTTCAAACTAAAGAAGCAAATATTTGTACTTCTTAGTCCAGGTGAAATGAGTCATCCTGCAACTAAAGAACATCTCAACCTGACTATCAGATCTGAATGTTATTGAAGTAAGACTAGGTCTTTCTTGTCCAGTAGACTGCTCATTTAATTTGAGGTAGAGCCCCTATAACTACCTCTTTGAGAAATGTTCTATTTCTCTCATTCAAAGCATCTCTAATTAAGAAGATATGAATTTTCAAAATATAAATTAGGAGGTAATTCTTTGTTTAATGAAAATATTAACTAAAGGATATATTTAGATAGTAGGACCTGTAGAGCTCTATTTACAAATGTTTGTTTATATACAGTTTAATAAAGTAAAATATAACTCACAGACATGTATTTATTCACATACTTTATATCACAAAAACACTATTGCCTATTTTAAGCTTCTTATAAGGAATTCTAATTTTTCCCACTACTTATTTGATATGTATTTCCTTTATAACCTGTTGCTTTTATGCTTGCTATTCCAGCTCTGAACTCACCAGATATCCAAGATTTCAAGTCTTCTAGCTCATAATTGAGATGAGACAGTTTTAAGTGAAATCTTACTAAATCAATAAATAGTCCCATTTTTGTGTAGGGGTCATATTGTTATTTCTCTTCTGTTCTGTTAACAACTTTTCTGGACCCCTACATTTCTCCAGGAAATGTGTATGGGAGTTTATACCAGGAGACTATAACATGGCATCACCAACCCACACCCAACATGAGAACTAACCACTTTTTATACAAAGTACCCAGTGATATAAAAGTAGTTGAAGGTCCCCAACTCTAGCAGGTGCACTAGTATGCACCTTCAAGCAGTGAATGTACAGGCATGTAACCAAAGTGTTTCTATAATAGTTTTGGAGGCAGATAGATCTTAGTCAAATTACAGACAGTTGCCTTGGGTCACTCACTAAACTTTTCTGTATCTTGGTTTCTCCATCTGTAAAATGGGGGTAATAATCACTGCTTCTCAAGATTGTTACGAGGAAAGAGCATAGTCTGGCACATAGTCGGCATTAAATAAGTATTACTTCTCATTCCCCTGTCTTTTACTGCACTCTTCAAATTAACTGTTCCTCAAGACAACAGTATTTTTCATTTTCTCTTTCAGATTAAAATTAAACTGCCAAATACGATCACTTCTGAAATTGAACTCAACGTTCAGGAAATGACCCTTGACCTCCGTACTCCTAATAAGTGAGTAAAACTTAGAACTAGAATAATGAATATTATAATATTAATGAACCTTTAGTCAATATCCTTTATAAAAGTGTACGTAATTATTTTGTATCACTCCTAAAGTCTGAAGAAAAGTGAAAAAGTCAGTCATTCAGATGTTTGATCTAGGTAATATAAACATATATTTGTAAATACCTAGATTTTTTCCTACTTTACATGCATATATTTGGATTAGGTTGATACCACCAAGACATAGTCCTTGACATTCAGATACAGTTTGCTTATCTGTCAGGAAAAATAGCTAGAGGTGAAAATCTCTTAAGTTGTAAGTCTTGCATGTGGCTTTCTGGTACAGTGATGGCATGAAAGAAGCAATCTTTAAGCATATTGGATACTGTGGGGCTCTAAGGTTAAATTTGATTATATTCATCTAAAAATCAACAAAAAGTCTTATCAATTGCTTAAAACAAAAGTTCTAACAGCTAATTTATCACTAGATCCTCAAGTTGCATGAATACATTTAAAAATAATGCAGATGATAATGGAATAATTCAACTAAACATTTGATATTTTCAAAGTAGTCTTGTTATTATACAAGTTCAAATCATGTTCCCCGAACACAATGTATACGGTAAAATTCTGATAAAAATGTTTATCTTGAAACCTGGATAAATCAGCCCTGTCTCTCAAAACTAACTCTATAAGGAGGGAATCTATAGAACCTGGCAGGTGCTAGATAAAATGTCTAAATATCTCACTGCTTTGTTCACTTTTCATCTGGATGTATAGCAGTGAGCACACTTTGGCTGAGTGCAGTGATTCTTTGTAACTCATAGACATTTCAAACTGGGTGCGGGGAGCAGTCAGCTCCTAACACATTCTCTTCCTTCCATTATCAGTACCTACAATTGTCCTTTGTTGATTGTAGGGCTTCAAGAAAATAACAAAATTAAATCTCTGGTACAAAAGACTTCTGTGTGTAAACAACCCAACGTAAAATGCATAGCTTAACCTTGATTTCTACAGTAGATGCATTTAACCCCAAATGATCTACAGATGAATGCATATCAAATATTTTCTCATTACTTAATATGATTTCAAAAATGTATTCACTCAAAAAAAGTCTCATATTATAAAAATTACATTCCCTATTCCTACCATTCACTTCAAGGAGTATTGTAATTTTTTCCCATTACATGTTATACACGCATTTACTCTTCCACACAAACTTTGCAAGGAAAGTTGGTTAAATGAACAGTCAAATTTTTCATGATATTTGTGCACTTGTTAAAAGCACACACATATCTACACACTATGGAGTTAATTTCCGTTCCCCTAGCAGTTCTCACTGTCTCCATCCATCTTTAGGCAGCTGCTCTGGCTACGCTGTCATTCCAGATATTTATCAGAGCTCACTAAATGAAAGACTCACACAGAGATATTTTTCCACATAGAATGTAGGCTGCACTAGGTCATTTGGATCTTACAGTACTTATACATTAAATGCTCAGTGCATGAAGGTACTGTCTCTTAAGAAGAAGATTCATTAATTAAGATAGAAGACAGAAGATAGAATTAAAGTTTTTATCACTTTTCCTAAACACTTGAACATGCTTTGGAGCCATGCTATTACCTGAAATTGTATTATTGGAAATGTGTCTTGTTTTTTAGTTTATTGATATGCACATCTACTTTCTTTAGTTTCTAACTTTGACACCTGTAACACTATGCTTACCGGCTCCAAGAAAGATAAGAGCGGACATTCTGCTAATGTATCTATAAGGCAAAACAAGTGAATTTATTTTAACTGAATTGACTAGTAATATCAGTCTATTGATAGTCAACTGCATTAAAATTATAAATAAAACAGAATTTTGGCATTGTAGATGGAAAAGAAATAAAACAGTTTGCTGAATTCTTCATTTTTTACAACGTTGTTTTGGTATGTAGATTCCCAACATGGAGTAGATAGAAAGGAAGAAAGATAGGGGAAATTGTATAATGTCTCAGAATCTCCTGACTTTATCTTCATATGGGGTTTCATTAGTTTTTAAGATGAATTCTAAGAATATCATAAATGAATTCCTTGAATGTGATAATAAAAACACACTCTGAAGACAAATATGAGTTAATTTTTGGTTGTGTGTTGCTTTAGATTATCTCACCTTTGCGGTGCTCCTTTGATTTATTGCATTGGCCAAAAAGTTATTTCGGGTTTTTCCATATGTCTTCCAAGAAAACTCGAACGAAATTTTTGGCCAACCCAATAGATTGAGAGTTGGCTGATATTCAAAGACGTAAACACCTAAAAAAATATTTTCTAAATGGAATAGTGAACTGCAGCTCAGTAGCTATTTCTGCACTTTCTTTGAAAATAGTTATGTCTCCAATAGGAAACGTTAAAAAGGCCATGTCCTTTTTTTATCCCAGATATGTAAATCAAATAATTTATTAACGACATAAAATAAAAAGTGCATTATGTGAATATGTACAGAACAAGGTTGTCCTTTATTTAAATCTCTTGCAAGAAACATCAACTTGGGGCTTCCCTGGTGGTGCAGTGGTTGAGAGTCTGCCTGCTGATGCAGGGGACACGGGTTCGTGCCCCGGTCCGGGAAGATCCCACATGCAGTGGAGCGGCTGGGCCCGTGAGCCATGGCTGCTGAGCCTGCGCGTCCAGAGCCTGTGCTCCGCGGTGGGAGAGGCCACAACAGTGAGAGGCCCGCGTATCGCAAAAAAAAAAAAAAAAAGAAAGAAACATCAACTTGAATTCTCTAATATAAATGTAAACATGTGAGTCTATAGAGTTCACTGTACAGATAATTTTGGGGTTTTACTTTCATATATTATTGTTTGCATTTAAATAATTTCTAATGAAAATTAACACTGGATAAACATTTGATCAGTGACTAAACTGTAGCTTCTTAAAAGGCAAATATATTTTCAAAGTAGAGGCAGAGGGATTGGGTTCAAATGTTCATTCATATTTTATTATAGTACTAATTTATACCAGTTATTCAAATATCATTTTGTGGTGACCTGTTTGCTTTTCATTCGTTTATTCATTCAGTCAACAAACATTTATGAAGTCTGCTAGACACTGGGGGGACACCGAAATAAAACACAGTCCTGTTCTTCAATGAATTGTATATGATTAAGTATTAGTAGAATTTTATATTGTTTAAAATATAACTCTCACTTCAGATATCACACAGTATTTTCCTTCTTCTAAGAGCCTAAATAAGTTGCACAGTTTCTACTCAAAATTTTAGTATGGGAAGCTGTACTACTAAGGACTAGACAAAAATGCAGGGATAGATGGACCATTCCAATGGCCACTGTCTCTTTTGAATTTATTTCTCTCTGGATAGAGAAGTGCACATTATCATTGGAACTCCTTCTTCAACTGATTTTAGGTGTCTTTTAGTGCAATGAAGCTACCACCACTGAGCTTTGCTTTCTTTTAAAAGTGAATATACTATCATTTGTAGAATAAGGGATAAAGCAAATCTAACTCTAGTACAACCTATATTGTAAACAACTTTAAAAAGATGGACTCTCGGGAATTCCCTGGTGGTCCAGTGGTTAGGACTTGGTGCTTTTACTGCCGTGGGCCCAGGTTCGATCCTTGGTCAGGGAACTAAGATCCTGCAAGCTGTGCAGCAGGGCCAAAAAAAAAAAAAAAGGACTCAATGGTTTTTGCACCCATTTTTTTTGAGATGCCAAATATTACAGGGTATATTAAGAAACATCGCGATTTCATTACTTCAAGTGGAGAAAGTTGTTTCTCCTACCCCAGATATTTGGAATGGAACAAGAGTAACAGAAAATTCCTCCTATAGGTTCCAGAGATGTGTGATAAATACTTTTAATGAGCCCAGTTTCCTGAACTTAGGTCTTTGCAAATGAGCAAAGAAGCAATTGATTTTCAAGGGCTTTATTTTCAAATACTAGTTCTTTGTACAAGTATTCAATAAGTACCCCTAAAAATTACCACATTTCCTATACTGATTTGGACCTTATACCTTCTAAAAGAGCTTTTCTGCCCACTTTTTATAGAGATACTCAAGCCTTCTCTACTGAGAATGTGAGGTAACAAGTGTTTCATGTATTTAATTTTCTTCAGATACCAGCATGTGCCGACCCTATGCATAATTCAGATTCATACCACTATGACAGAATTATGGATGTCTCATCCCAACCATGCATCTAAAGCATACAATTATCCAGCAGCTGAGCCATAAACTGCAAACTACACTCAGCAATCTCTCACAGGAAATTTTTGCCAATGTATAGTAGAAAGAACAGAAGCAGGCAGAGAAAAGCACTTTCATTGATCTGGTATTGAAATCATTCCAGGCCTGAATTTCAATAACTACACCTAATGTAGTAGTAGAGATTCAGTTGTGTTAGCAGAATTATTTAGAACCATTCCAATTTTCAGGTTTCTATCAGGCAGCCACATTCCATCTACACATAAGTATGACTGGCAATAGATCTATCCAGCCAACTTAAAGTTGCAATGGTTCTATTTCTATGCCAATAAACATAGCCTGAGACTACGTGTATATAATGCAAAATGAGGTCAATTTAGAAAAAAAGAGGGGTGGTCAAAACCACTGGTTGGATTTTTAAGGCCAAAAAAATGGTATACTAAATAGTTTTTTGGTTCCTAACATTGTGGTGATATATATTGCTTCCCATTGTCTTGATATCACTGATTCTAGGTTTTTATTTTGTTTTGTTTTTTAGGAAGCTGTTGTTAACCCTTCCCTATCCTGTGGAATGCAACAGTGCCAAAGCTTTCTATATCGCTGAAACTGAGACTCTCGAGGTCACCATGACTATGAAACGAGAGTTGGATTTTATTAATTTCTTCTGAAACAACATGAATAAGGAGGAAAAGTGGTAAAATACCACTGATAAAAAATTTTAAAAACTTTGAAAAAATTGGTTAATGTTTACTATCTTCTCTTTATTATTCTGACATATTTCAGGCAGGGCCTAAATTCAATTCTAATACTATTCTCATCATTTACAGTCATTTCTATTAATCTAGTAGGAAATGCTGTTTTCTCATACTAATAAGCTATTCCATTTTTATAGTGATAGCTGGATAGAATTTACAGGCTAACCAATTAGATTACTACATGGTCAGCTAAATAACTGAAATATGACCATGAAATCGTTGGTCCACTTATTTCAGTAGTTTGAAGAACTTAAGCCAATTGATTATACCATGGTACAATCAGGTGCATAGCAATTGGTCATTACTGTCACCAGAAAAGTTTATTTAGTTTCCTTTTTGTTGATTTAATCAAATGATTTCGAGTGTTCTCTGTTTAGGCTCTCACTATTGTTCTGGAATATACAAATAACAGAGGATTATAAATAGTCTGATGTGCCATACTAACAACATGTTTACTAGAATAAGAAATACTCTTGAGCACACAGTGTTATTTGGCTTCCTCGGTCCTGTTCTCGGTGTTTGGATCTATTTAAGTTAAAAATACTTTCCTTTTGTGCACTAATAATTATTAACAATGCCTTTATGAGTACTGTGTTTATATTAATTGAATTTCTTGACATTTAAAAGGAATATAAAGAAAAGTGTGGCGCATTTACAAATCCTGTCTCTCTCATTTCGTATATCGTAATTGGACATACTTATGTTTGAATTTGTACCCTGCCTCTTCTGTACTGTATTGCATAAGTTTACTTTAGAATTATTTATGAATAACTTGACTTGGTGTCACACATCATTGTAGAACTCTGGAGTTACCTGGGAGTAAAGTTTGAAAAGAGATGAACAGCGGAAAGATGTGAACAATTAAGGGACTAAATACTCAAGCAGATATTGTCTAGGTTTAATTATGCAGATAACTATGAAGCATCTAGTTTATGACTAGATCAAATAGAAGGAAAAGACTGAGATTTTGGAAAAAGTGGTTATGTTAAAACACCAAGCTCTTGTAGAGAATTTGACTTTGAAATTACCACCATGACTTTCTTCTGAGGGTGGGATTAACTGAAAAGAAGTTAGTGTCTGTGAATTTAAGTCCATGGTGTCACAGAATTAAGAGTGTCCTACTTTGCTTTCTTAACATCTTTTTAAAAGGCTGTATTTTAAGAATTTAAGACTATACCCTAAACTTTAAACTCTGGAGTAAGCCTAAGCAGTAGCCAATATTTTTCTTCTCTAGAGAGCAACAGTGAGTCAGTGGAAAATGTATCTCTTCTTTCTATGTAGTGGCCCTAATTACAAAGACCATTATTACTCAAGCTGACTGTATGTGTACAAGTTGTCCCTGGAAGAGAAGATAGAGCATATCCAGGGCAACTTGAATTGGGCTTTGGTTATGTTGTACTGTATCAATTATATAATGAAACAGAGCTTCAGGACAATGAAATGTGATCCAGTAATTTATACCCATCTTCAAATCATCCTACTTCACTGTCCTTGGCCTCAGAAGTAACAACTTTGTTATCGTTGCTGTTTTGTTTTTTTAAGCTAATTCACAGGACTTTTCTCTCTTTAAAGGGGAATAGTCCATTAAAGCAAATGTAGAAAAAGAGAATACAAAAGGAAGTTAAAACCACGATTGTGGCATATTATTAGCCTTCTCCTTCATGAACTTCTTTACCTCCCTTTTTGGTTTTATAATCTCAAGTTGCGTTTGTGAAGATTCAGTCATTCATTCATGCACTCATTAATGCATTCTTTCAACAAATATCCACTGAGCATTTACCACATGCCTGGCACTATGTTATGTGCTGGGCATATAGCAATGAGCAAACCGGATGTGGTCCTTGTCCTCGTGGAGCAAGTAGTTTAGCAAGGGAGACCAACAATAACCAAGTAAACACATAAACACATATTTTCAAGTTTATTATTAGTATGAAGGAGAACAATGCGTGCTTTGAGAATATCAGAGAAACCAAACCTAGTCTGGGGAAGGAGGTCAGAAAAGGCTCCCCTAAGGATTTCATACTCAGCTGAAACATGGAGAATAACTAGGATTTAGCCAGGCAAAGAGAGTGTTGAGGGAAGGAGGGTGGTAGGGCTTCTAAGTGCAAGGAGTAGCAAATGTGAAGACCCAGGATGGAAAGAACCTGGAGCGTAGAGTTCAAGGAAATTAAAGCCTGTGTGGTTGAAGTAGAATGAATCTGGCAAGTGTGACTGGAGGTAAGGTTGGAAATGTAGGCTGGAGCAATATCACGTAGAACCTTACAGGCCAAGGTTAGGAACTTGAATTTTATTCTAAGTTCTTTGTAGAAGAGGATGTATTTGGAGGCAAGAATGAAAATGAGGAGACCACTTAGGAAGCTATTGCAATAGCCTAGGCAAGTTATTATTCTACACTTCATCCTAAGTAAAATTCATTTGATTTTTTTCTAATTAGAAAAAAAGTACATGCTTACATGATCCAAGTAGGAAACTTTAACAATACAGAAAAGCTGTTTAAAAATAAAGCACCCACCTCCTAGAGAAATGGAAATAAAAACAAAAAGAAACAAATGGGACCTAATGAAACTTAAAACTTTTTCACAGCAAAGGAAACCATAAACAAGACGAAAAGACAACCCTCAGAATGGGAGAAAATATTTGCAAATGAAGCAACTGACAAAGGACTAATCTCCAAAATTTACAAGCAGCTCATGCAGCTCAACATCAAAAAAAAACAACCCAATCCAAAAATGAGCAGAAGACCTAAATAGACATTTCTCCAAAGAAGATATACAGATTGCCAACAAACACATGAAAGAATGCTCAACATCATTAACCATTAGAGAAATGCAAATCAAAACTACAATGAGATATCATCTCACACCAGTCAGAATGGCCATCATCAAAAAATCTAGAAACAATAAATGCTGGAGAGGGTGTGGAGAAAAGGGAACACTCTTGCACTGTTGGTGGGAATGTAAATTGATACAGCCACTATGGAGAACAGTATGGAGGTTCCTTAAAAAATTAAAAATAGAACTACCATACGACTCAGCAATCCCACTACTGGGCATATACCCTGAGAAAACCATAATTCAAAAAGAGTCATGTACCAAAATGTTCATTGCAGCTCTATTTACAATAGCCAGGACATGGAAGCAACCTAAGTGTCCATCAACAGATGAATGGATAAAGAAGATGTGGCACATATACACAATGGAATATTACTCAGCCATAAAAAGAAACGAAATTGAGTTATTTGTAGTGAGGTGGATGGACCTGGAGTCTGTTATATAGAGTGAAGTAAGTCAGAAAGAGAAAAACAAATACTGTATGCTAACACATATATATGGAATCTAAGAAAAAAAATGGTCATGAAGAACCTAGGGGCAAGACAGGAATAAAGACACAGACACACTAGAGAATGGACTTGAGGATATGGGGAGGGGGAAGGGTAAGCTGGGACAAGGTGAGAGAGTGGCATGGACATATATACACTACCAAACGTAAAATAGCTAGCTAGTGGGAAGCAGCTGCATAGCACAGGGAGATCAGCTCGGTGCTTTGTGACCACCTAGAGGGGTGGGATAGGGAGGGTAGGAGGGAGGGAGACGCAAGAGGGAAGAGATGAGAACATATCTATATGTATAACTGATTCACTTTGTTATACAGCAGAAACTAACACACCATTGTAAAGCAATTATACTCCAATAAAGATGTTAAAAGAAAAGAAAAAACAGATTTAACTACAGGAAAAAAAATAAAGCAAAATTTAAAATCACCTGTAACCCAGCAAACCATAAATAACCACTCTTAACCATTTTTAGTGCCTCTTTCCAACTTTTTCTTTCAATGCCTAAGACAGATACCAATTTTCCCCCAAATATGATGATAACACACAAACTGGCTTTAAAACCTACTTTCTTTTAATTTCCAAGTATATTCTTTTTTATTATCTTTTTGTTTCTGGGAATTCTAATTGTATTGCATTGTGATAAAAAAAAGTGTGATAAATGCATGATCCATGTGTATTTTTAAAGAATGAGTATTCTGTAATTATTGGGCGCAGAATTCTATCTATATATATCAACTCAAGTTTTTTTAATATTTTAATTTTATTGGAGTATAGTTTATTTACAATGTTGTGTTTCAGCTCGTTTTTCTTTTTTAAACTGTGTTGTTCAGATCTTCTACATTCTTGTTAATTTTTGGCCTGCCTTCTGTATCAACATGAAGAGGTGTATTATCGATAAAATTTACCAGTGATGATAGATTTGTTCATTATCTCCTTGTAATTCTGTCAATTTTTGCTTTATGTATTTTAAGGCAATATATTTAGCTGCAGACAGACTTAAAATTGTTCTGTCTTCCTGGTGGATTATTCCTTTTATCAATATTCTGTGACACTCTTTATCCCTAATAATGTTTTTTGCTTTAAAGTATGTTTTACTTTACATTAACATAGCTACATCCACTTTGATTAGTATTTGCCTGGCATATCTTTTTCCATCACTTTCTGTGCTTTTATGTTTTAGATATGACTTTTATGAACAGAATTTAGATAAATTTTGGATTTTTAAATGCAACAAAGATTCTCACATGTTTTCATCCAGTTACATTTATTGTGATGAATGATACACTTGGATTTATTTATATCACCTTATATGGGATTTCTGTCTTATTCTGCTTTTTTCTGTTTTTTTTCTCCTTTCTTGCCTTTTTTTTCTATTAGTCAGTTTTCAAAATTCTCTTTTCTTCCTGCTGATTTGGAAGTTATATATACTTCTTTTTTTTACTTCAAATGTCTAAAGTTTCTCAATAGTTCTACCCCCCTTAACATGATTCAAAGACATAGAAAGTTTTAGCTAATCTATACCTCTCCAACTTTGTTTTCATACCCCCAAATTATTCATCATCCTCATTATTGTTTTCTCATGACCGACGCTATTTGGATCTACCCACATGTCTACCACTTCTTTGCTCACCATTCCTTTTTCCACATTAGTGCTTCCTTTCTGAAGTGCATACTTTAGTATTTCTTTCAGCAACAGTCTGTGAGTTCTTGATTCTCTCAGTTCATTCTGAGAAATGTTTTTATTGCCCTCACTCTTGAATAATAATTTAACTGGGCTTAGAAATCTAGGTTGACAGATATTTTCCTTCATAACTTTGAAGATATTATTTACCTGTGTTCTGGGCTATATTTCATAATTTAAAAGTCTGCTGTCTATCTCATTGTTGTTCCTTTGGAGGTAATCTATCTTTTCTCTCTGGTAGTTTTAAAGATTCTTCTCTTTGTTTCGGGTGTTCTGCAGTTTTATTATAATGTGTCTGCATATAGATTTAATTTTATTTATTTTATTTGGCACTTGTTCTTAAATCTTTCATCGGTCCTGGAAAATCCTCTGCCATTATGTACTCAAGTATTTCCTTTCTCCCATTCTCGCTATTTTCCTTCTAGAACTCCTCTTAGATTTAGGTTGGACCTTTCTTTTTTTTTTTTTTTTTGATGTAGATCATTTTAAAAGTCTTTATTGAATTTGTTACAATGTTGCTTCTGTTTTATGTTTTGGTTTTTTGGCCGTGAGGTGTGTGGGATCTTAGCTCCCCAACCCGGGATCGAACTCACACCCCCTGCATTGGAAGGTGATGTCCCAACCGCTGGACTGCCAGGGAAGTCCCTGGACCTTTCATTCTATCCTCCATGTTTTTCAGCCTCTCAGACATATTTTTCATCTCTATTTTTCCTTAATATTGGATAATTTTCTCAAATCTATTATCCCCTAGCTCAATGATTCTCAGGATTCTAATCTTGCTGGTGATTGTGTCCACTGACTCTCACTCATGGTAGATCATTTAATCTTGTGGGGTTTTTTCACTTTTTTTTTGAATTTTAGAATTTTATTTATTTTTTTATACAGCAGATTCTTACTAGTTATCCATTTTATACATATTAGTGCATACATGTCAATACCAATCTCCCAATTCATCACACCACCACCACCACCCCACTTTCCCCCCCTTGGTGTCCATACGTTTGTTCTCTAAATCTTGTAGGTTTTTTAAAATTGAAATATCTTCTTTAATTGGGCTTTAAAAACATTCTGCGAAAAATTCTTACAGTCTGTGTTGTGGGAGCAGCCCTTCAAAGCAGTTTTACCTTTGTTTCTTCCAAGAGCCTCAGTGTACAGGTTCCTTGGTCATGCAGGTAGGATAAATTAAAACCCAAAGCTCACATGAGTTCCAGACCCGTGCTTAAATTCTCAGAGGAAATTTTTTCTTCCATCTTTGATTTAGTCAGTCAGATAAACTTCCTTGTTTCCCTATGCCAAAGATGCAGATTTTTTTCTACTCCAAACTTTTATACAGAGTACAGCCCTTCCAGGGGACCTGTATGATGAGACCCTTGGGCCCCAGACCTCATCTCCTGTCCCTGTGGTTCTTAAAAGTTGCAACTCCCTTCCCTGCTTGATTTTAAAGACTTAATGTGCAAAAAAAAATTTTAATCTCATTAATAATGTTTTATATAGACTACATATTAAAATGACATATTGGGTTGAATAAAATTTATTATTAAAACTAAAAAAACCCCAAAAGACTAAAAAAACAAAACAAAACAAAACAAAACCTCCCTTCCCAGGGTAACCACAACTCCCACTCACAAGATTACAACTCTGATTTTCCATTTCCTCTTCATTTCTGGCGTCTGAGAGTTTTCCTTGATTTCTTGTGAACTCAGTTATGCAATTTAAAAAATGTTTGTATATTTTTATCTTGCACTCATAGAGGTCTGTATCAAAAGGGTTTTTCAGTTAGTTATTTGGCCATGGCCAGTCAGCTTTCTTAATTTAGCAAAATATTTTTAATATCTTCCCATTTTAATATTCTTCAACACAACTGTTGTAGATTGAATTTCCCAGAAATCAGACTCCAACTCGGCAAAAGCATATTAGAGAGTGCTCTTGAGATCAACACCTGTTGAAGGAAGGAAAGGAAACAATATTGGACAAAGAGAGATGTTGGGCTGCAAAGCAGTCACAGGGCCTTAGCAGACCACATAGGGAGCTCTGAATCTGGAATAATCTCCCAGAATTGTCCTCAGTTGGAACAAGGAGGCTGAACCTTTATATTCCAGCATTGACTGGTCATTGAATGCAAACTGCACCTTGGAAGAGAGTGTTAACCTTGGGATAGGTCACTCTCTTGGGCTGAGTTCCCAGAAAAGGCTGACAGCTGAGGACAATCTGCCAGCAGCTCTGCTAGCTGCTGGAGGAATAAGGCCTTCTGTCTTGAAGCCTGATCTGTATGCACATAATAGTGTCCACTACAATGATTTTTAATGGTTTCAGAATATCCCATCACATGTATATAATACAATTTACTGATTCTAAATATCAAATAATAATGGATTGGTTATTTCTAACTTTTCCTATATCAATAATACTGATATGAGCATTATTATACATTCTCTTTGTTTACATCTCATACTTTTTTCCTTAGGTTAAATTCCTAGAAGTGAAATTATTAAGATATACACATTTTAAAATATTTTTATAAGTTTAGCCAACTTGCCTATCAAAATGATTATACTAGTGTATACTTCCCCCAACAATATATGAGTACCCATTTCTCTACACTCGAAGAAATCCTGAAAGTCATCATGCCTTTTCATCATTTCCAATTTAATAAGGAAAAATAGCATCATGTCATTTTGACAAATACCCTTCTTCGACATTGTTTTGTGTTGGTTTCCACCTATTGATAGTGATGTTATCAGCTAGGAATGCCTGCAGCTCTTACCTGGGCCTATGAGCTGCCCCCATAGACAGTTCCCCAACTGGCCCTTGTGGTTCTTATTACGATTGCAAGACCCACTTCTGCAACAACCATCAGGAACTTTAAGAAAACGAGATATGTTACTTACACATTCTGGACAGTACACAGCATGTCCGAGGGCCACACTGAGAGGTCACATGTAAAAAGATATTGTGTGGACCTGGGGTTCTGCCTTTATTGGGTTCAAGTGTGAAGTGTCCAAGGTTTCCCTTGATTCACCCTTTATTGGTGAATTTAAAACGTAAGAGCAGGAATTAAATCACAGGAAGGGAAAAGTAATGGGTCAGTTATCTAGGTCACCCAGGGCTTTCTAAAAGGGGAACTTCACAGGCAGGGTGGCCTGGCTCTGTATCTACTTGTGCAACTGGCAGTGTGTTTATTGAAGACAGATGTCTTTGAAATGGATGCCTCAAAAATCAAAAGCTTAATGTCAGGCGCTTATATTACAATCAAAAAAGCTAATTGTTGGGCATTTACACTATGGACATACTAGTGAAGTTAAACAATTTTTCATACATTTATTAGCCTCTTATGTTCTTGTTTTGAGGACTGTTTTTTCTTTTGATCATTTTTCTATAAGAATATTTAACTTTCCCTTATTGATTTGTCAAATTTGGTTATTTATAATATATTTTACAAATATTTCCCCAAGAATGTTCTTTACATTTTAATTTTGTTCATAATATTTTTAATAGGAATTTTTTATTGTTATGTAGTATATTTGTAGAAAGATTATCCACTTTTTTAAAAATTTATTTTTGGCTGCGTTGGGTCTTCATTGCTGCTCGCAGGCTTTTTCTAGTTGCATCAGTGGGGGCTACTCTTCCTTGTGGTGCGTGGGCTTCTCACTGTGGTGGCTTCTCGTGTTGTGGAGCACGGTCTCTAGGCACGCGGGCTTCAGTAGTTGTGGCGTGCAGGCTCAGTAGTTGTAGCTTGCAGGCTCTAGAGCGTAGGCTCAGTAGTTGTGGTGCATGGGCTTAGTTGGTCTGTGGCATATGGGATCTTCCCAGACCAGGGCTTGAACCCGTGTCTACTGCATTGACAGGCGGATTCTTAACCACTGCACCAACAGGGAAGTCCCTTCACTTATTTTTATTTTGGTGGTTTTAAGGCTTCATCTTCTACTTTTAAACTGTATCCATCTGGAATTTATTTTAGAACAATTAATTTTTAGTCTCCTAATACTAGATTTGAGCATTATAAAATACATTTAAAACATTCACTGTCACACTCTGGCTTCTCCCATTTAATTTTACCATGAAATCATCCATAAATTATGCTGTGAGAAGAGCAGTTGATGATTTGTAATATATTACAAAGTAACAGAATTTGAGTGCAATGCACTTTTAGTCGACTCTTCTGACAAGATAATTTTGCAATGTTTCTATTTGACTTTAAAATACATTCACATATGTATGAATAGGTCTTACACTGAATTTATGCTAGTACAAATTTAAGAAGCTTCATTATGAACACCCAACTAGAGAGGTGCTGGAAAGCAACCTTTTTTCCTCATCCTGCCTATCTGTTTATTGTTTTGTTTGTTTCATACTCCATGCAGTAAAGAACAGTATCACCCTTCTTCCTAAGCAGTGTTTTTATCTAAATGTATTGTCTAAATATTCCCACATTCAGGAGTGGTATGGAGGAGGGGGGAGTCGAACAGATAGGTAGTAAGGGCAAAGGTAATTTTTTTGTTTACAACATTTAACTTATAGATTACTCTGAGTACAGGGAAAGGCAAGGCCAAGGTTAACATGGAATCTTTATGCAAATAAGAAAAAGCTCCCCTGCCTCACGCATTGACAAAAAGGCCCCCCCAAAAGCACCCTCCACGAAGAGACCAGTAACAAAAAGGCACACTCCCCAGAAGCCAATTAGGAGGAGGCACTATACAGTGCCTATCCTGAATTTTTGGCTCAACTTGTTCCCTTTTACTCAACGCCTTTGGCCTTAGACAACTTCAGGCAGTCCTTCTTTCTCTGCATCCTCCATTTTTTTCCTCGCTGCACTATAGACTTTTAAAACTCAGTTGAGGAATATGAATAAAGTCTATAGTTCAGTTAATATTATTGTACCAATGCTAGTTTTTCGGCTTTGATAATTGTACTATGGTAACACAAGATAGTTACATTAGGGGAAGGTAGGTAAACTATGAAAATTCTCTACACAATTTCTGATGCTTCTTGTGAGTCTAAAACTATTTCAAAACAAAAAGTTTGTTTAAAGAAGTCAGTAAAGGAGAAAATCAGCTGCAAAATTATATTCAGATCATCACTGCTCTTTCTGCCTTTGCAGCTTGGGACTTTATTTTTTTTGCCATTTTCACCTGTGGAGTGTTTCAAGTTTTGGTGAATATACTCCACCAAGCAGAGAATCTGTTTGTATATGACAGCTGGTTTTATTTCACAAATACAACCTGTTCAACATAGAGACATAAAGAAACAATGAGCTCACTCTCAATTCCAGTCACGTTGGTAAGTGAACTTCTTTGCTAGACATTGTAGAGGTGGTGTATAGAAGTATACAGTCAAACAATCTACAGTTTAGTTTGGAAAATATGAGTAGCATGTGATACAAAGGCAATATATATATGTTATATTGCAGGATGTTAGCAAAAATGGTGGTGTAAGGACCACCGAAAATCCTCTTCTCCATAAAAGCAATGAGAAAACTAGTAAAAATTCTTAAGAATTAACAGAGAACTCTAGAAATTAACAAAAAGCTCGCAACAAATCCAGGGAATGTTTAAGGAAAATAGCTGAATCTGAGTAAAAATAGCAAGATTTGTGGCATTTTAATTTACCGTATTCCCACCTCCACCTTCTCCCCGATTCCACAGTAACTCTGAAAATCAATGGGCCACAATCATGGTGAAAACCAGCAGCCTGGAAACCACTGGAGGGAGCAAAATGAGGTTGGAGATTGTAATGGTTAATTCTATGTCTCAACATGACTGGACCGCAAAGTGTCCAGATATTTGGCTAATCATTATTTCTGGGTATGTCTGTGAGGGTATTTCTGGATGAAATTAGCATTTTGAACCTGTGGACTCAGTAAAGCAGTTTGCCCTCCCCAGCGTGAGTGGCATTATCCAATACATTAAGGGCCTAAATAAACAAAAAAGTGAAGGCAGGAATAATTCGGCTCTTCCTGCCTGATTGCTTGAGCTGGAACATCAATCTTTTCTTGTCCCCTGTGTACCTATGGTTCTCAGACCTTCAGACCCAGACTGGAATTTACACCATTGGTTCTCCTGGTTCTCAAGCCTTAGGACTCAGACTGAAATATACCACTGGCTTTCCTGGATCTCCAGATTGCAGATGGCAGATCATGGGATTTCTCTGCCTCCATAACCGTGTGAGCCAATTACTTATAATAAATCTACATCTCTATCTATATACACCTATATACATATCTTATTGGTTCTGTTTCTCTAGAGCACCCTAACTAATGCAGAGCTCCTTCAAAGTTCCATGCCCAGTATTACTCTGATACCTAAATAAGACAAATACATCACAAGAAAAGAAAACTACAGACCGATATTCTTTATGAATATAGATGTAAAAGTTCTCAACAAAATAGTAGCAAAGTAAATCTAGCAACATATCAAAAGGATCATACGCCATGACTGAGTGGGATTTATCTGAGGAATGGAAGGTTGGTTCAACATATGAAAATCAATTGATGTAAAGAGTCATGTACCACAATGTTCATTGCAGCAGTATTTACAATAGCCAGGACATGGAAGCAACCTAAGTGTCCATCAACAGATGAATGGATAAAGAAGATGTGGCACATATATACAATAGAATATTACTCACCCATAAAAAGAAACGAAATTGAGTTATTTGTAGTGAGGTGGATGGACTTAGAGTCTGTCATACAGAGTGAAGTAAGTCAGAAAGAGAAAAACAAATACCATATGCTAACACATATATATGGAATCTAAAAAAAAAAGGTTCTGGGGCTTCCCTGGTGGTGCAGTGGTTGAGAGTCTGCCTGCCGATGCAGGGGACACGGGTTCGTGCCCCGGTCCGGGAAGATTCCACATGCCGTGGAGCGGCTGGGCCTGTGAGCCATTGCCGCTGAGCCCGTGCGTCCGGTGCCTGTGCTCCACAACCGGAGAGGCCGCAACAGTGAGAGGTCCGCGTACCGCAAAAAAAAAAAAAAAAAAAAAGTTTCTGAAGAACCTAGGGGCAGGACAGGAATAAAGATGTAGGCGTAGAGAATGGACTTGAGGACATGGGGAGGGGGAAGTGTAAGCTGGGATGAAGTGAGAGAGTGGCATGGACATATATACATTACCAAATGTAAAATAGATAGCTAGTGGGAAGCAGCTGCATAGCACAGGGAGATCACCTCGGTGCTTTGTGACCACCTAGAGGGATGGGAGAGGGAGGGTGGGAGGGAGGTCAAGAGGGAGGGGATATGGGGACAAATGTATACATATAGCTGATTCACTTTGTTATACAGCAGAAACTAATACAACATTGTAAAGCAATTATAGTCCAATAAAGATGTTAGAAAAGAAAGAAAATCAATGTAACAGCATATTAATAAAATAGAGGACAAAAACCACATGATCATCGCAACAGATACAGGAAAAGCATTTGACAAAATTAAATACCTTTCATGACAAAAACATTCAAAAAATTATAAATAGAAGGAAATTTCCTCACCCTAATAAAGGGCATCTATGAAAAACCCACAGCCAACATACTTAATGTTGAAAGGCAGAAAGTTTTCCTCTTAAGATCTGGAACAAGACAAGGAGGTCCACTCTTACCACTTCTATTCAACAGTTGACTGGAGGTTCTAACCAGGGCAATTAGACAAGTAAAAGAGATAAGAGTCATCCAGATTGGAAAAGAAGAAATAAAACTATTGCAGATAACATGATCTTGTATACAGAACAAAATCTACAGAATTTTGTGTATAGAAAAACCCAAATAACCCTCAAAAAACCCCTTAAAGCTAATAAATGAGTTTACCAAAGCTGTAGGAAATAAAATCAACATACAAAAATTTGTTGTATTTCTATACACTAGCAATAAACAATCTGAAAATGAATTAAGTAAACAATTACATTTACACTGGCATCGAAAATAATAAAATACTGGGGCTTCCCTGGCGGTCCAGTGGTTAAGACTCCATGCTTCCAACGTAGGGAATGTGGGTTCGATTCCTGGTTGGGGAATTAAAATCCCACATGCCACGTGGCATGGCTAGAAAATAAAATAAAATAAAATACTTAGGAATAATTTTTTAAAAGAACTATAGGACTTTTACATGGAAAACTACAAAATACTGTTGAAAGGAATTAAAGAAGACCTACATAAGTGGAAAAACATTCCATGGTCATGGATTAGAAGACTTAATATTGTTAAGATGGTAATATCCTTTCAAATTAATCTACAGATTCAACACAAACCCTATCAAAATCCCAGGTAGCTTATTTGCAGAAATTGGCAGACTGATTCTAAAATGTATGTGGAAATGCAAGGGACCAAGAATAGCCCAAAAAGCCTTGAAGCAGAAAAACAAGTTGGAGAACCCACATGTCCCAATTTCAAAACTTACCACAAAAGTACCATAATCAAGAATGTTCAGGGACTTTCCTACTGGCAGTGGTTAAGACTCTGAGCTCCCAATGCAGGGGGTCCTTGTTCAATACCTGGTCAGGAAACTAGATCCCACATGTATGCCACAACTAAGAGTTTGCATGCCACAACTAAGGAGCCCACCAGTCGCAACTAAAGAACACATGTGCTGCAACTAAGGAGCAGGTGAGCCACAACTAAGGAGCCTGCCTTCTGCAACTAAGACCTGGTGAAACAAAATAAATAAATAAACCATATATATATATATATATATATATATATATATATATATATATATAATGTTCAGAATAGGCAAATCTACAGATAGAAAGTAGATTTATGGTTGCCTACATCTGACAAAAGGAGGAATGGGCTAATGGGCATGGGGATTCTTTTGGAGTGATAAAAATATTCTAGAAAGTGGAGATAGTTTGTAGATCAATATTATGTACTTCCTTGACATCTAAAGTGAGGAGGAAGGTGTGGATCTAATAGCCTAACTGTAAGCCATCCTCCCCAGTCTACTCCTGTGGATAAGGTCCCCTGGCTAAATAACCCTCCTTATCACAGGGACCAGGCAAAATTCTTCCTTATCTTTAAGTAAAAGGTTTCAGTTCCCTGCCATTCTGTGAAATTATTCAAACAAACCAATCACATTCTCATGTGGGAACCAAGGATCACTCCACATTCCTGATACTACAAAGTCTGCCTCCCACAGCCCCTGCATATTCATTCTGTTCCCAAGTACAACTCCTCTGTGGCCCTGTGTGACATGTGCCTTCCCCTGGGGATTGAGTATATGTGATTAGTAAACTGCTGTCAATCTCATCTGTCCAGTGTCAGGTGTCATGTGCTTGGCCATCCCCATAATCTTAGGGTCAGACTCCCTCTCTCACCAATGGGGTGAAGAGTAGGCAATAAAAATATGGTTGTATATCTTTGTGAATTATACTAAAAACCACTGAATTGTACATTCTAAAAGGGTGAATTTTATGGTATGTAAATTATACCTCAATTTTTAAATCATTGAAAAATAAACCAGATGGAAAAATTATGTGCTACGATGATAAATTCTGTAAGTTTTCAGAGGACTACATCAGGAAAAGCTTTGTACATGAGATGGGTCTTGATCTGGCTTCTGGAGGATGGTTGAGATTTGGGCACTCCTGGTAAGTGAAGGCCAGAATGAGAAATGAATATGACAGATTTGAATCACAGTATGCATACTGTGATCTGACTAAATAGGATGATTGCTTTAGGAATTAGCAGAGAATAAATCTGGCTAGGCAGGTGGAAGAAAAATTGGAGAGGAGCTTGAAACTCAGAAGAAGAGTTTAGCCTTGATCCAGTAAATCCAGATTTTTATGAGATAATTGACATGATACAGAGAGAAGAGGAAATATATAACCTAGTAATTAAAGAAAATAGTCTCCAGAGTCAGGCAAACCTAGGACTAAATTGTGTCTCAGACTATTTCCATCACAAATACTGTACCTTTACTATTTCACAGCTTTGAAGTTGGTTAATACCTTTGAATCTTGATATGGCAAGGCATCATTGTCACTTTCATTTACTGTGCTAGCATTCTCCCACTTACTGCTAGTTCTAAATATTCTTTTTTTAAAGCCTAAAATGATTTAGCAACCAGACTCTGGGAAAGCTTGCTAACTTGATCCTCAGTTACATTTAAAGTGCTTAGAAAATTGTATTGTTTTGAAATAGTTTGACTTGAACTGAGCTAAAATTTACTTTTCATTGGTTTTCTAGGAAATAATGTAAACAAAATGGTATGTTGCTTTGGAGTATTGAGAAATTAACTTTGTGAAGACTTCAGCAAGTGTTTTAATGTGATAGATGCCTAAGGTAATGGATAACAGTTGGAGCAAACCATAGATTACCTGAAAAGCTTAAAAGGAAAAACTGAAAAATGAGTTGTCCGTAGGGACTTTGAAAAGCTAGTACATATTTCTTCTTATAATCTAGAAGACCAGGCACATGTATAGGGCTGTGCACACACATAGGAAAGACCTGAGAAAGCCATAAACTTTCACCCACCCATGGCTGATTTGTGGTTCTGTGCAAGCAGGAAGCATAAGCTAATGCAGAGTTGTAAAGTGTTTGGCTGAGAGTTGAAAGTGTGTTCAACATGCTTGCAGAGTCCCTTGGCAAAGACTGTGAGATTTTTAGCTCTAGGCATTTAAGAAAATCTCTACCTAGTCATTAGTTGTCCTCTAAGCTATTTGAGCATAGACGTCACTGGCCACATATGACAAAGAATATAGAGCTTACTGAATTAGTTCAGAAAATTCACTGAAAAGCAAACAACTACAAAAAATAACTACAAAAACCAGCAATAACCACAAACCCTAGGGGGAGGGAACAACATAACTTCTAGGATTGTCAAATTATATTATTTAAAATATCCAGTATTGGGACTTCCTTGGTGGTCCAGTGGTTAAGACTCCACGCTTCCACTGAGGGAGCATGGGTTTGATCCCTGGTCAGGGAAATAAGATCCCACATGCCACGTGGTGTGGCCAAAAACATATATATATATATATATCTCTCCAGTATTTAATGAAAAATTATGAGACATGAAAAAAAACCTATGGCCATAACACAGGAAAAACACCAAGCAATAGAAACTGTCCATGAGTAGGCCCAGACATTGGCAATACTAGATATAAACTTTTAATCAGCTATTTTAAATATGTTCAAAGAAGTAAAAGAAACAATTTCTAAAGAAACTAAAGAAAATTAGGAGAATAGTGTCTCTTTATATAGACAGTATAAAGAGATAGCAATTATAAAACTGAATCAAATAGAAGTATTGGAGTTGAAAAGTACAATAAGTGAAATAAAAATTTCACTAGAGGGGCTCAACAGCATATTAGAACAGAAGAGTCAATGAATATGATGACAGATCAATTGAAATTATCAAGTCTGAGGAACAGCAAGAAAAAAGAATGAAGAAAACTGAACAGAAACTCAGAGACCTGTGGGATATGATGAAGTATACCAACATACATATACTGTGAGTCCCAGAAGGAAAGGAAAAAAATAAAAGGAGGCAGAAAGAATATTTGAAGAAATATGACTGAAAAACTCCCAAATTTGATGAAACACATTACATATAAAAGAGACTCAATGAAATCAAAGTAGGACAAACTAAGATATCCACACTGAGACACATCATAATCAAACTGTCAAAAGACAAAGAATTTTGAAAGCAGGAAGAGAGAAATGAGTAAGCATACACAAGAGCCCCTCAATAAGATTAGCAGCTGATTTCTCAGCAGAAACCATGGAAGCAAGAAGGCAGTGGGATGACATACTAAAAGTGCTGGAAGAAAAAACTGTAAAGGTCAACCAAGTATTCTATATCTGGCAAAACTACCTTCAAAATAAAGGAAAAATTAAGAGAGACAAAAACTGAGAGAGTTCATCTCTAGCAGAACTGTTCTCCAAGAATACTAAATGGAGTTTTTCAGGCTGAAATAAAAGGACACGAGATATTAACTTGAATCAACATGAAGAAATAAAGAATGTTCACAAATAAGTACAAAGGAAAATATAAAAGACAGTACAAATGTACTCTTTACATGTAACTACATTTTTTAATATCTGATTTAAAAGACAACTTCATAAAGTAAAAATTATAAATCTATGTTGATGAACACAATATATAAAGATGTAGTTTGTGACAATAATATGGATAGAAGAGGGGTGGATGAAGCAATGTAGGAGCAGATTTTTACATTATTGACGTTCCATTGGTTATAATGTAAACTATTTTGATATAGATTAGGAGGTTAATTATACTCCCTAGAGTCACCACAAATATACTAAAAAAATATATATATAGTGGGGAAAAAAGACAAGGAATTAAAATAATACACTAGAAAATATCTATTTAACACGAAAGAATGCAGTAATTGAGAAATAACAAAGCAAAAAAGGCATGAGACACATAGAAAAAATAGCTACATGGTAGGCATAAATCCTATCTTAACAGTTATTATATTAAATATAAATGAACTAAACTCTCCAATGAAAAGGTAGAGATTAGGGCTTCCCTGGTGGTGCAGTGGTTGAGAGTCCGCCTGCTGATGCAGGAGACACAGGTTCGTGCCCCGGTCCGGGAAGATCCCATGTGCCGCAGAGCAGCTGGGCCCGTGAGCCATGGCTGCTGAGCCTGTGCGTCCGGAGCCTGTGCTCTGCAACAGGAGATGCCACGGCAGTGAGAGGCCCGCGTACTGCAAAAAAAAAAAAAAGAAAAAGAAAAGAAAAAAGTAGAGATTAGCAGAATGGATAAAAATCAAAATCCAACTGGTGGGCTTCCCTGGTGGCACAGTGGTTAAGAATCCACCTGCAAATGCAGGGGACACCGGTTCGAGCCCTTGTCCAGGAAGATCCCATATGCCGCGGAGCAACTAAGCCCATGTGCAACAACTACTGAGCCTGCACTCTAGAGCCTGTGAGCCATAACTACTGAGCCCATGAGCCACAATTACTGAAGCCCGCATGTCTAGAGCCCATGCTCCACAACAAGAGAAGTCTCTGCAATGAGAAGCCTGTGCACCACAACGAAGAGTAGCCCCCACTTGACGCAACTAGAGAAAGCCCGTTTGCAGCAACAAAGACCCAATGAAGCCAAAAATAAATAAACAAAAATAAAATGTATATTTAAAAAAATCCAACTGGATTCTGTCTTTAAGAGACTCATTTTATTTTATTTTATTTTATTTATTGGCCACACTTTGCGGCATGCAGGGTCTTCCCCAACCATGGATTGAACCCTTGCCCCCTGCACTGGGAGCACAGAGTCTTAACCACTGGACTGCCAGGAAAGTCCAAGAGACTCATTTGAGAATCAACGATAAATAGATGTTGAACGTAAAAGTAGGGGGAAAGATATATCACACAAACAGTAACCAAAAGATTGCTGGAGTGGCTGACTAATAACAGACACGATAGACATGAAGACAAACATTATTTAGAGAGACAAAGTAAGACATTTCATAAGGAAAAAATGATTAATCCAAAAGGAAGATATAACAATTACAAATATATGTGTACCTAACAACAGAAATCCAAAGAACTTGAAACATATACAGACAGATTGAAGGGGAAGATAGACAATTCAACAATAGCAGTTGGAGATTTTAACACACCATTATCAATTATGGGTAGAATAACTAGACAGAAGATCAGCAAGGATATAGAAAACTTGTAAAACACTATTAACCAAGCAGACATGACAAACATCGGAACAACGGTTCCCCCTAATAACAAGAGAAGATGCATTCTTCTCAAGTGTACATGGAACATACTTCAGGATAGAAGATATGTTAAGCTATAAAACAAGTGTCAATCAGCCTCTTCAATAAGTGGTGCTGGGAAAACTGGACAGCTACATGTAAAAGAATGAAATTAGAACACTCCCTAACACCATACACAAATATAAACTCAAAATGGATTAAAGACCTAAATGTAAGGCCAGACACTATAAAACACTTAGAGGAAAGCATAGGCAGAACACTCTATGACATAAATCACAGCAAGATCCTTTTTGACCCACCTCCTAGAGAAATGGAAATAAAAACAAAAATAAACAACTGGGACCTAATGAAATTTAAGAGCTTTTGCACAGCAAAGGAAACCATAAACAAGATGAAAAGACAACTCTCAGATTGGGAGAAAATATTTGCAAATGAAGCAACTGAGAAAGGATTAATCTCCAAAATTTACAAGCAGCTCAATATCAAAAAACAAACAACCCAATCCAAAAATGGGCAGAAGACCTAAATAGACATGTCTCCAAAGAAAATGTACAGATTGCCAACAAACACATGAAAGGATGCTCAACATCACTAATCATTAGAGAAACGCAAATCTAAACTACAATGAGGTATCACCTCACACCAGTCAGAATGGCCATCATCAAAAAATCTAGAAACAATAAATGCTGGAGAGGGTGTGGAGAAAAGGGAACGCTCTTGCACTGTTGGTGGGAATGTAATTTGATAGACCCACTATGGAGAACAGTATGGAGGTTCCTTAAAAAGCTAAAAATGGAACTACCATATGACCCAGCAATCCCACTACTGGGCATATACCCTGAGAAAACCATAATTCAAAAAGAGTCATGTACCAAAATGTTCATTGCAGCTCTATTTACAGTAGCCTGGAGATGGAAACAACCTAAGTGTCCATCATTGGATGAATGGATAAAGAAGATGTGGCCCATATATACAACGGAATATTACTCAGCCATAAGAAGAAACGAAATTGAGCTATTTGTAATGAGGTGGAGTGTCTGTCCATACAGAGTGAAGTAAGTCAGAAAGAGAAAGACAAATACCATATGCTGACACATATATATAGAATTTAAGGGAAAAAAATGTCATGAAGAACCTAGGGGTAAGAAAGGAATAAAGACACAGACCTTCTAGAGAATGGACTTGAGGATATGGGTAGGGGGAAGGGTAAACTGTGACAAAGAAGAGAGAGGCATGGACATATATACAGTACCAAACGTAAAGTAGATAGCTAGTGGGAAGCAGCCACATAGCACAGGGAGATCAGCTCGGTGTTTTGTGACCGCCTGGACGGGTGGGATAGGGAGGGTGGAAGGGAGGGACATGCAAAAGGGAAGAGATATGGGAACATATGTATATGTATAACTGATTCACTTTGTTATAAAGCAGAAACTAACACACCATTGTAAATCAATTATACTCCAATAAAGATGTAAAAAAAAATCTACAAACAATAAATGCTAGAGAGGGTGTGGAGAAAAGGGAACCCTCTTGCACTGTTGGTGGGAATGTAATTTGATACAGCCACTATGGAGAGCAGTATGGAGGTTCCTTAAAAAGCTAAAAATGGAACTACCATATGACCCAGCAATCCCACTACCGGGCATATACCCTGAGAAAACCATAATTCAAAAGGAGTCACGTTACCACAGTGTTCATTGTAACTCTATTTACAACAGCCAGGACATGGAAGCAACCTACGCATCCATCAACAGATGAATGGATAAAGAAGATGTGGCCCATATATACAATGGAATATTACTCAGCCATAAAAAGAAACAAAATTGAGTTATTTGTAGTGAGGTGGATGGACCTAGAGTCTGTCATACAGAGTGAAGTAAGTCAGAAAGAGAAAAACAAATACTGTATGCTAACACATATATATGGAATCTAAAAAAAAAAAAGGTTCTGAAGAACCTAGGGACAGGACAGGAATAAAGACACATACGTAGAGAATGGACTTGAGGTCATGGGGAGGGGGAAGGGTAAGCTGGGATGAAGTGAGAGAGTGGCATGGACATATATACACTACCAAATGTAAAATAGATAGCTAGTGGGAAGCAGCCACATAGCACAGGGAGATCAGCTCGGTGCTTTTTGACCATCTAGAGGGGTGGGATAGGGAAGGTGGGAGGGAGATGAAAGAGGGAGGAGATATGGGGATATATGTATATGTACAGCTGATTCACTTTGCTGTAAAGCAGAAACTAACATGCCATTGTAAAGCAATTATACTCCAATAAAGATGTTAGAAAAAAAGAATAAACAAAAAGAGTAATTCAAGTCTTGCTATTCTGTGACTAAGATGAATAGAAATGTGGCAAAATTCTTTAATTTTCATGATATAAAAGTACAGACTAAAACTAGAATTGCATATGATAGCATGATTTAAGTAGCTCATTACAGATACATTGTACAGTTGGTTCTTGTCTGAAGTTTTTCTGAATATGTGCTAATTTCTGGGGAATATTATCAATTTCACTGAATTTTGAATTGAAATTTAAGGACAAAAAGGTATTTCAGGTGGGAAGAAAGTTCTAGATGTTGCCACCAAAACTGTATTATAGCTTAGAATAGAATATAATTTAAAAAACTTAAAAGAAATAAGATTTTGAACATAATCCTTTGCCCATATTGGAAACTTACTATTTTATATTATACAATAAGTAGGACATTATAAATGACAAAACACACTTTAAAAAAAGTGTCAAGGGCTTCCCTGGTGGCGCAGTGGTTGAGAGTCTGCCTGCCAATGCAGGGGACACGGGTTCGTGCCCCGGTCCGGGAAGATCCCACATGCTGGGGAGTGGCTGGGCCCGTGAGCCACAACTACTGAGCCTGTGCGTCTGGAGCTTGTGCTCCGCAACAAGAGAGGCCGCGGCAGTGAGAGGCCCGCGCACCGCGATGAAGAGTGGCCCCCGCTCGCCACAACTAGAGAAAGCCCACGCACAGAAAAGAAGACCCAGCACAGCCAAAAATAAATAAATAAATGAAATTTTTAAAAAAAAAAGTGTCGATATATTTAAGAATATTTATTTATTTATTTACTTATTTATTTATTTATTATTGGGGTATAGTTGTTTTAGAATGTTGTGTTAGTTTTTTCAGTACAGTGAAGTGGAGTTCCCTGTGCTATACAGCAGGTTTTTATTAGTTATCTATTTTATACATATTAGTGTATATATGTCAATCCCAATCTCCCAGTTCATCCAACCCCCCACCTCCCACCCCTTGCTTTCCCCCCTTGGTACCCATACATTTGTTCTCTACATCTGTGTCTCTATTTCTGCATTGCAAACTAGTTCACCTGTACCATTTTTCTAGATTCCATATATATGTGCTAATATACGATATTTGTTTTTCTCTTTCTGACTTACTTCACTCTGCATGACAGTCTCTAGGTCCATCCACGTCTCTACAAATGACCGAATTTCATTCCTTTTTATGGTTAATATTCCATTGTATATATGTACCACATCTTCTTCATCCATTCTTCTGTTGATGGAAATTTAGGTTGCTTCCATGACCTAGCTGTTGTAAATAGGGCTGCAATGTATATTGGGGTGCATGTGTCTTTTTGAATTATGGTTTTCTCTGGGTATATGTCCAGTAGTGGGATTGCTGGGTCATATAGTAATTCTATTTTCAATTTTCTAAGGGATCACCATACTGTTCTCCATAGTGGCTGTATCAATTTACATTCCCACCAATAGTGACAGGGTTCCCTTTTCTCCACACCCTCTCCAGCATTTATTGTTTGTAGATTTTCTGATGATGTTCATTCTAACTGGTGTGAGGTGATACATCATTGTAGTTTTGATTTGCATTTCTCTAATGATTAGTGACGTTGAGCAACTTTTCATGTGCCTCTTGGCCATCTGTATGTCTTCTTTGGTGAAATGTCTATTTAGGTTTTCTGCCCATTTTTCGATTGAGTTTTTGTTTTTTGACATTGAGCTGCATGAGCTGTTTATATATTTTGGAGATTAGTCCTTTGTCAGTTGCTTCATTTGCAAATATTTTCTCCCATTCTGAGGGTTGCCTTTTTGTCCTGTTTATGGTTTCCTTTGCTGTGCAAAAGCTTTTAAGTTTCATTAGGTCCCAATTGTTTATTTTCGTTTTTATTTCCATCACTCTAGGAGGTGGGTCAAAAAAGATATTGCTGTGATTTATGTCAAAGTGTGCTCTTCCTATGTTTTCCTCTGAGAATTTTATAGTGTCCAGTCTTACATTTAGGTCTTTAATCCATTTTGAGTTTATTTTTGTGTATGGTGTTAGGGAGTGTTCTAATTTCATTCTTTTACTTGTAGCTGTCCAGTTTTCCCAGCACAACTTATTGAAGAGACTGTCTTTTTTCCATTGTATATCCTTGCCTCTTCTGTCATAGATTAGTTGACCATAGATGTGTGGGTTTATCTCTGGGCTTTCTATCCTGTTCCATTGATCTATATTTCTGTTTTTGTGCCAGTACCATATTGTCTTGATTACTGTAGCTTTGTAGTATAGTCTGAAGTCAGGCAGTGTGATTCCTCTAGCTCCGTTTTTTTCCCTCAAGACTGCTTTGACTATCCAGGGTCTTTTGTGTCTCCATACAAATTTTAAGATTTCTTGTTCTAGTTCCGTAAAAAATGCCACTGGTAATTTGATAGGGATTGCATTGAATCTGTAGATTCCTTTGGGTAGTATAGTCATTTTCACAATATTGATACTTACAATCCAAGAACATGGTATATCTCTCCATCTGTTTGTGTCATCTTTGATTTCTTTCATCAGTGTCTTATAGTTTTCTGCATAAAGGTCTTTTGTTTCCCTAGGTAGGTTTATTCCTAGGTATTTTATTCTTTTTGTTGCAATGGTGAATGGGATTGTTTCCTTAATTTCTCTTTCTCATATTTCATTGTTAGTGTATAGGGATGCAAGCAATTTCTGTGCATTAATTTTGTATCCTGCAACTTTACCAAATTCACTTATTAACTCTAATAGTTTTCTGGTGGCATCTTTAGGATTCTCTATGTATAATATCATGTCATCTGCAAACAGTGACAGTTTTACGTCTCTTTTCCAATTTGTATTCCTTTTATTTCTTTTTGTTCTCTGATTTCTGTGGCTAAGACTTCCAAAACTATGTTGAATAATAGTGGTGACAGTGGACATCCTTGTCTTGTTTCTGATCTTAGAGGAAATGCTCTCAATTTTTCACCATTGGAAATGATGTTTGTTGTGGGTTTCTCATATATGATCTTTATTATGTTGAGGTAGGTTCCCTCTATGCCCACTCTCTGGAGAGTTTTTATCATAAATTGGTGTTGAATTCTGTCAAAAGGTTTTTCTGCATCTATTGAGATGATCATATCGTTTTTACTCTTCAATTTGTTAATATGGTGTATCACATTGATTGATTTGCGTATATTGAAGAATCCTTGCATCCCTGGGATAAATCCCACTTTATCATGATATATGATCCTTTTAATGTGTTGTTGGATTCTATTTGCTAGTATTTTGTTGAGGATTTTTGCATCTATATTCATCAGTGATATTGGTCTGTAATTTTCTTTGCTTGTAGTATCTTTGTCTGGTTTTGGTATCAGGGTGATGGTGGCCCCGTAGAATGAGTTTGGGAGTGTTCCTTCATTTGCAATTTTTTGGAAGAGTTTGAGAAGGATGGGAGTTAACTCTTCTCTAGATGTTGGATAGAATTTGCCTGTGAAGCCATCTGGTCCTGGACTTTTGTTTGTTGGAAGGTTTTTAATCACAGTTTCAATTTCATTACTTGTGATCGGTCTGTTCATGTTTTCTGTTTCTTCCTGGTTCAGTCTTGGAAGGTTACACCTTTCAAAGAATTTGTCCATTTCTTCCAGGTTGTCCATTTTATTGGCATAGAGTAGCTTGTAGTAGTCTCTTAGGATGCTTTGTAGTTCTATGGTGTGTGTTGTAACTTCTCCTTTTTCATTTCTAATTTTATTGATTTGAGTCCTCTCCCTCTTTTTCTTGATGAGTTTGACTAAAGGTTTATCAATTTTGTTTATCTTCTCAAAGAACAAGCTTTTAGTTTTATTGATCTTTTCTGTTGTTTTTCTTGTTTCTATTTCATTTATTTCTGCTCTGATCTTTATGATTTCTTTCCTTCTACTAACATTGGGTTTTGTTTGTTCTTCTCTCTCTAGTTCCTTTAGGTGTAAGGTTTGATTGTTTATTTGAGATGTTTCTTGTTTCTTGAGGTAGGCTTTTATTGCTATAAACTTCCCTCTTAGAACTGCTTTTGCTGCATCCCATATGTTTTGGATCATTGTGTTTTCATTGTCATTTTTCTCTAGGTATTTTTTGATTTCCTCTTTGATTTCTTCAGTGATCTCTTGGTTATTTAGTAACGTATTGTTTAGCCTCCATGTGTTTGTGTTTTTTACGTTTTTTCTTGCTAAAATTTATTTCTAATTTCATAGCGTTGTGGCCAGAAAAGATGCTTGATATGATTTCAATTTTCTTAAATTTACCAAGGCTTGATTTGTGACCCAAGATGTGATCTATCCTGGAGAATGTTCTGTGTGCACTTGAGAAGAAGTTTAATCTACTGTTTTAGGATGGAATGTCCTACAAATATCAATTTAATCTATCTGGCCTATTGTGTCATTTCAAGTTTGTGTTTTCTTATTAAATTTCTGTCTGGATGACCTGTCCATTGGTGTAACTGAGTTGTTAAAGTCCCCCACTATTATTGCGTTACTGTCGATTTCCTCTTTTATAGCTAGTAGCATTTGCCTTATATTGAGGTGCTCCTATGTTGGGTGCATATATATTTAAAATTGTTATATCTTCTTCTTGGATTGATCCCTTGATCATTATTATGTAGTGTCCTTCTTTGTCTCTTGTAATAGCCTTTATTTATTTATTTATTTATTCTGCAGTACGTGGGCCTCTCACTACTGTGGCCTCTCCCGTTGTGGAGCACATGCTCTGGACACACAGGCCCAGCGGCCATGGCTCACGGGCCCAGCCGCTCCGTGGCATGTGGGATCTTCCTGGGCCAGGGCACGAACCCACGTCCCCTGCATTGGCAGGCGGACTCCCAACCACTGCGCCACCAGGGAAGCCCAATTGTCTTTATTTTAAAATCTACTTTGTCTGATATGAGAAATCCTACTCCAGCTTTCTTTTGATTTCCATTTGCATGGCATAACTTTTTCCATCCCCTCACTTTCAGTCTGTATGTGTCCCTAGTTCTGAAGTGGGTCTCTTGTAGACAGCATATATATGGATCTTATTTGTGTATCCGTTCAGCCAGTCTATGTGTTTTGGTTGGAGCATTTAATCCATTCACGTTTAACGTCGTTATCGATATGTATGTTCCTATGACCATTTCTTAATTGTTTTGGGTTTGTTTTTGTAGGTCCTTTTCTTCTCTTGTGTTTCCCACTTAGAGAAGTTCCTTTAGCATTTGTTGTAGAGCTGTTTTTGTGGTGTTGAATTCTCTTAGCTTTTGCTTGTCTGTAAAGCTTTTGATTTCTCCTTCGAATCTGAATGAGATCCTTGCTGGGTAGAGTATTCTTGGTTGTAGGTTCTTCCCTTTCTTCACTTTAAATATATCATACTACTCCCTTGTTGCTTGCAAAATTTCTGCAGAAAAATCAGCTGTTAACCTTATAGGAGTTCCCGTGTATGTTATTTGTTGTATTTCCCTTGTTGCTTTTAATAATTTTTCTTTGTCTTTAATTTTTGTCAATTTGATTACTATGTGTCTTCGCGTGTTTCTCCTGGGCTTTGTCCTGCCTGGGACTCTCTGTGCTTCCTGGCCTTGGGTGGCTATTTCCTTTCCCATGTTAGGAAAATTTTCGACTATAATCATTTCAAATATTTTCTCGGGTCCTTTCTCTCTCTCCTCTTCTTCTGGGACCCCTATAATGTGAATGTTGGTGCGTTTAATGTTGTCCTAGAGATCTCTTAGGCTGTCTTCATTTCTTTTCATTCTTTTTTCTTTATTCTGTTCCAGGCAGTGATTTCCACCATTCTGTCTTCCAGGTCACTTATCCATTCTTCTGCCTCAGTTATTCTGCTATTGTTTCCTTCTAGTGTATTTTTCATTTAAGTTATTGTATTTTTCATCTCTGTTTGTTCTTTAATTCTTCTAGGTCTTTGTTAAACATTTCTTGTATCTTCTCAATCCTTGCCTCCATTCTTTTGCCGAAGTCCTGGATCATCTTCACTATCATTATTCTGAATTATTTTTCTAGAAGGTTGCCTATCTCCACTTCATTTAGTTTTTTTCTGGGGTTTTATCTTGTTTCTTCATCTGGGATATAGTCCTCTGCCATTTCATTTTGTCTATATTTCTGTGATTGTGGTTTTTTCCCATGGGCTGCAGGATTGTAGCTCTTTTTTCTTCTGCTGTCTGCCCTCTCAAGAGTATATAAATCATACAAAATATGTTTTCAGACCACAGTGGAATGAAATTTGAAATCAATAACAGAAGGAAATTTGGAAAATTTGGAAATTCACAAATGTGTTGAAATTAAACAACATACTTTTTAACAACCAAGGGATTAAAAAAATCACAAAGCACATAAGAAAATTCTTTCAGATGAATGAAAATGAATACACAACATTTCAAAACTTAGGAGATGAAATTTACCCAGTACTCAGAGGGAAATTTATAGTTGTAAATGCCTACATTAAAAAAGAAGATGTCAAACCAAAAATCTTACCTTCTACCTTGAGAAACACACACACACACAAAAGAACAAATTAAACCAAAAGCAAATAGAAGGAGGGAAATAACAAAGATTAAAGGAGAAATAAATAACATAGAGAATAGAAATACAATAGAGTAAATCAGTGAAATCAAAATTTTGTCTTTGAAAAGATAAACAAAATTGACAAACCTTTAGCTAGACTGACCAATAAAAAAAGAGAGAGAAGTCTTACAAAACTAAAATTGGAATGAAAGAGGAGGTGTTACCAGCAACCTATATCAAATAATTATTACAAGGGAATACTATGAATAATTGTATGTCGCCAAATAAGATAAACTAGATGAAATGGGGAAATTCTTAAAAACATGAAAACTACTGAAATTGATTTAAGAACAAGTAGCAAATCTGTTTAGACCTGTAACAAGTAAAGAGATTGAACGAGTTATAAAAAAATTTTCTCACAAAGAAAAACTCAAGGTCAGATGGTCTCAATGGTGAATTCTGCCAAATGTCTAAATAAAAATAAACACCTGTCCTTCTCAAACTTTCCAGAAAAATTAAAAAGAAGGGAAACTTCCTAACACGTTTTATGAAGTATTACTCTGACAGAGAACACAAAGACATCACACAAAAAAATAAAACTAAAGACCAGTATCCCTTATGAATATAGAAGCAAAACATTCAGTAAAATGCTAGCAATATGAACCCAACAACATAAAAAAAGAATTATATACCATGGCCAAGCAAGATTTATCCCATTAATGTAAGGTTAAACACTCAACAATCCAGAAATAGAATGGAAATCCCTCAACCTGAAAAAGAGTGTTTATGAAAGACTCACAGCTTACATTATACCCAATGGTGAAAGACTGAAAGATTTTCCCTGGGAGACAGGAACAACACAAATATGTCCACTCTCACTCAACACTGTGCTGAAAGTTCTAACCAGAGCAATTCATCACAAAAAAGAAATAAAAGTTATCCAAATTAGAAAAAACGATCTCTATTCACCTGTGGAATGATCTTACATACAGAAAATTCTAAAAAAAAAAAAAAAAAAATTCTAGAGCTAGTAAATGAATTCAGCAAAGTTTCAGGATACAGGACCAACATACAAAATCTTTTGTATTTCTGTACACTAGCAATGAACAATCTGAAAAAGAAATTAAGAAAACAGTTATACTTACAATAGGATCAAAAAGAATAAAATACTTGGGAATAAATATAACCAAGGAAGTGTAAGACTTATACACTGAAAACTACAAAACATTGTTGAAAGAAATTAAGAAGACATAAACAAATGGAAAAACATACTATGTTCATGGATTAGAAGACCAAATATTGTTAAGATGACAATATCGCCTAAAGCTATCTACAGATTCAATGCAATCCCTATCAAAATGCAATTGCCTTTTTTTGCAGAAATGAACAAGATTATCCTAAAACTTACATGGAATTTCAAGAGACCCTAAATATCCAAAATGATCTTGAAAAAGGACAAAATTGTGGGAGTCACACTTCTCAATTTCAGAACTTACTACAAGCTACAGTAATCAAAATAGTGTGGCACTGGCATAAGGACAGACATGTAAGGTCAATGAAATAGAATTGAGAGTCAGATAGAAACCTATACACTCTGTAGGTGTATAGGTTTAACCAACACTTTTAACCAACACAAAATTGATTTTTGAAGAGGTGTCAAGATTGTGCAATGGGCAAAGAATAGTCTCTTCAACAAATGGTGCTGGGGCAATTGAATATCCACATACAAAAGAATGAAGGTGGACCCATACCTCACATCATATAAAAAAATTAACTCAAAACAGAACAAAGACCTAAATCAAGAGCTAAAATTATATGGCTTAATAATTAATTATATGGCTCTTAAAAGAAAACATAAAGGTAAAATCTGTATGACTTTGAATTTGGTAATGAATTATAATTAAATATGACAGAAACACAACTGATAAAAGAAAAAATACAAAAATTCAACTTTAACAAAATTGAAACTTTGGATCATCAAAGAACACTATCAAAGAACTGAAAAGACGACCCATAAATGAGAGAAAATATTTACAAATCATATATCTAATAAAGGTTTAGCATAAATATTATATATAAAGAACCCATACAACTTAACAACAAAAAAGACAACTCAATTTTTAAATGGGCAAAGGAGTTGAATAGATATTTATCCAAACAAAATATACCAGTGGCCAATAAGCACATGAAAAGATACTCAACATCATTAGTCATTAGGGAAATGCAAATCAAAAACATACTGAGATACCATCTCACACCTGGTAGGATGGCTATAACTAAAAAAAAAAAAAGAAAAAGAAACCAACAAGTGTTGGCAAGGATATGGAGAAATTGGAACCCTCACACATTGCTGGTAGGAATGTAAAGTAGGGCACGCATTGTGGAAAACATTTTGGCAGTTCTTCAAAAAGTTAAACATAGCGTTACCATCTGACCCAGCAATTTCACTCCTAGAGAAATGAAAATATATGTCCACAAAAAAACTTGTACATTAATAGCAGCATTATTCATAAGAGTGAAAAAGCAGAAATAATTCAATTGCCCATCAACTGATGGATAGGGTATATCCATGCAATGGGATATTATTCAGTCATAAGAAGGAATAAAGTATTGACACGTTGCAACATGGATGAACCTTGAAAACACAAAAGGTTATATAGTGTATGATTCCATTTATGTGAAATGTCCAGAATAGGCAAATCCATAGACACAGAAAGCAGATTAGTGGTTGCCAGGAGCTGGGAGTGGGGGAAGCAGAATGAACAGTGACTGTTTAATGGGTACAGGGTTTCTTTTTGATATGTTGAAAATGTTCTGGAATTAGATATTGGTAATGTTTGCACAATATTGTGAATGTACTAAAAGCCATTGAATTGTACACTTAAAACGGTTACAATGGTGATTTATATGTGATGTGAACTTTACCTCAATTTAAAAAGATGTGTGGTACTGGCATAAGGATAGACATATAGATAATTGAGATATATTGTACATTGAAAAAGAATTGAGAGTCCAGTAATAAACCTGTACATCTGTGGTCAATTGATTTTCTACAAGGGTGTGCCAAGACCAATCAATGGGGAAAAGAGTCTTTTCTAAAATGAGGTGTCTATCACACTGCTAAAGATGAATGATGAAGATGGGTTAAGGACTGAGGTCATGGCACCGGGAAACAGAAAAGTTTCTCAGAACGTGGTCTTTGGACAACTGAGTTCAGAATCAGTTGGGGAGTCTATTAAAATGCCAATTCCTGGGCGCTAATATAGTGAATCAAAATCTCAGGTATGATGCCCAGGAATCTGCATTTTAACTAGCTCCCTAGGTAATTCAAATGCATACTGAAGTCTGAGAACAACTGATATAAAGAATGACTTCATGGGTTTTAGAGCCAAAAGAACCTGGGTTCAAATCTTAGCTCTGCCAATGAGTAGTTTTACCTTCTCTTTTTAGGTATCACTGCCTACTCCTTGCCTTCATACCTGTGCTCCTATCTCACTGGCTTAGCTCTTACCCTCAGAGGCCAGGGTTGGTTGCTTTGTTATGTACAGTAACCACAATGTAAATGAACAAACGCAGGTGCAAAATCTTAATGCAAAACCTGAGTCTTTCCTTCCAGCACTCTCCCATCTCTCTTATCCCAACGCCTCCAACAATGCCCTGCACTCCGGGTCTGGTGCCCCCATATCTCCTTTTCATTGCATTATGAGCGGGCTCATCTTCCTGTTGGGGATGGGAGACATGAAAACAGAGAAAGCTTCATAAAAGGAGCTTCAGCCTGAACTGGGCCTTGAAGAACAAGGCAGGATTTCCACAGGCAGAGATGGGAAAAGAAAGAGTGTTCCAGAAGAAGACAAGGCCATACATTAATGTAAAGATAAAGAGAGGGGTTGCTATGTGGATTGAATGTGTCACTGGGACCAATCAGGGGGCTAGGGCTGGGGTACTTGGTTATCGGTTGACTGGTTTCCCTCCAGTTGTAGCTTACGTTCATTTTTCTGACCAATCACTAGGGGGGAGGGGGTTGCCCTTACTTACTTTGTTGTTGGTTGACCCTCAACTCCCTTCCCTTGTAGCATCCCTAACTTCTGTGTACAAACTCCTAGTGCAAACCTGTGACCATTCCTGACATTTCTCGCCTAGCTGCCCCAGTGTTAATATTCCCTGGAACCATGGCACTAATGCCTCTCCATAACTCCTCATGGTCACAGGAGAGGTCACATATTTAGGGTAGGGGACGTGAAATCAAGAGAGCCTTCACAGAGGAGGCTGTGTTTATACCAAGTTTTGAGGGATGGGGGGCAGGATTTCCTCAGAGACGGAGGAAAAAGGCATCTCAAAAAGAGGCAATAATATGAAATTATTTATTCAAAAAGATTTATTGAGTACTCCTCCCATCAATCAATAATGCAACACAATTTTTAGGGCTTCCCTGGTGGCTCAGTGGTTGAGAGTCCGCCTGCCGATGCAGGGGACACGGGTTCATGCCCCAGTCCGGGAAGATCCCACATGCCGCGGAGCGGCTGAGACCCTGAGCCATGGCCGCTGAGCCTGTGTGTCCGGAGCCTGTGCTCTGCAACGGGAGAGGCCACAACAGTGAGAGGCCCGCGTACAGCAAAAAAAATAAAAAATAAAATAATGCAACACAATTTTTAGAGCACCTACTAGGTGCTACGCTAGGCTCCTAGATGCTTGTTCACTCACTCAAATTTCCAGTTAACAGGACTTTGCTGATCACTTACCCATCATTGTAGTCTGTAGCTTATAGAAGTGTGCTCCAAGGACTACCTGCACCACTCACCTGAGTGGCACCTCATATACTACCTTCTGTATCTTTGTTGCAGTGTTCTGGGCCCTACATAACCCTATCTTCAAAGCTACAGGCTTACCAGGCAACTACCTTCAGGGCATCAGGCTTCTCATCCTCTCCTCCAGCTTACCACCACCCCCAACTACTTAGTGCCTAGTCACTACCAGGGTTTTTTTTTGTTAACTGACGTTAAAATATATATAGCATAAAATGTTAACCATGTTTAAGTGTACAATTCAGTGCCATTAACTACATTCATATTGTTGTACAATGATTACTACAATCTATTTCTAAAATATTTTCATCACCCCAAACAGAAGCTCTGTACCCATTGAAAAATAACTCCTCATTTCTCCCTTCCTCTAGCCCCTGGTAACCTCTAGCCTACTTTCTGTCTCTATGAATTTGCCTATTCTAAATATTTCATGTAAGTGGAATCATACCATATTTGTCCTTTTGTGCCTGGCCTATTTCACTCAACCTGATGTCTTTAAGGTTCATTCATGTTGTAGCATGTGTCTGAACTCCACTCTGGATGGAGGGATTTCATTCCTTTTTATGGCTGAATTATATTCCATTGTATGTATATATACCACAATTTGTTTAACCATTCATCCATCTATGGACATTTGGGTTGTTTCCACCTTTTGGCCATTGTGAATAATGCTGCTGTGAACATCTGCATACAAGTATTTGTTTGAGTCTGTTTTCAATTCTTTGAGGCATATACCTAGGAATAGAATTTCTGGGTCATATGGTAATTCTATGTTGAACTGTTTGAGGAACTGCCAAACTTTTCTACAGCAGCTGCACCATTTTACATTCCCACCAGCAATGTATGAGGGCTCCAATTTCTCCACATCCCCGCTGACACATACCACAAACCGTAAATAACCCCTGTATTGCAAATACACCTCTACTTAGGTAGTTGTCTGTCTTCAGACTGGCTTATTTGATACTAAAGGTTGTATCCTTAATTGTACACACTTCAACTATGAAATGTAGGGTGAAGAAACTGAAATGCATTTCAAATCGTAATGACAACTGAGCAGAAAATATTTGAAAGAATTGGAGATGATTGAGGAGAGAGATCGGTGTCCTCTGACACACTTTCATTGACTGAATTCAAACTTATTCCTGTGACAGCATCTGCAGCCATGATAGAAAGGTTAACATTTCATAGATCACTTAACAACTCTGCCCATAGCCATTGAAGTGGTCAGCAGACTGGGAAGAAATGACACTATGCCACTCACATTCTGAGTGGTTCCTTTTAGTTGATTGTTTTAGACTTTCTTGGGTGATACAATTTGGCCATTTCTCCTTATTTTTAAAGTACTCAGGCAATTCAGGCATTTAAATGTTCTTCCATCTGTAAGAGGTTTAATCACTTAGCCCTGTATTTTCAATCTTCTTGAATCAGTTGAAGCCTTACAAAGTGTTCCTTTTAGCTAAGGTTGGAAAGAGAACAGCAGCAGCTGAGCCAACCCTATTATTTGGTATCAGAATGGAGATCAGAGTTAGTGAGGCAAGTTGGGCCTCCACCAAACCTTTTATTCATGTTGCAGTGTCTCAAAGTGTGGCCTGGGGACAACCTGCATCAGAAACACCTGGGGGTGTTGTTTTTACAATAACTGACTCAGAACCAGAGTGACCAATCATCTGGGTTTTCCCAAGACTGAGGGGTTTCCCCAGACGTTGGACTTTCAGTACTAAAACTGAGAAAGTCTTGGACAAACCTACGTGGATGGTCACCCCTACCCCAGATCTACTGGATCAGAATCACTGCTTCTTATCAGTACTGAAGTTTGACAACCACTGTAGTGGCCAAAGCACTCCATCTCCTCCACTCCCCCCTGAGGACCACCCCCTCCACACACACATAGCCTGCAGTTGGCTCACTGTGCCACTCACTGCCTTTGCTAACTGCTTTAACTGTTACCTTCTTCCATTATGACATGTAGGTAGCCCTATTCCTTCATTTGGAGGGTGGTGCCTTTAGGGCAATATAATGGCTAAGCAAATATCAGAATCATTACTGTTGCTTGTATCTATGTGCTAGGTGAAACAGAGAGGAGGTTGTAGAAGTTCGTTCCTTCATTTATTCATTCTAGGAACATTTACTGAAAATATATATATACAGGGAATATATATATTATATATTTTGTATACATGGAGAGAGAGAGAGAGCCATAAGTTGCTCAGAGAAAACAAGAGCCTAAGGTTAGGTGTGAATATAGGCATGTATGTAGGAATTTATGTCTGGCATGTTCCAGCATACAGATGGAGGACTACCCATTTTCCTAGAATTACAACTACAGTTGGCCTTCCGTATCCACAGGTTCTGCATTGGTGTATTCAACAAACCACATATTGAAAATATTCGAAAAAAATCCAGAAAGTTCCATAAAGCAAAACTTGAATTTGCCACGTGTGGGCAACTATTCTCATAGCATTTACATTGTTATTAGGTATTATAATCTAGAGATGATTTAACATATACAGGAGGATGTGCATAGGTTATATGCAAATACTATACCATTTTATATAAGGGACAAGCATCTGCAGATTTTGGTATCTGCAGGGAGCCCTGGAAACAATCCCCTGCGATTACTGAAGGATTGACTGTATTTGAGAATATTCATTAATTCAGCAAATATTTATTGAGAGCCTTTTATGTGTCAGCACAGTGCTAGACACTGGGACACACAGTTAGCAAGATAGGTCCCTGCTCTCATGGAGCTTACATTCTAGTGCAAAGAGACAGATAAACACACAAAGAAATATATTATGACAGGTGCTTTGATAAGTGCTATGAACAAAATAAAAATAGAGTAATATGATTGCGATGGAGTAATATGATTGAGATGGAGAGTCTGCTTTTGATTGGTTGATAAGGGAATGGCTCTCTGAGGAGGTGACATTTGAGTGAAGATCTAAATGGTAAAAAACCAGCCATTTGCAGACCTGGGAGAGAAATGTTCCAGACAGAGGGAATAGCTGATGCAGGAGCCTGAAGGCAGGAAAGAGCTTGATGTGTTGGAGAAAATGCAAAGAAAACTGGTGTGACAGGAGTATCATGAACAACAGGGAGAGTCATGTGAGAGGAGGTCGGGGAGGCGGTCAGTGTTTAAATCATGGAGGCCTTGTCGGCCTGGGTCAGGGGCCTGGATTTCATTCTTCTTCTGAATACTTGTTCAGAAAAGATATTGGAAGGTCTTAAGCAGAGGAGTGAGGTGGTCAGATTGACATTTTTAAAAATCTCCCTGATACTTTTAGACAATAAAACATCTTAGAGTGAGAACAGAAGCAGAGGAACCAGTTAGGGGACTACTGGCAGTAGCCAATGTCAGAGGTGATGGTGCCTTGGAGTAAGGCGATAGGGAGCAGAGACAAGGACAATTCTGTATGTATTTTGGAGTTAGGATTTTGGTGATGGTCTGGATGAAGGGTCTAAAAGGAAAGAGAAGACTCAAGGGTATTCCCAGGTTTCTTGACTTGGGTGAATGGTGACATCATTTACTAAAATGGGAAAGACTCAAGGAGAAGGAGTTGGTCACATATTAAAAATTCAGTTTTAGACATGTAAAGGTTGAGATGCCTAATAAAATTCCAACTGAGGTGTCAAATAATCAGATATACCTGTCCGAGTTCTGGGTGATATGAGAGTTGGAGATACAAATTAATTTTGGAGTCAACAACAGGTAGACAATAGTTAAAGCCCTGTGATTGGATGACCTTATCTAGGGAGAGAATGGAATAGAAAAGAGAAAGAAGTTCCTGGACTGAGCCATGGAGCCTCCAACATTTAGAGGTCAATCAGTGGACAAGGAACCAGCAAAAGAGGCTGAGGGGTAGTGAGGTATAAAAGAAACCAGGAAAGTGTAGTGTCACCGAAGCCAAGAGGAAAAATAGTGGGAGTTTCAAGGAGAGAGAGTACTATTATTTCCATTTTGCAGGTGAGAAAACTGAGGCATGGGAGTATTAGTAATCTGCCTAAGGTCACATAGCTAGTAACAGAAGAGCAGGGAGTTAAGCCCAAGCAATCACTTCAGAGTCTGTGCTTCTAACCAGTACACCTGTGGCTCTCAAACTGTGGTGTTTATCAGAGTCATGTGGAGGGCTTGTTAACACACAGATTGCTGAACCCCACCTCCAGACTTTCTGATTCAGAAGGTCTGGGATGGGGCCCAAGATCTTGCATCTCTAACAGACTCCCAGGTGATGCTGATGCTGCTGGTCCAGAGACCACACTTTGAGAACCACCACCCTTTTGTACATGGGGAAAGAAAGGCTTGTGATAATGTTGGTGTTGCTTGCTTTCCCCAACTGCTTTGAAATATTCTCCCTTAGGTTGTGGTGGAAGAATTATCCTACCACCCTGTCTAGAATTATTTGAGTAAAGCAACCATATTTCTGACTAGTACAGGAGAGATCAGTTGAGCTCTAGGGCCTAAGGGATATGGTGGGACTGGGAAAAAGGATAAGCCTACCAGCTCATTGATGTTTACTAGATGGGACATTGCTAAACTGATCCAAATCCTGAGAAGGCAAGAAAAGATTTCAGGGCAATCTTGGCTTAGGACTCAAACAAACAAGGAAGGGATTGAACCTTGAGATATCCCTTGTCAGTAGTCACATCCTTCCTCTATACTGAGCATAGTCATCTGTTTTAGCTTTATAAAGGCACTAGGTAGCAAAAGCATGCAGGGCATTGGGAGGCAAAAGACTGGAAAAATTGATCCTGGCCTAGGATACATACACAAAAAAGCCTGAGGGTGCAAAGCTGGCATGCTGTGAAGTTTAAAGGCAGAAAGTGCAAGAGTAATGAAATAATAATAAGTGAGCACTCACTGTGGGCAAGGACACTGGTGACAGAGGCCCCAGAGAATAGTGATCAGTGTGAGCTCCCCAAGAGGTTGCCATTCTGGCATCAAGACCCAGCCCTACCCAATAACCTACAGGTTCCAATTGCTGGAACACCTCAGGCCAAACAAACAGCAGGGTAGGAACACAGACCCACCCATCAGCAGACAGGATACCTGAAGCCATATTGAGCTCACAGCCACCTATAAACATGCCCCCTTGACACGGCCCTGCCCACCAGAGGAACAAGACCCAGATCCACCCACCAGTGGGCAGGCTCCAGTCCCCCCTACCAGGAAGCCTGCACAAGCCTCAGAAACAACCTCAACCACCAGATGGCAGATAACAGAAGCAGGAGGAACTACAACCCTCCAGCCAGCAGAAAGGAGACCACAAACACAGAAAGTTAGGTAAAATGAGATGGCAGAGAAATATGTTTAAGACAAAGGAACAAGATAAAAACCCACAAGAACAACTAAATGAAGAAGAGATAGGCAAACTACCTATAAAAGAACTTAGAGTAATTATAGTAAAGATGATCCAAGATCTCAGAAAATAATAAATGAGCACTTACTGTATGCTAGGCATTTAACATATATTATCTCATTTCATCATCAAAGCAACCTATGGGGTAGATATTATTATTACTCCCATTCACATATGAGGAAACAGACTCAGTAACCTAAGGTCACAGCTAGTAAGTGCCAAACCTTTGATTGAAACCTAGGTCTGTCTAATTCCAAAGCTCTTGTTCTTAAACAGCACTCTCTAACATGACAGAAAAATAAGAGTTTTCTAGATTACCTCTGTATAATAAAATCCAGGAGAGTGGCATGGCTTAAGGAAGGCCTAGCCTGGAAGACTAAGTAAGGCTGCCAGATGTAACTGAGATAGACAGGCAGTGCAAGGCCCTGGCCAGTGTCTTTGACACTGTTGTTGGTTTTATTTTTATTTTTAAATATTTATATATTTATTTGACTGTGCTGGGTCTTAGTTGTGGCATGCTGGATGTTTAGTTGCAGCATGCGAACTCTTAGTTGCGGCATGTGGGATCTAGTTCCCTGACCAGGGGTTGAACCTGGGCCCCCTGCATTGGGAGCGCAGAGTATTAGCCACTGGACCACCAGGGAAGTCCTTGTTGTTGTTTTTAAATCACCAGATTTATAAAAAGAAACAGTTTACCAATAAGATACTATGTGTAAGAAGAAGTGTGTGAAACGAGACAGGAGAAGATGACTAAGAAGTGCTTGGCATGATGCACACAACACACAGTAGCAAATTGGGGGCAAGTGAAAAAGTACAGGCATTTAAGTGAAGACATTAATGTAGAAAAGGTCAGTGCTAAAGGATGAGACATCTGGCAGAAGCAAATAGATGAAAGGACTTTATCACATTGGAGAATTCTGAGGTTGAGGATCTTCTTTTATCTTTTTTAGCATTTCTATGACTTTTTAATTAGTCATTTAATTTAGAATTGTAGAGCCACATGCAGTTGTAAGAAATAATACAGAGAGAGCCATTGTGTACTTTGTCTGACTGCTCCAAATGGTAACACCTTGCAAAACTATAGCATAATATCACAACCAGGATGTCGATATTGATATAATCCACCAGTCTTACTCAGATTTCCCCAATTTTGCTTGTACTCAGTGTGTTTGTGTGTGTGTGTGTGTGTGTGTGTGTAGTTCTATACAATTTTATCACCTGTGTAGGTCCATGTATCCACCATCACAGTCAAAATACTGAAATTTCAACAGTACAGAGATCCTTCATGTTGCCATTGATAGCCAAGTTCACCTTCACCTTCCACCATATCCCCATCCCTGACCCCTGGCAACCACTAACCTGCTCTCCAACTCTATAATTTTGTCGAGTGTCATATAAATGAAATCATACAGTGTGTAACTTTTTGTGATTGGCTGTTTTTACTCAGCATAATTTTCCTGGAGATTCATTCAAGTTACTGTGTCTATCAATAGTTTGCTCCTTCTTATTGATTAGTAGTATTCCATGGTATAGATGTATCACTGTTTGTTTAACCATTCATCTATTGAAGGACATCTGGGTTTCCAATTTTTGGCTATTATGAAAAAAGATGCTATGAACATTCATGCACAGGTTTGTGTGTGAATATAAAGTTTCATTTCTCTGTGATAAATGCCCAGAAGGGCAATCACTGGGTGGTTTTACAGTGGTGTGTTTAGTTTTTCTTAAGAAAGTGCCAAATGTTTTCCAGAGTAGCTGTACCATTTTACATACCCACCAGCAATGCATGAGTGGTCCAGTTTCTCTACATCCTCACTGGTATTTGGTGGTCTCACTACTTTTTTTGTTAGTCATTTAAATGGGTATGTAGTGATGTCAATCTTTTATTTTGTGTTTTTTAATTTTTATTTTTTTTCCGGTACGCGGGCCTCTCACTGTTGTGGCCTCTCCCGCTGCGGAGCACAGGCTCCGGACGCGCAGGCTCAGCGGCCATGGCTCACGGGCCCAGCCGCTCCGCGGCATGTGGGATCTTCCCGGACCGGGGCACGAACCTGTGTCCCCTGCATTGGCAGGCGGACTCTCAACCACTGTGCCACCAGGGAAGCCCAATCTTTCATTTTTTAAACAGGCAAACTTGAGAGGAGAAGCTGTTTTGAAATTCCTTTGAGATAAGACCTCTTACTATTTCAGTTTAAGCCTCCTGACTGGTTTTTCCTGGAAAGCCATTTTGACCTTTGCTATAAAAGATCTCCATTCATATGGGAGCAAGTAGCCCTAAAACCACAAAGTAGTTGCTTAGCTTCTACTAGGCCCAAAGAAAAGCTGACATAGCTACAGGCGATTCATCCGAGGTAATCAGAAGAGCCAGGCAAAGAAGAGATATCAGGAGAGAATTTCCAGGACAATATTCACAAATGATAACTTCTCCATTTTGTTCTATAGTCCCCTTTGAAGGGGACAGCAGTATGGTTTCAAAGCTCGGGGAGAGAATTGAGTTGTAAAGGTGATATGAAGAGCATTGATTCTGCACATCTATTCCTAACCTTGTGTTCAGTGATCTTACGTTGGTAACTTGAAATCTGCCATGGTGGGAGTATTTACACCACAGAAATTGGTAAACTCAACGAATCAGAGCACTTTTTACCCAGGGAATTGGTTCATAAACATTTATTAACACAAATGTTGTGAATTTCTTTCTGTAGTTTCATTTATTTTAGTTTATTTTTGGCCATGCTGTGTGAAGTATGTGGGATTTTAGTTCCCAAACCAGGGATCAAACCCGTGCCCCCTGCAGTGGAGGCACAGAGTCTTAACCACTGGACTGCCAGGGAAGTCCCAAGACATTAAGTATTTTATCAATGTTGCATGTCGAGTAAATGGCAGAGCCTTAATTCAGCCTTGGGTCTAAGCTCAGTACACTGGCTCTCTAGAGGGGAGGAGACAATACATACCAGAGAGAAGTGGTGAGGCAAAACTTTTTAAAAAATTTCCTTGACATTGATTTTTTTTTTTTGGCTGTGCCCTGCTGCTTGTGGGATTTTAGTTCCCCGACCAGGAATGGAACCTGTGCCCCCTGCAGTGCAAGCGCAGAGTCCTAACCACTGGACCGCCAGGGAATTCCCAGACTTGACATTAATTTTCAAAAAATAAAGTTAACTAAAAGAAAAAACAAGTCTGCCTCTGGCATTGTGTAGCACATTAGCTTATCTAAATTATATTTGTATTCTTATCTAAATTGTATTTACATATATATATAGTCCAGCAGCAGCGGACATAGTAACTGGTTTTTGTCTACTCTTTCCTACTTCTCTTTTTCTGGTTCCATTGAAGAATACTTCCCCCTCTCCATATGACCCTAGTAAACCTCATAATCACAGAACTCTTGCTTCTCCCAACCACAGGTGTGGCTGGGCCAATGAGGATCCTCCTCAGGACTTGTCTTTTTTTCTTTTTTTAAGTATAGTTGGTTTACAATGTTGTGTTAGTTTCAGGTGTACAGCAAAGTGATTCAGTTATACACACACACACACACACACACACACACACACACACACTATATATATATATATATATATATATATTCTTTTTTAGATTCTTTTCCCTTATAGGTTATTACAAAATATTGAGTATAGTTCTCTGTTCTATACAGTAGGTCCTTGTTGGTTACCTATTTTATATATAGTAGTGTGTATATGTTAATCCCAAACTCCTAATTTATCCCTCTCCCACTTTTCCCCTTTGGTAACCATAAGTTTGTTTTCTATGTCTGTGGGTCTATTTCTTTTTTGTACATCAGCCATAAAAAAATGAAATAATGCCATTTGCAGCAACATGGGTGAACCTAGAGATTATCATACTAAGTGAAGTAAGTCAGACACAGAAAGACATACCACATGATATCACATATATGGAATCTAAAAAAAAGATACAAATGAACTTATATACAAAACAGAAATAAGACTTGTTTATTGAAGCTAGAGGAAAAGAGTCTCTTTTTCCTGCTTGGGTTGCTTACCTAGGGCATTGTGAGTCTGGGGCTCCAACAACATCATCAGAATTGTTCCTGTCTCGACAATGTTATTTTCACATGGTGCGTGAGATGGCTTCCTACAGTCCCAAATATACTCTCTAGTTTTCCCAGTTAATTGAATCCATAAAGTACCACCTTCACCTTGTGTTGTGCTTAATTAAGCTGAGTTGAGTTTTCATCTTTCGTTACCAAGAGTTCCATCTCTTCTGTGACTGCTTCAGCTTCCTATGAATTCTTACAACACAGCTATCTATACCAGCTCTGTTCAATAGAAAGACAATGAGCCACATATATATAACTTTAATTTTTCTAGTAACCACATTTTAAAAAGTGAAAGGAAACAGGAGAAATACAGTTAACATGTTTTACTTAAGCCAATATATCAAAACATATTATCATTTTAACATATAATCAACATAAAAATTCTTAATGAGATGGTTTACATTCTTTTCTTTTTCCTGAGTCTGTGAAATCTGGGGTGTATTTTACATGTATAGCACATCTCAATTCTGACTAGTCTCATGTCAGTTGCTCAGTCGCCACATGTGGCTAGTGGCTATGTATTGAACCACACAAATTTATACTGTACACATTGGCACCTAATCATACATCATGATGTATTGCTACTTGAATGTTTCATGTGTAAATGTCTAATCTTTCCACCTAACACCTATGGTCCTTGAGAACAGAAATCTCACCTTAAAATTCTTTTATGGCCCTCAAGTTTTAGCATGGTACTACGCTAATAGTAGTTAATAGTATGAATAAGTGATTTTGGTTGCATCATACAATGAGCAGAGGGTTGTAATTCACACCTCAGTAAAGAAATGTGACTGAGAAACATACTACAAGTCCACTGGAGATATGTCAGGCATCTGCATATGACTGTAGTAAATGTTTCTCTGATAGCAAATTATCAGGCCGCAGGCAGAGGAGATAAGGACAAAAGCGGTAAGAATGCCTTATGATTCTCAAATGAAAAGTGCTAAACTCAAAATGTAAAATGAGTATCCTTTTCCAGTGCCATTCCATCTTATAGATGAGAATATTCAAGTGCAAGAGGAGTGATTTCTACCTCTGGTAATGTGTAACCAGCAAATTATTAGCATCTGAGCACAGACAGAAGCCATTTATTCTGCCCTCATACAAGCCACTGCTTTTTTAAAAAGGCAGTGGACAGTGTGGGAGGGGGTGGAAGGGTGAGGAAGAGGTGGGGGAGATAAGAAATCAACTTACAGCTTTTTCTCCTACTGTACATTCTCCATCCCCACCCTAACACACACACACACACACACACACACACACACACACACACACACACCCTTCCCATCGATAAATCAGTGACTCATCAGAGCTCAAATGGAGTCCAAGATGTCTAGTGCTCCTAAATCTTACTGGACCTCCCCCCAGACACAAATACTCAGCTTCAAATAGCCCCTCAGATCAGTTGGTCGTTTATTCTTTTCAATCACTAATTTATTTGGTATATATTACATACCAGGCACTATGGAGGCTATAAAAATCAAATCTGCAATCTCTTCCCTCACAGAGCTCAATATATTGTGAGTGTGGGAGTGTGGCAATGATGGCAGAGAAGATTGTTAACTAAAATGACACATGATAAACACTATAGAAGGGGTATATACATGATGCTATTATGGAATGCTATGCAGCAGTTTTTAGAATAAGGTGAAGTTTAAGGCAGTGGTTCTCAAAGTGTGTTCCCTGACCATCAGTTTCAGCTCACCTGAGAATTTTTTAGAAATGTAAGTTCTTGGCCTCATCCCAGACCTCCTGAATCAGAAAGTCTGGAGGTGGGAGTCAGAAATTTGTGTTGTTTTTTTTTTTTTTGCGGTACGCGGGCCTCTCACCACCGTGGCCTCTCCCGTTGCAGAGCACAGGCTCCGGACGCGCAGGCTCAGCAGCCATGGCTCACGGGCCCAGCCACTCCGTGGCATGTGGGATCTTCCCAGACCGGGGCACGAACCCGCGTCCGCTGAATCGGCAGGTGGACTCTCAACCACTGTGCCACCAGGGAAGTCCCCAGAAATTTGTGTTTTAACAAGCCACCCCAGGTGTTTCTGATGCATACTAACATTTGAGAACCATTAGTTTAGAAGGAAAAAAGCTGCAGAATGAAATGCACAGTGTGATACTCTATATATGTTTTAAAAAACACTGAATGTTTTCAATGTACACATATATATGTACATAATATATATATGTTTGCATGTACATGTAAGATGTCTAGGAGGTATACCACTCTGATAATAGGGGTTACCTCTGGAGAGGGGATTAGGATTGCAGGGCAAAGAGGTAGGTAAGTGGGTCTTTATCTTCTCCTGAATTATTTGAATCCTTTAAGAATGTATTCATATATTAATTGAGCAACCATAAATAAAGAAATACCATTTAAAGGTTTTTTAACTGCTCTGGAAACACAAAGGAGCGAACATTAAATCTTCCAGAGGGGGTAGCCTTTGAACCAGGCTTTGGGGCTGTCCCAGTCCTTGTTCTCCATCCAGCCCTGTGGCTCTCCCATGTCCAGAACATAGCTCAATTTTTTGTATTCTTGTCCTTCCAGATGACAGAGGCATCTCCAGAGAAGGTACAATGTGATTTTTTAAATAGTAAGGTGGACCACCCACTATCTCCCCAAACTTCAAGCCTCAGAGTAAGTAGTAAGCTAAAATCCTGAGTTGAAGATTGAACTGGAAAGAAAATGTGACTGTCCTTCCAACACAAAGAAACTGCCTTCCACCCTGTGTTTTAACAGTGATGATGCTCTGAGCAGCATATTAGGGTAGATGAAAAGCATAAAGCAAAGATCATTATTGATTCACCCTCGGCCAGGGTAGATGAAAAGCATAAAGCAAAGATCATTATTGATTCACCCATAAAGCAAAGATCATTATTCATTCAAATTCAAGATGGGAAGGCCCTAGAGAGACATCCATGTCCTTGTCTTCCAGTGTCCAGTGACAAACCATTTTGAGAAAAAAGCATGCCATTTAGAAGGCCAAGCCCTGCATCCCATTGACCTACTCTCTTTTACAGTCTGTTTTGGATCTTTTTAGCTGATGAGACTAGTGGGAGGTGACAGAGGGAAAATAACAATGGTGAAATTCACCCAGAGCCCCTAGCATGAACATGGCCTTTTCAAGTTATAAAGATAAATAACTATCTAAGCAACATTCTAGGGAGTTTGTTTCCAGTAAAGTGAATCTGGGTAGGAAAAAAAATAGTCACATTAACCTCTGACACAGCTTTCCAGGCAAAAGCTTTCATAACTAAGGGCCAATAACACAAAGGCAGGAAGAAGCTCTGTAGAATGGGCCAGGTTGCCCTTTTAATCAAGAAGGATAATGAAACCAACAGGCTGGGGAGGACCCCCTATCATTATGATCACTTTCTGATTGCCTGGATACTAGAGGGATGGACTGATGCATCCCAGAGTTAACTGACTTGATAGCCTGTCAGGAAATGGGCAAGTGCAAAGCTTCTGTTACTTCCTAAAAGGTCTGGGATGGAGAATCAATACAATGTACTAGGAATTTTGACTTTTTAAAAAATATTTATTTATTTATTTAGGCTGCACTGGGTCTTAGTTGCAGGGCACAGGCTCTTAGTTGCAGCATGTGGATTTCTTAGTTGTGGCATGCATGTGGGATCTAGTTCCCTGACCAGGGATCAAACCCAGGACACCTGCATTGGGAGCGTGGGGTCTTACCCACTGGACCACCAGGGAAGTCCCTAGGAATTTTGACTTTGAAGCCAGGGTTCTTTGGGCTAGAAGAGCTTCTGGGGCTTTAATATGAGCAGGAGGTAACTCTCAATTAATAGTGAGCAGAAGGACTTTGAAATTGAAGTGCTCTCCTTGAAAGAGAATTTCTTTGATTTGGGTCAAGAATTTTGCTCCATTTTGACTATTATATAGGACCCTTGCTCTCTGCTGAAGCATGACAAAGCTTATAGCTGAGCTCAGAAAACTAATTATCACTCAAATGATTTGCCTTGACATGGAGATGTTGAAAGAATTCCATCTATTTATTTATTTATTTTTTTGCGGTACGCGGGCCTCTCACTGCTGTGGCCTCTCCCACTGCGGAGCACAGGCTCCGGACGTGCAGGCTCAGCGGCCACAGCTCACGGGCCCAGCCGCTCCGCGGCATGTGGGATCTCCCCGGACCAGAGCACGAACCCGCGTCCCCTGCATCGGCAGGCGGACTCTCAACCACTGCGCCACCAGGGAAGCCCTCCATCTATTTTTTGAGCTAGTGATTTTTTTTATCATGCTAGAAATATTTCTTTAATGTTCATTGGATACCTACTATGTGCATAACACTTGTTGAATGCTATAACAAATACAAATAAATAAATGTCAAAATACACTCTCAAGGAGATTATAGTACAATTAGGGAGGGGCAGTAGAGGATGACTTGAGTTAGCATACAAGAAGAGTTAAAACTACGATGGTACAAAAGCAACTTATGATTTAAAGTCAGGATAATAATACAAAAAAAAAGTCAGGATAGGGACTTTCCTGGTGGTCCAGTGGTAAAGAATCTACCTTCCAATGCAGAGGACATGGGTTTGATCCCTGGTCAGGGAACTAAGATCCCACATGCTGCTGGGCAACTAAGCCCATGCACCACAACTACTGAGCTCACACACCTCAACTAGAGAGCCCGCGTGATGCAAACTACAGAGCCCAAGCGCTCTGGAGCCTGCACGCCACAACTAGGGAAGAGAAAACCCACATGCTACAAGTAGAGAGAAGCCTGCACACTGCAATGAAGAGCCCACATGCTGCAACTAAGACCCAACACAGCTATAAAAATAAATAAATACTAAAAAATAAGTCAGGATAAAGATGGAGAAATCTCTGTGGATTGGACAAATTGGGAAAGACCTCAAATGAGGTCTTAATAGGCAAAGGATCTTCTGCTTTTTATGTGTCTCAGAGGCTTTCTGTGAGGCTAAGTCACAAGTGCTGGCCACTGGTAATTGATCTAGGACAAAAGTATAAAGTAAAAAATTGTCTTTCCTGCCTTTTCATTCTACCCCTTTCCCTAGGCAGTGTCTAATACTTCTCAAGTTGCCAGTAGCATCCAAATTGTTGTCCTCTACTTAATCCAACTCACCTGTCCTATGTCCACATTTTTCTCAAGATCCACCATCTCCTTGGAAACCAATTAGAGCTAAGGTGGTAATGATCTATAAGGCTTAGTGAGATACTCTTTCCAAGTAGCATTTTGGAAAATATATATTGTTAGCCTACCATGCTAGATGGCACTGTTTAATTTTTACAACAACCTGGTGAGATATGTTATATTCTTCCTATTTATCAGTTGAGTAAGCTGAGACCAGAAAGGTGAAAGAAACTGAACAAGTTAAGTTTATCAGTGAAAATGTCAGAGTAGGGAACTCCAAGGGCCCATCCCTCCAATAAAACAGTGAATAAATGGGCAAAAACTATCAGAATCAACTTTATTGGAGCTCTGGAAACTAATCAAAGGTTTATAGCAACCAGGAACATGCTTAATCAAGAAAAAATGGGGCCTGAATCTTTGTGGAAGAGCTTTGTGACTTTCTACTCACTAACAGACTACTAAGCTAAATTAACAGAAACTTCAATAGCCATGTACAGCAAGGAACACAGACTTTACAAAATTAGTTCAGAAATGTCACTAAACAAACAAACAAGAGCAAACACACCAAGGAACAACAGAAAACTATGTGGGGTGGGAGGGGCGGCAACATGATTTCAAGAGTTACCATATCATAATAGTCAAAATATTTAGTATTCAACAAAAAAAATTCCAAGGCATGAAAAATAAATGCATACATATGTACATACATAACAGTAGAGCCCATACAAGAAAAAAAATTAATAGAATCTGTCCCTGCAGAAGCCCAAATATTGGACTGATTAGAAAAAGACTAAATCAACTAACTTAAATTTACTCAAAGAGATTAAAGGGAACCATGTACAAAGAAATAAAGGAAACCATGAGAATGATGTCTCACCAAATAGATAATATGAATGAAGAGATGGAAATTATAAAAAGGAACCAGATGGAAATTCTCAGGTTAAAAATTACAACGAAATTAAAAATTCATTAGAGGAGTTCAATAGTGGATTTGAATCAGAAGAAAAAGAATAGGTGAATATAGGACAATTGAAAGTATCTAGTCTCAGGAGCAAAAAGAAAAGGGAATGAAGAAAAATGAATGGTGCCTCAGAGACCTATGGAACACTATCAAGTGTACAATCATATGCATAATGTTAGTCACCAAAGAAGATGGGGGGGTACAGAAAGAATATTTGAAGAAATAATGACCCAAAACTTCCCAGTTATAATGAAATACATAAATCTACATGCCCAGTAAACTCAAGAACTCCAAAAAGGATAAATCCAGAGATCATGTTATAATCAAACTGTCAAAAGACAAAAATAATTCAGAAAGTGGCAAAAGAGAAGTAACTTACATACAAAGGATTCTCAATAAGATAAGCAGGTAATTTCTCATCAGAAACCATGAAGGACAGAAAGCAGTGGAAGACATCTTCAGAGTGTTGTAAGTAAATGACTGTCAACCAATAATTCTATGTTGTGTTTGGCAAAAATGAAGGAGAACTTAAGACATTCCAGGATAAACAAAATCCTAGAGAGTTCATTGATAGTAGGCTTGTCCTACAAGAAATGCCAAAGGGAATCTGTCAGGCTAAAATGGAAACACACTAAACGTAACTCAAATTCATATAAGGAATTAAAAACACTGGTAAGGATAATTAAATAAGAAAATATAAAAGTCAGTATTACTATATTTTTGGTTAGTAACTCCTCATTTTTCCTATACAATTTAAAAGACAATTAACATAAGACAATCTATGTTGGTGAATACAAAATGTATAAATATATTACTTGTGATCAGAACAATATGAAGGGGAAGGACAGAGCTTTATAGGAGAAAAGTTTTTGTAAACTATTGAAATTAAGTTGATATTAATTAGAACTAGATGGTTATAAATTAAGATATTAATTGTAATCCCCAGGAAAAATGATCAACATTATATAGTAAAAAAAAATGAGAATTGAATCAAATTAGTATACTAAAAAATATCTAAAATAGAGAAGGCAATAACAGGAATTGGTGAACCAAAATGATGTAAGATATATAGAAAACAAATACTAAAATAGCAGAGGTAAGTCATTCCTTATAAGTAATTACATTAAGCATAAATGGAGCAAACTTTCCAATTAAAAGGCAGAGTTTGGAATAATGGATAAAAACCATGATGCAACTATACACTGCAGACAAGATATTCACTTTAGAACCAGAGACACAAATTGGTTGAAAGTGAAAGGATGGAAAAATGTATTCCATGCAAACAGTAACCAAAGGAGAAATGGAGTGGATACTAATATCTGACAAAACAGACATTAAGACAAAAATTGTTACAAGACACAAAGAAGGACATTATATAATGATAAAAGGGTCAATCCATCAAGACAATATAAACATATATACAGCGAACAATAGAGCCCCAAAATATGTGACACAAAAACTGATAGAGCAGAAAGGATAAATAGTTCAAAAATAATGGTTAGAAACTTCAAATCTCAATTTCAATAATGGATAGAACAACTAGGCAAAAGATAAGCAAGGAAACAGACTTAATAATACTATAAGAATTAAATAATATTATAAACAAAACAGGCCTAAAAGAATATAGAACTCTTTACCCTACAACCGAGGAATATGCATTCTTCTCAAGTGCACATGGAACATTCTCTAGGGTAGACCATATATTAGGCCATAACACAAGTCAATAAATTTAAAGTATCTAGATCACAAAAAGTATGTTTTCACCCACAATGGAATTAAATTAGAAATCAATGACAGAAGGAAATCTGTAAAAATCACAAATATGTGGAAATTAACACTCTTAAACAACCAATGGATCAAAGAAGAAATCACAAGGTAAATAAGAGAATGCTTAAAGATGAATAAAAATGAAAATACAACATTTAAACTTATGGGATAAAGCTAACCCAGTGCTCAGAAGGAAATCTATAGCTGTAAATGCCTAGATTGAAAAAGAAAAAAGATCTCATCAAGAACCTAATCTTCCATATTAAGGAACTAGAAAAAGAAGAACAATCTAAACCCAGAGCATACAGAAGGAAGGAAATAAAAAGATTAGGGCAAATATAAATAAAATAGAAAACAGAAAAACATTGAGAACCAACAAATCCAAAAGCTAGTTCTTTGAAAAGAGAGAAGGCTCACACCACTAAAATCAAGTATAAAAGTGGGGACATTACTACTGACCTTACTGTAATAAAATGAATTATAAAAGTCCATGACCAGATGTTTCACTGGCAAATTTGATTAAATGTTTAAAGAAGAATTAAAAACAATCCTTCTCAAATTCTTCCAAAGAAATAGAGGAGAGAGCACTTCCTAATTTATTCTAAGGCCAGCATTACCCTGATACCAGAGCCAGACAAAGATGTCACTAAAAAAGAAAACTACAGACCAATACCCTTTATGAATGTAGTTTCAGTAATTCTTAACAAAATACTAGCAAACCAAATCTAGCAACATATCAACAAGTGGGATTGATCCCAGGAATGTGAGGGTGTTTCAACATATGAAAATCAATCAATATAATATACCTTATTAAAAGAATGAAGGGGAAAAATACCATTATCATCTCAATTAAGGCAGAAAAAGCATTTGACGAAATCCAGTACCCTTTCATTTATTAAAAAAAAAATTCAACAAACAGAATAGGAATGATAAAGAGGATCTATTAAAAACCCAAAGTTAACATCATAATAGTGAAAGATTGAAAGCTTTCACACTAACATAAGGAACAACACAAGAATGTGTGATCTCACCAATCCTATTCAACATTGTATTGGAGGTTCCAGCCAGGGAAATTAGACAAGAAAAAGAAATATAAGGCATCCAAATTAGAAAAGAAGCAGTAAAACTATCTCTATTTGTAGATGACATGATCTTACATATAGAAAGCCCTAAAGAATCCACGTACAAAGAAAGTATTAGAGCTAATAAATGAATTCACCAAAATTGCAGGATATGAGAACATACAAAAATCAGCTGTACTTCTTTTTTTTTTTATTGGAGTATAATTGCTTTACAATGTTGTGTTAGTTTCTGCTGTACAATGAAGTGAATCAGCTATAAGTATATCTATATCCCCTCCCTCTTGGATCTCCCTCCCATCCCCGCCATCCCACCCATCTAGGTGGTCACAAAGCACCAAGCTGAGCTCCCTGTGCTCTACAGCAGGTTCCCACTAGCTAGCTATTTTACACATGGTAGTGTATTTATGTCAAACGTAATCTCCCAATTTGTCCCATAGTCCCCTTACCCCCCGTGCCCACATGTCCATTCTCTACGTCTATGTCTCTCTTCCTGTCCTGCAAATAGGTTCATCTGTACCATTTTTCTAGATTCACATATATGCTTTAATATACGATAACTGTTTTTCTCTTTCTGGCTCATTTCACTCTGTATGACAGAATCTAGGTCCATCCACATCTCTACAAATGACCCAATTTCGATCCTTTTTTATGGATGAGTAATATTCCATTGTATATATGTGCCACATCTTCTTTATCCATTCATCTGTCTTTGGACATTTAGGTTGTTTCCATGTCTGGCTATTGTAAATAGTGCTACAGTGAACACTGTGGTACATGACTCTTTTCAAATTATGGTTTTCCCACAGTATATGCCCAGTAGTGGAATTGCTGGGTCATATGGCAGTTCTATTTTTAGTTTTTTAAGGAACCTTCTTACCCTTCTGCATAGTGGCTGTATCAATTTACATTCCCACCAACAGTGCAAGAGGGTTCCCTTTTCCCCACACCCTCTCCAGCATTTATTGTTTGTAGATTTTTTGATGATGGCCATTCTGACTGGTGTGAGGTGATATCTCATTGTAGTTTAGATTTGCATTTCTCTAATGACTAGTGATGTTAAGCATCCTTTCACATGTTTATTGGCAATCTGTATATCTTCTTTGGAGAAATGTCTATTTAGATCTTCTGCCCATTTTTGGATTGGGTTTGTTTTTTTTTTTTGATGTTGAGCTGCATGAGCTGCTTGTAAATTTTGGAGATTAATCCTTTGTCAGTTGCTTCATTTGCAAATACTTTCTCCCATTCTGAGGGTTGTCTTTTCGTTTTGTTTATGGTTTCCTTTTTGTGCAAAAGCTTTTAAGTTTCATTAGGTCCCATTTATTTATTTTTGTTTTTATTTACATTTCTCTAGGAGGTGGGTCAAAAAGGATCTTACTGTGATTTACGTCACAGAGTGTTCTGTCTATGTTTTTCTGTAAGAGTTTTATAGTGCCTGGACTTCCATTTAGGTCTTTAACCCATTTTGAGTTTATTTTTGTGTATGGCATTAGGGAATGTTCTAATTTCACTCTTTTACATGTAGCTGTCCAGTTTTCCCAGCATCATTTGTTGAAGAGCCTGTCTTTTCTCCATTATACTCTTGCCTCCTTTGTCAAAGATAAGGTGACCATATGTGCATGGGTTTATCTCTGGGCTTTCTATCCTGTTCCATTGATCTATATTTCTGTTTTTGTGCCAGTACCATACTGTATTGATTACTGTAGCTTTGTAGTATAGTCTAAAGTCAGGGAGCCTGATTCCTCCAGCTCCATTTTTCTTTCTCAAGATTGCTTTGACCATTCAGGGTCTTTTGTGTTTCCATACAAATTGTGAAATTTTTTGTTCTAGTTCTGTGAAAAATGCCACTGGTAATTTGATAGGGATTGCATTGAATCTGTAGATTGCTTTGGGTTGTATAGCCATTTTCACAATGTTAATTCTTCCAATCCAAAAACATGATATAACTCTCCATCTGTTTGTATCATCTTAAATTTCTTTCATCAGTGTCTTATAGTTTTCTGAGTACAGGTCTTTTACCTCCTTATGTAGGTTTATTCCTAGGTATTTTATTCTTCTGGTTGCAATGGTAAATGGGAGTGTTCCTTAATATGTCCTTCAGATTTTTCATCATTAGTGTATAGGAGTGCAAGAGATTTCTGTGCATTAATTTTGTATCCTGCTACTTTACCAGATTCATTGATTAGCTCTAAACGTTTTCTGGTAGCATCTTTAGGATTCTCTATGTATAGTATCATGTCATCTGCAAACAGTGACAGTTTTACTTCTTCTTTTCCAATTTGGATTCCTTTTATTTCTTTTTCTTCTCTGATTGCTGTAGCTAAAACTTCCAAAACTATGTTGAATTATAGTGGTGAGAGTGGGCAACCTTGTCTTGTTCTTGATCTTAGTGGAAATGGTTTCAGTTTTTCACCATTGAGAATGATATTGGCTGTGGGTTTGTCATATATGGCCTTTATTATGTAGAGGTAGGTTCCCTCTATGCCTACTTTCTGGAGTGATTTTATCATAAATGGGTGTTGAATTTTGTCAAAAGCTTTTTCTGCATCTATTGAGATAATCATACGGTTTTTATCCTTCAGTTTGTTAATATGGTGTATCACATTGATTGATTTGCATATATTGACGAATCCTTGCATTCCTGGGATAAATCCCACTTGATCATTGTGTATGATCCTTTTAGTGTGCTGTTAGAATCTGTTTGCTATTATTTTGTTGAGGATTTTTGCATCTGTGTTCATCAGTGTTATTGGCCTGTAGTTTTCTTTCTTTGTGAAATCCTTGACTGTTTTTGGTATTAGGTTGATGGTGGCCTAGTAGAATGAGTTTGGGAGTGTTCCTCCACCTGCTATATTTTGGCAGAGTTTGAGAAGGATAGGTGTTAGCTCTTCTCTAAATGTTTGATAGAATTCGCCTGTGAAGCCATCTGGTCCTGGCCTTTTGTTTGTTGGAAAATTTTTTAATCACAGTTTCCATTTCAGTGCTTGTGATTGGTCTGTTCATATTTTCTATTTCTTCCTGATTCAGCCTCGGAAGGTTGTGCTTTTCTAAGAATTTGTCCATTTCTTTCAGATTGTCCATTTTATTGGCAAAGAGTTGCTTGTAGTAATCTCTGATGATCCTTTGTATTTCTGCAGTGTCAGTTGTTACTTGTCCTTTTTCATTTCTAATCCTTTTGATTTGAGTCTTTCCCCTTTTTTTCTTGATGAGTCTGGCTAATGGTTTACCAGTTTTGTTTATCTTCTCAAAGAACTGGCTTTTACTTTTATTGATCTTTGCTATTGTTTCCTTCATTTCTCTTTCATTTATTTCTGATCTCATCTTTTTTTTCTTTTTTTTGTGGTACGCGGGCCTCTCCCATTGCAGAGGACAGGCTCCAGACGCGCGGGCTCAGTGGCCATGGCTCACGGGCCCAGCCGCTCCGCAGCATGTGGGATCCTCCCAGACCAGGGCACGAACCCGTGTCCCCTGCATCGGCAGGCAGACTCTCAACCACTGCGCCACCAGGGAAGCCCTCTGATCTCATCTTTATGACTTATTTCCTTCTGCTAACTTTGGGGGTTTTTTGTTCTTTTTTCTCTAATTGCTTTAGGTGTAAGGAGAGTTTGTTTATTTGAGAGGTTTCTTGTTTCTCGAGGTAGGATTGTATTGCTATAAACTTCCCTCTTAGAACTGCTCTTGCTGCATCCCATAGGTTTTTGGTCGTCATGTCTCCATTGTCATTTGTTTCTAGGTATTTTCTGATTTCCTATTTGATTTCTTCAGTGATCACTTCATTATTAAGTAGTGTATTGTTTAGCCTCCATGTGTCTGTATTTTTTAGTTTTTTTCCTGTAATTGATATCTAGTCTCATAGCGTTGCGCTTGGAAAGATGCTTGATATGATTTCAATTTTCTTAAATTTATCAAGGCTTGATTTGTGACCCAAAATATGATCTATCCTGGTGAATGTTCCATGAGCACTTGAGAAGAAAGTGTATTCTCTTGTTTTTGGATGGGATATCCTATAAATATCAATGACATCCATCTTGTTTAATGCATCATTTAAAACTTGTGTTTCCTTATTTTCATTTTTGTTGATCTGTCCATTAGTTAAAGTGGGGTGTTAAATTCCCCTACAATTATTGTGTTACTGTTGATTTCCCCTTTTATGGCTGTTAGCATTTGCCTTATATATTGAAGTGCTCCTATATTGGGTGCATAAATATTTACAATTGTTCTATCTTCTTCTTGGATTGATCCCTTGATCATTATGTAGTGTCCTTCTTTGTCTATTGTAATAGTCTTTATTTTAAAGTCTATTTTGTCTGATATGAGAATTGCTACTCCAGCTTTCTTTTGATTTCCATTTGCATGGAATATCTTTTTCCATCCCCTCACTTTCAGTCTGTATGTGTCCCTAGGTCTGAAGTGGGTCTCTTGTAGACAGCATATATACGGGTCTTGTTTTTGTATCCATTCAGCCAGTCTATGTCTTTTGGTTGGAGTATTTAATACATTTAAATTTAAGGTAGGGGCTTCCCTGGTGACGCAGTGGTTGAGAGTCTGCCTGCTGATGCAGGGGACACGGGTTCGTGCCCCGGTCCGGGAAGATCCCACATGCCGCGGAGCGGCTGGGCCTGTGAGCCACGGCCGCTGAGCCTGTGTGTCTGAAGCCTGTGCTCTGCAACAGGAGAGGCCACAACAGTGAGAGGCCCATGTACCAAAAAAAAAAAAAAAAAAAAAAAAAATTTAAGGTAGTTATCAATATGTATGTTCCTATTATCATTTTCTTAATTGTTTTGGGTTTGTTATGTAGGTCTTTTCCTTCTCTTGTGTTTCCTACCTAGAGAAGTTCCTTTAGCATTTGTTGTAAAGCTAGTTTGGTGGTGCTGAATTCTCTTAGTTTTTGCTTGTCTGTAAAGGTTTTAATTTCTTTGTCGAATCTGAATGAAATCCTTGCTGGATAGAGTAATCTTGGTTGTAGGTTTTTCCTTTTCATCACTTTAAATATGTCCTGCCACTCCCTTCTGGCTTGCAGAGTTTCTGCTGAAAGATCAGCTGTTAACCTTATGGGAGTTCCCATGTATATTATTTGTTTCCTTTCCCTTGCTGCTTTAAATATTTTTCTTTGTATTTTATTTTTGAAAGTTTGATTAATATGTATCTTGGCGTGTTTCTCCTTGGATTTATCCTGTATGGGACTCTCTGTGCTTCCTGGACTTGATTGACTCTTTCTTTTCCCATATTAATGAAATTTTCAACTATAATCTCTTCAAATATTTTCTCAGTCCCTTTTTTCTCTCTTCTTCTTCTGGGACCCCTATAATGTGAATGTTTGTGCATGTAATGTTGTCCCTGAGGTCTCAGAGACTGCCCTCAATTCTTTTCATTCTTTTTTCTTTATTTGCTCCTTGGCAGTTATTTCCACCATTCTATCTTCCAGCTTACTTACTTATTCTTCTGCCTCAATTATTCTGTTATTGATTCCTTCTAGTGTATTTTTCATTTCAGTTATTGTGCTGTTCATCTCTGTTTGTTCTTTAGTTCTTCTAGATCTTTGTTAAACATTTCTTGTATTTTCTTGATCCATGCCTCCATTCTATTTCCATGATTCTAGATCATCTTTACTATCATTACTCTGAATTCGTTTTCAGGTAGGTTGCCTATTTCCTCTTCATTTATTTGGTCTTGTAGGTTTTTACCTTGCTCCTTCATCTGTGACATATTTTTTTGTCATCTCTTTTTTTTTTTTTTGATGGGTGGGGTTGTGTTCCTGTGTTACTGGTTGTTTGGCCTGAGGCCTCCAGCACTGGAGTTTGTGGGCTGTTGGGTAGACCTGGGTCTTGGTGCCATAATGAGGACCTCCAGGAGAACTCACTCCCATTAATATTCCCTGTGGTCTGAGGTTCTCTGTTAGTCCAGTGGTTCAGACTTGGTGCTCCCACCACAGGAGCTCAGGCCTGACCCCCAGCTTGTGAACCAAGATACTGCAAGCTGCGTGAGGAGGCAAAAAAAAAAAAAAAAAAAAAAAAGAAAAGAAAAAGGAAAAAAGGAGTAGAACAGTAACAAGGAGTAAAGAATAAAATAAGATTAGAAAACTAACAGATATGTTAGAAAAATAACAAAATAAAAATATAGATGAAACAACTTGAAGGTAAAACAGAACCACAATGGCAAAAAAGAGAAAAAAAGAAGCTGGCAAAGGCCTTGGCTGTGGGGGTGGGGCTTAGGCAGGTGCAGGGTTTAGGCAGTGGGCGGGGCCTATGCTTAGGACCCACTGGGCCGGAAAAGGCCCTGGGTGGTGGGGTGGGGCTTAGGCTCAACGCAGCAGGAGGTGCCCAGGAGTGCCTCTGGCCTTGGAGGATGGAGGACCAGGTCCGGGACCCCAGCAGGCTCCCTGGGCCCGTGTGGGTGGGGAAATGCTAAGCGCATTCCCCCCGATCCTCCGATCCCGGAGGGTCCCCCCGTCTGCCTCTCCTCCTCTTCCCCCCTCGTCCCTCCCTCTGACACCCCTAGTTCCCTCGCGGCCAGAGGGGGTCTTGGAGGGTGGAGGAGCAGGCCTGGGAGCCCAGCAGGCTTCCCGGGGCCTGAGTGGGTGGGGGAAACACCCTCCATGCCTCCCTTGATCCACTGAGGCCCCAAGGGTCCCTCCAGGCCAAGCAACACCTCCCCTCTCCCTGCCACCCCTCAGGGGTGCTGGTCCTGTCTGGCCTCCATTTTTCCTCCCCGCTCACTCCCGCCAACATTCTACCTGGTCACTCAGGGGTTCCTCCCGTCTCCTTGGGCATCAAGGTCCCCCACCAGTGTCCGGCAGGTGCCCTAGTTGTGAGGAGAGGCAAACTCCACATCCTCCAATGCCAATCAGCTGTACTTCTATATTCTATACACTAGAAATGAAAAATCTGAAAACCAAATTAAGAAAATTCTATTTATAAAAGCATTAATAAGAATAAAATATTTAGGAATAAATTTAACGAAGGAGATATAAGACTTGTAAACTTAAAACTTCAAAATATTGTTGAAAGAAGACCTAAATAAATGGAAAGACATCCCATGGTCATGTATTGGAAGCCTTAATGTTGTTAAGATGGCAATACTACCCAAATTTATCTACAGATTCAATGTAATCTTTATAAAAATTTCAACTTCCTTTTTTTGCAGAAAGGGATAAACTGATCCTAAAATTTATTGAATTGCAAGGGACTTTGAATAGCCAAAACAATATTGAAAAAGCAGAGCAAAGTTGGGAAATTCTTCCTGATTTCAAAACCTACTACAAAGCTGCTATAATCAAAATACTGAGATACTGGCATAAAGATAGACATATATATTAATGGAATAGAATTGAGAGTCCATAAATAAACCCTTACATTTACAGTCAGTTGATTTACTGCAAGGGTGCTAAGACATTCAATGAGGAAAGAAGAATCTTTTCAATAAATGGGGCTGCGATAATTGGATATGCACATGCGAAAGAATGAAGTTAGACCTCACATAATATGTAGTAGGTTTCTCCAGAGAAACAGAGCCAATAGGAATATAATGTTGGATAGGAGTAGTGAGAGCACACATTCTTGTGTTCTTCCAGATAGATAGATAGATAGATCGATGATAGAGTGGAGGGCAAGCTGGAAGCTCGGGAGACTGTAGTTCCAGTCCAATTCTAAAGGCCTGAGAACCAGAAGAACCAATGGTGTAGTTCCAGTCCAAAGGCTGGCAGGCTTGAGATTCAGGAAGAGGCAGTGTTTCATTTTGAGTCCAAAAACAGTAAAAAGCCAATGTCCCACTTCAAAGGCAGGAAGAACTCTTTCTTACTCAGAGAAGGGTTAGTCTTTTTATTCCATCCAGGCCTTCAACTGATTTGATGAGGTCCATCCACATGAGCATTCTACTTTACCCTTTAAATTGGCAGAGGGCAGTCTACTAATTTAAATGTTAGTCTCATCCAAAAACACCCTCACAAAAACACCCAGAATAATGTTTGACCAAATATCTGGGCTCCTGGGGTCCAGTCAAGTTGACATAAAATTAACCAGCACATCGCATTAAAAAAAGAAAACCTAAAAATTGATCAAGGACCTAAATGTACGAGCTGAAACTATAAAACTATTAGAAGAAAACATAGGTATAAATTTTTGTAACCTTGGATTTGAGAATGGATTCTTTAAAATGACACTAAAAACAAAGCAATAAAAAAATAGATAAATGGGATTTTACCAAAATTAAAAACTTTGAGCATCAAAAGACATTATCAATAAAATTAAAAGACAACACACATGAGGTGGATAGACCTAGAGTCTGTCATACAGAGTGAAGTAAGTCAGAAAGAAAAAGACAAATACCGTATGCTAACACATATATATGGAATTTAAGAAAAAAATGTCATGAAGAACCTAGGGGTAAAGCAGGAATAAAGACGCAGACCTCTTAGAGAACGGACTTGAGGTTATGGGGAGGGGGAAGGGTGAGCTGTGACAGGGCGAGAGAGAGTCATGGGCATATACACACTAACAAACGCAGTAAGGTAGATAGCTAGTGGGAAGCAGCCGCATGGCACAGGGATATTGGCTCGGTGCTTTGTGACAGCCTGGAGGGGTGGGATGGGGAGGGTGGGAGGGAGGGAGACGCAACAGGAAAGACATATGGGAACATATGTTTATGTATGACTGATTCACTTTGTTATAAAGCAGAAACTAACACACCATTGTAAAGCAATTATACCCCAATAAAGATGTTAAAAAAGAAAAAAAAGACAACACACAAAATGCAAAACATATTTGCAAATCATGTATCTGAAAAGGGTCTAATATCCAGACTACATAAAAGAACACTTACAACTCAACTACAAAAAGACAAACAACCCAATTTAAAGATGGACAAAGGATTTGAGTAGACATTTCTCCAAAGAACATATACTAATGGCCAATAAGCATATGACATCATTAGTCATTAGGGAAATGCAAATCAAAACCACAATGCGATATCATTTCATACCCTTTAAGGTAGCTATCATTAAAAAACAAAAGAAACAAAAGGGACTTCCCTGGCAGTCCAGTGGTTAAGACTCTGCTTCCAATGCAGGGGTCATGGGTTCAATCTCTGGTCAGGAAACTAAGATCCCACATGCAATGAACCAAAAAAAAAAAAAAGAAGAAGAAGAAAAACCAATAAATAACAAGTTGTTGATGAACATGTGGAGAAACTGGAACCCTCATACATTGCTGGTGGGAATATAAAATTGTGCAGCCACTGTACAAAGCAGTTGAGGAGTTCTGCAAAATGTTAAACATAGAATTACCATATGACCCAGCAATTCCACTGTTAACCACATACCCAAGGTAAATGGATATATACTTAGAATATGAAAATACGGAAACATATGTGCACATAAAAATGTGTACATGAACGTTCATAGCAGCACTATTTTAATAGTTCAAAAGTGGGAACAACCCAAATATCCATGAATTGATGAATGGATAAACAAAATGTCCACCCAATGGAATATCATTTAGCCATAAAAAATGAAGTACTGATATATGCTACATCAATGAAACTTGAAACCATTATGCTAAATGAAAGAAGCAAGACACGAAAAGTCACATATTGCATGATTCCATTTACATTCACTGTCCAGAACAGGCAAATTCATAGAAACTGAAAGCAGATTGGCAGCTGCCAATCTGGGGGAAGTGGGAAAAGGGAAGTGTCTGCTTAGTGGCATGGGTTTCTTTTTGGTGTTATCAGAATGCTCTGGAATTAGATAATAATGATGGTTGTACATCATTTTGAATGTACTCAAAGACACTGAACGGTACACTTTAATATGGTTAAAATGGAGAATTTTATGTTGTGTGAATTTTACCTTAATAAAACTGGAGAGATTCAGATAATCCTTATGGTTTTACAGTCAAGATAGATTTTATGGGGGACCTTACAAAATACAGAGAAGGTGGATCATCAGTCCCAAAATATGTTAATAATCTGGGACAGAGGTTGGCATTCTATGGTATACAGGCCAAATCTGACCAACCTAAAACATTTGCTATATGGCTCTTTACAAATAAAAGATTGTTGACCCCGATCTATGGTGATGATAAGCAATAATCCCTCATGTTTATAGAGTGCATTTCAGTTTACAAAGCACATCCATTTTCTCTCAGCTGACTTTCAAAATAACGTTGTGAAGTAGATGAGGTTTGGTTCCTCCTTATGGGGGGGAAACTGAAGCTTGGAGAGGTTAAGCTACTCATATCCTTGTTCTGTCACTTGCTAGAACTCAGATGGTCTGAGTGTAATTCAGTGTTCTACCCCTATATCCCACTGCCTCTGTGAACACTTTGAAACAGTAACTAAAGGCTCTGTGAAAATACAATACAATTTAGACTTGACAGATCAACCCAAGGTTGAGAAAAAGGCCAATAGAGCTTTGGCTAAATATTGCTGGGATCTCTCTCTCTCTCAGCTTTATATCTCTTCTGGCGATGGTCATATATTTTTCTAAATGAAATGCCACCCATATTGAAGGAATCAGGAACTGTCAGGCCAAAATCTTTCAAGTGTTACAGAGTTGGACAGTTTGCTATATTTCAAGCACATCAGGTCAAACAATATTACAAAAATGGACTCCTCTGTGATATGTCCCTTTATAGGAGCCATGACATTCACTCCTTCCCTTAATGTCCTGCATCCAACCTGCAGCTTCAGCTGTCTTCCAGACGGCATATCATGCAGTCGCTATTCTGTCTTCCCACCAATTGACGAGGTGCCGTATTTCCCTCCCCTGTTGGGGAGGAGGGGCGGGTGGCAATTGATACGGATATTCCTTAATAGGCCCTTGGCACCTGAGTAGCCAATCAGCAGCTTCAAAGATGGGCTCCCTACCTCGAGGTCACTGTTTTCTCCCTCCACCCTTCATCCCACATGTGCCTTGCTTAGTACAATTCCATGCACTGCTCATGTACGATCTGTGATCTTCTCCAGTCAATTCTGGATGATGGTCTCGTATGGAGGGGGAAGGAGCACCACATGCACTGTTGATTCAGGTGCTCAAGGGCTATGAAGTAAATGACTGCCCCTACTGGAGGCACCGTAATAGAATTGTGGGAGATTTATAATTATATCCCTCCATACAAGTCAGTTAATTAATCAGCCCTTCCCACACATTTCCATTAGGTTCCTCTCACTAGGTAGGCCATTTTACTCACAGCATGTAGCTCCTCCACTCAGTTCTCTTCCTGCCCTCTTCTTGGGGATCTTTTTCACTGAGGGACTAGCAAAACCTCTCCCCAGGTGCTTGTTTAAAAAATTCCAGGCCCTTCCCTTCTTTGGGGCCCTCATATAGATGCCAGATTACTGGTTAAGGTCTTAGTACTTTGAATTTAATCTACATGGCCAAACGCCCCTGATTAGTTTAGAAGCAGCTTCAATTCCCCCACCTGATGTTTCAATTGCACCCCTGGATTAGATGCTACCTTAATTTTTGTGTACCCATTAGGGGAAAGAATTTAAAACCCTTTCCTCACTTTCACAGTTGGACCCTGATCCCCTTGCCTATAACACCTGGATTCTAAATATCCTCTGGGGACAAACAGTATTAGCAGCCCCCTTCTTCCATCTAGGTAGTCCCAATGCCTTGGATTTTTTTGTTTTCTTCTTTCTCATGCAAAGACCTTGTCTCATCAGCATCACTAGTACCTCTGGCAGTGTGTTACCTTAGATTCCCGGCAGTTTGCAGCATCCATCTGGACCTCGTCCTTGTTGTATTCTAAATCTCCCCCCTCTTGCTAGGCTCAACCCTCTACATGTTCAGTTTCTAAGATATGAGTCCTAGGTCTGCCTTCCTTATCCAATGCTCCTGCCTCTTTGTGGGGAGGGGTTGAGATTGAAATAGCCTCCATGGTTCTGCCTCAAAATTCTTCCCTAGTTGATGATGTTGCTGTCTTGTTCAGGCTTCACCAGAAGTCTTCTTGGTTCACTCTAAGCAAAAAGCCTAACTCTGACAGAATACTTCAGTGGGCCTCTGTTCCCATATCTCACCTAAGATTTATTAAGGGAAATTCAAATCCAGAACCTCACAGGATACACAGGTTATGTTATGGTGGAATTGTAATTGCACCTGTATTGCTCCCAATCCTGCAGCTGGCAGAGAGGAGCTGAGAATGAGACCAAGCGGCTGTGTAGTTTCTCCGCAGTGATTTATCAGGAGGAGAAAGTGGGTGCTCTCTGGACAGCTTCCTGCTCAGCCCTTTTCTCTTCCAACTCCTAAATCTTTGTTAGGGAGTTTAGGTGGAGTTTTCAGCACAGATTATTGACCACTAAAAGTGAGCTGAAAGCTACTTATACCTTAATGATGAATCTGGCCGTGTACCAAAAAGTCTCCTCCCCAGCCTACTCTAGGCCATTTTGCGGACTACTCTTCTTCCCTCCTCATTTTTAAGTATCCAGCTGGAGTGGACTCTGCATTCTTTAAAGTTCTCTTTATAAAGGAGTAAGGTGTTCATGACCTGCCCCAACCATCTGTAAAAGCGGTGCCACTCAACTAACTTTCTGGAGGGTATATTAGAGCCGTAAGTTGGTTTTTCACTCCCTTGTGTATCAGTGTACCATTAGACTGAGTGCTGTTGAAGTAGCAGAATTAGTGATAGCTTTCAGTTTTGTATTGCTTATGGGAATCTTAGTTTCTATGTATAATTATCCTGCAACAGGCTAGTGATCTTTTTAAAATGCAAATCAAAGCATATCATTCTCCTACTGAAAACCCTCCAGTGCTTATCCATTGTACTTTGAATAAAACCCAAGCTTCTTCATGTGGCTTACACAATTCTGCATGATCTGGGCTCTGCTCACCTCTCTGAGCTCATCCTGCACCATGCTTCCAGCACTCACAAATTCTTCAGCCCCAGAGAACTTCTTTCTGTTCTTTTAACTGCAAGCCTGTTTCTACCTCAGGGACTTGGCACCTGCCATTCCTTTAGCTTGGTACACTCTTTCCTCAGATCCTTGAATACCTGGCCCCTCCTCATCATTCAGATATCAGATCAAATGTCATTCTATCAAAAAGGCTTTCCATGACCACCTAATCAAAGAAAACCCTTTTTCTTCCGATCACTTACTTTCATGTCACTCTGCTTTATTTTCTTCACAATAGTTGCCACAATCTGGAAATTATTTTAATTATCTATGTGCTTATCATCTGTCTGCCCCCAATAGAAATGTAAGTTCCATGAAATAGAGGCCTTGTGTATCTTACTCACTGCTATGTCACCAGTGCTGGGCACAAATAGTTGTTGATGAATGACTGGATGGCATAAGATATGAGCTCATAGCTCTCTGTCAACTTTGTTAAACGACCCTCGGTTATTTTGTCATATATCTTTCAAGACAACAGTTTTCGAAATATAACAGTTCCTGGATACTTGGCTGTCTGACTTTGGATAATTCGTTTATTCAAGCATTTACTGAGGGCTAGGCACTATGCTAAGCACTGGGAATATAAAAATAAATAAGGGGTTTCCCTGGTGGCACAGTGGTTAAGAATCCGCCTGCCAATGCAGGGGACACGGGTTCGAGCCCTGACCCAGGAAGATCCCACATGTCGCGGAGTAACTAAGCCCGTGTGCCACAATTACTGAGCCCACGTACCACAACTACTGAAGCCCGTGCACCTAGAGCCCGTGCTCCGCAATAAGAGAAGCCACTGCAATAAGAAGCCCGCGCACCGCAATGAAGAGTAGCCCCTGCCCTCCGCAACCAGAGAAAGCCCATGCAAGCAACGAAGACCCAACGCAGCCAAAAATAAAAATAAATAAAATAAATAAGCAAACAAACAAACAAACAAATAAATAAATAATACTCCAGCCTCTGCCACCAGGGATCTCATAGTCTATTGGGAAGGTGGACCTATAAATTCTTGTAGTACAATGGGGTAAATGGTATGATAGAAGTTTGAATTATGTGCTGTGACAACACTAAAGAGAAAGAGTCCATCTCTTTGGTGCTGAAGTAGGGATGGAGGTGGTTCAAGGATATAATCTCAGAGGAAGTACTATGTTAGCTGGATCTTGAAGAATGGATGAGTTCATTGGGGAATGAGGACAGGAAGCACATTCTCTCATGTGTGGACTATGGGAAAGAGAAAGAGCATTGGCTATTCTGGGGATGGCACGTTGAAGGCTGTTACTAGAACACAGAGTGATTGTGGGAGATGAAGCTGGAAAAGAAGGCAGAAGTCTGTTGCGTTGAAAGTAGTTTTCATCTCAACAGGGGTGGGGGCACCTATGTGATGCTCCCTATATACACTTTACCCGCTCCAAAAGAAGTAAATTAAGTTGCCACCTGAGAGTTAAACTAGTAAAATTCACATGCAAGGCACAGGATTAGATATCTGGAAACCAACCAGGAAATTATCAGTAAACACGTGACTGGAAATTTTGCAAACTCTCAAAACTCTGCTCAAGGTGAACTAGGACAAATCTTAAGGAGGCAGAACTGGAATGCAACTGTAATTTTGGTAAGTGGAAACCAAATTAATTGTATTATACACTTCTTGGAGTGAATAGAAAGTAGTTGGCCAGCTAGAAGCAAAGAAATGACAGTTACCAGCCAGCTCCATCCAAGAGAATGATCTTGGCCAAGTGAACCCGGCGTTATGGGTTCTTTGGCAAGGCTGGCCCTATACTGATGAGAGTGCTTCAGGTTGTCTAATCTGAGAGATCCTTTTTATGATCAACTAACTCCCCTTGTTCTGATTTTATGCTCACCAAGCAATGCTTTGAGAATTTACTTGGCTCCCCATACAACTTGCCCACAGGGAAAGAATACACTGATATGCCCACTCAAGCATTTTAGCCTGTTTAACAATTGTATTTCTCATTTTAAACTAATAAGTTGGCATGCCAGTATAGCTACATGAAAGACCAGAATACCAATATATTTGTGGAGGATAGAGAAATATAGATATAAATACAAACATTATTGAAGTCTCTATGTATCAAAAAGCCACGTGAGCCTGCTTAAGTTGACTTTACCTTATTGAATTCACTCAATCCAGACTCTGATCTTTAGCCTTGCAGAAAGCTAATTTTGTCTTTATGCTGAGAGTCCAGACATCTCCTGCAAGGTTTTGGAAGCAACCAACTGGTATTCCCCAGGTGACGGGACCATCTGCCTTGCCATGTCCTGCACTCCGAAGTTTACTAAGGGGATAGTGTTCATTCTTCTGTGTTTGTTTTCAAATATGCCATTCATATTGGAGGAGTTCAATCTGAGAGAATGAACATTGCTGTCAAAAGGCATGTGGACAGAAAACATTCTGGTTCCTTTTTTTTTTTTTTTACTTTCCATTCTCAAAATCAGACCCTCAGAAAAGGATTTGGGTACAGGTGGTTTATTTGGGAGGTGATCTCAGGAAGCGCAAAAAGAAAATAGGGAAAGTGAGACAAGGAAGAAAAACTAATATGGAGAATGTTAATGTGCAAGTTACCTGTGGGCAGCTGGGACTCAGGCCTGCTGGGAACTTTCTGAGAAACTGTGTGAGATGTGTCTCAGAATCATCCCGCTGGAGGACAGAGAGTCTGTGATATTTGTCCATGGACTTCCATCCCCACTGGTTGAAGTTTAGCCTCAGTGGTGTTAAAATAGCCTGCACTTCCAGGGCACAACTGGGGGAGGCAGAGCAAGCTTCTATTGTGCCCAAGAAAGCCGCAGACAGAGAGGAAAGACAGTCCACTTAACGTGGATGACTGTCAGGACGCTGGAAACTGCAGCTGCAGGTGAAATCAGGTGGGCCAGGGAATATGGGGCCTCAACAGCATCTTGGACATAACTGGAAACAAATCTGACAGACGTTGAGACTCCAGTGGACACAGGAGCAAAGGATATGAACTGGCAAACTGTACACAAAAAATATGAATGCCAACAATAATATTTTTAAGCATTTAACCTCAGTAGTAATCAATGAACTGCAAGTATAAATGAGATGCTTTTTTTTTTTTGCGGTACGCGGGCCTCTCACTGTTGTGGCCTCTCCCATTGCAGAGCACAGGCTCCGGATGCGCAGGCTCAGCGGCCATGGCTCACGGGCCCAGCCGCTCCATGGCATGTGGGATCCTCCTGGACCGGGGCACGAACCTGTGTCCCCTGCATCGGCAGGCGGACTCTCAACAACTGCGCCACCAGGGAAGCCCCTGATGCTATCTTTTTTTGTCTATCAAATTAGCAAAGGCCAATTTTTCAATTGAAAAAAAGGGTACTGATGGAATACACTCTCATTCACTGTAGGTGGAATTGTAAATTGGCAAAACCTTTCTGAGAAGCAGTTTTTCAACGTGTATCAAGAGTCTTCACAATTTTTATGTCTTTCAACTGAGGAATTCCTGATAAAAGATAAGGATGTTGATCTCAGTGTTATTTATAACACTACATGTCCAATAATAGGGGAATGGTTGAAATAATTACAGTATAGTCACATACTAAAAAATAGCAAGACATAGAATCAGGTTTTCAAATATTCAGCCACATTGAAAATGCTCATGATATATTAAATGAAAAAGCATAATCCAAAACTGTACATACAGTATGATCTTATTTTTTTCAATTCAGAGATGACTTAGATTGTAAGAAATTGGTTTATTAATAGCTTGGGGGAAAAAAAACACTACCTTTAATATACCCAAATTGTGTTCTGCTGATAGTAATGTGCATAGATCCATACAATTTATACCACTTTCTTCTTCAGGAACACCCCCAAAAGTAGAGTCTAACCTTTCTTCACATTCCAGAATCTAAAGATCCTTCTGAATTACTTTTGGCCATTGGCAGTGTCGCAGCATGTTGAGTTGAGATGTGGCTGCTTTTCATAACCCTGGCTTGTGGTGATACGACAAGATCATATCAAAGCATGTAGAAGAATCTTGGGAGTTCATCCACATTTCCTCTTCGGTTAAACTCATAGCTTCTTGTTTTCTTTCCGTTGTCTATTTTATTTTCAATTCAATTACATTAGCTAGAAATCAATCAGACTTTCTCTTGAAAGTCACTCAGAAGCTTTTGACAGATAGACGTTCAGTGCCTGAGTAATAGTCCCTCACAATGCATGCAACGGTCACACCAACCTTCCCTAGCTTTGAAAATTTTATGATCTATTCCAAGAGATCTGGCAATTTCTACTGTCTTTAATTGCATTGTCTGCACTATGACAGGCAATCTTCTGCAGACAAAATAATTTTTCATTTCAATGATGCATCATAGTGTAATTTTTAGAAGACATTTTAAGTGACAATTAGGGAGAAAGCCAAATTTAAGTTAAAAATTTAACCACGAGTGATGCAACCAATGCAAATAACTCACTTGAAGTGAGAGTCAGATGAACAGATATCCTCGACACCTGGCTAAGTCTGCGCACACACAGGCAATGGCAACAATATCACAGTGGATTCTTCTGTCTGGCCATTTGCAAATCACTTTTGACATCCATTATAAGATGTATCCTGATTTCAGAAATGAAGAATATGTGTCTCAGGATTCAGGAAATGTGGTTTGAAATATGTCTACAAGCATACAGAAAAAAGACAAAAAGGAAATGCACCAAAATGCTTACAGGTTGTGTATACTTCAGCTTATCTTCATTCTCTGAACATCTGAAGTAAGCTTGTTTTACTGTTACATTGTAAAAACATTACAGGTTTTTTTTTAAAGAACTGGGCTTTGTATTTTAAAGGCTGTTGCTCCCCTTTGGGATATAAAAAGTTGGAATAGAGAAAGACAAGCTGGATGGATACTTGCAGGACCACGGTAATCTTTGGGATCTTCCTGGCCCAACAGAACAAATAAATGAGTACTCTCAACTCAGAGGATAACTTAAAAGTGAGGAAACAAATCAGAAACTCTGAAGCTGCATTTGCTGTTCCAGTCCAGTTTCTGATTTGTCATACCATTTCGACAAGTCACTTACTTCTCATACTTGTTTTTGCTCCTGGAAATAGAGGCCTTCCTCTTCATGGTAGTGGCAGAAATGTGGCTAAAAACATAAACAAAAACATTGATCAAATACTTCATAATCTTGCTTGTGTTCCCATAGACAATGCAAATATACATCAAAAATCCATATATTAGGGCTTCCCTGGTGGCGCAGTGGTTGAGAATCTGCCTGCTAATGCAGGGGACACGGGTTCGAGCCCTGGTCTGGGAGGATCCCACATGCCGCGGAGCAACTAGGCCCATGAGCCACAACTACTGAGCCTGCGCGTCTGGAGCCTGTGCTCCACAACAAGAGAGGCCGCAAAAGTGAGAGGCCTGCGTACCGCGATGAAGAGTGGCCCCCGCTTGCCACAACTAGAGAAAGCCCTCGCACAGAAACGAAGACCCAACACAGCAAAAATAAATATAAATAAATTAATAAACTCCTACGCCCAACATCTTCTTTAAAAAAAAAAAAAAGGATGAGCTTTGGAGATTATGTTTCAAATTCCAGCTCCCCTACTTTAAAAAAAAAAAAATCCATATATTAGCTGGCAAGTATTTGGAGCTGATGCTTGAGGGCCGTTTCTGTCCCCATAGCCCATTTCTTAGGAGGATCTCACCAGAAAGTTTCCTCAGGGTGTGTGTGTGAGGGGTAAGGGGGTGGGGAGGGGTGTGTGTGTGTGTGTGCGGGGGTGAGATTGGGGGGGTGGTATTGGGGGTGTGGCTGTGTATGTGGTGTGTGTGTATGTGGTGTGTGTGTGTGTGTGCACAACACATTGGGAAATACAGACCAGGAGTGCAGTGGTGGTGGTGAACAGAGAGCCTTGGGGCTCACAGTCTCACACAGTTCTGCTTCTGGGGCTTGGGGGAAATGCCAGGGCTTGTGTAATTTCTGTTACTGGGCACAGGCAAATGAATTCTATAGTGGTAGCCCTTGGGGGCACTCTCCAACTGAGAGAACTTCATTTCAGCTAATTAACGTGGCCTCCGTTCCCACTACTTGTGGATGAGGAGACAGGCCTGGAAAACTTGCTCTACGTCACACACTTTTGCTAAGTCTTACCCCCAGGCCCGACTCCTAAAGCCAAGCTGGGAGAAGGGGAGACGGACTATCAGTGAGGGGCTCTGGCTACAGGCAGCAGAGCCAAAGTGTGACATGAGGAGAAGTAGCAGAGCTCACAGCACCTTACCCAGTACAGCCCTCAGGAAATATGCTTTGAAGTGTTGCAATACTTTAGCTCATTTAATCTTCCCAACAGCTCAAGGCTATGCACAGTGGGGTTTGGAGGAGCCCGGCCTGCTTGGTTTATGTCTAGCACAGTGTAAACAGCCAAAGCCCAGTCACTGCTATTATTCTCATCACCGTCATCATTATTCCCAGCCCAGAAAGGGCCTGCTAATCAATACCTTATCCCGGCAAGATTGTCACCATCACTCCATCCCAACCTGCACTGTCTTACCCTGGGAGTTTAAATCACTCCTTTGAGGTAAAGCAGTAAAGACCCTATTAAGATGCAGGTGTTTTCCGGGAGATGATCTGCCTCAGGCCTTTTTCATGCATCAGTAACTTGGCAACGTGATGGTACTGGGCAGCCAGGGTGGGGATCCAGAGAACTGTGTGACTCAAGAAGGAGGAACCCAGAAATGAGGCTGCTGGGCCTTGCAAAGTTGCCTCCAACGAGACCAGCCTATAGCGTAGGTACGCAGGACAGTGGAGGGGACTGAACCAACGAATCACCCCAAGTCTGGCACACTGCCGTGTCTGTAGGGATCAGAAGGGGAGAGATGAAAGCAGTATAAGCCAGGAGGAGTCTCATACCTCAGCCTCAAAGCCAAGAAGACCCCAGGGTTTTTTTTTTCCCCATTGGCTTGCCTTTAATTAGACTTAACCCTTATTTATTTATTTATTTATTTATTTATGGCTGCACTGGGTCTTCCTTGCTGCGTGGGCTTTCTCTAGTCACGGTGAGCAGGCTTCTCACTGCGGTGGCTTCTTTTATTGTGGAGCACGGGCTCCAGGTGCACGGGCTTCAGTAGTTGTGGCATGTGGGCTCAGTAGTTGTGGTTCACAGGCTCAGTAGTTGTGGCACACGGGCTTAGTTGCTCCGTGGCATGTGAGATCTTCCCGGACTAGGACTCAAACCCGTGTCTCCTGCATTGGCAGGCGGATTCTTAACCACTGCGCCACCAGGGAAGTTCCAACGCTTACGCTTTTTTTTTTTTTTTTTTTTTGCGGTACGTGGGCCTCTCACTGTTGTGGCCTCTCCCGTTGCGGAGCACAGGCTCCGGAGGCTCAGGCTCAGCGGCCATGGCTTACGGGCCCAGCCGCTCCGTGGCATGTGGGATCTTCCTGGACCGGGGCACGAACCCGTGTCCCCTGCATCGGCAGGCGGACTCTCAACCACTATGCCACCAGGGAAGCCCCAACGCTTATGCTTTTAAAAGTGGAATCACAGAAAGCAAGGGTATAGGGGAATAATTTTCCAATACTTTTCTTGTAAACTCAAATTCTTCTTTGGAGTAAAGCAGGCTTTTACTGCTCACAAGGTTATTTGTGAGCTGCAAAATTTTTTTGCTGTATTCCTCCATTCAATCTGGCCACCACAATCAGAGAGAAAACACAAGGACACTTTTTTCTTGCATCTGTAGTGGAAGAAGAACCCAGGTTTTGAGAGGTAAAATTGACCCCAGACTGGTAGAAGAAATATGTCCTTCTCCTTCCTGGGCTCTCAAGTATCGTGAGGGGAGGTCCAAGGAATTGTGTGTATGACTAGGTGGGGAGGGATACTTTTTTTTCTTTTTCTTTTTTTGTGGTATGCAGGCCTCTCACTGTTGTGGCCTTTCCCGTTGCGGAGCACAGGCTCCGGACGCGCAGGCCCAGCGGCCACGGCTCATGAGCCCAGCCGCTCCGTGGCATGTGGGATCCTCCCGGACCGGGGCACGAACCCACGTCCCCTGCATCGGCAGGTGGAGTCCCACCCACTGCGCCACCAGGGAAGCCCGAGGGAGACTTTTTTCACCAGCAGCAAGCTAGATGCTGCTTTGGACAAACCAGCAGGACACAATAATTGATTGCCTTCTTGCTGCAAAATCAAAATGGCTTTTGATGTTCAGCCATTCATTGCCATAACTGGAATAATAACACAATTCATTTTAGCTGCAGCCCTGCAAATGAATGGCTTTAATAATGGCTAATTTGGGATGATGAATGTACCATTTGGGGGTGACATTAGTGCTGAATAAGGAGAAGGGCGTGCAAGAGACAGAGGGAGGAAGGGTTGAGCTACACAAGGCTAGCCATGTTTGCTAACTTCCAAGGCTGCCAGCCCTTCAATTCCACTCCACAGCATTGATTTAGCAAGCATCTACTCCACACCTGGCACTGGGCTGAGGGTTGGAGGAGATTCTGAAGAGATATATGACTAGGATGACCACATATCCCGGTTACCTTAGGACAGTCCTTGTTTATGCTGGGACCTGATGCAATTATTAACACCCCTTCCCTACTCTAAAAAATATCTTGGTTTGGGCAATAAATTACATTGTCATTCTGTGTGGCTCACTCTCTGCTTTTCATGAGCATACAGCTTTTCTGGGAAGACAAGACATTTATGCACATGGAGCGATTATAGTGTATCAGGAAACAGTGCGTAACCAATAGATGAATCAAATAAGCACAAGCAACAAAATCAATGCTTACAAGTTTGAAATTGATGATGGCTGTGGATTTCAATACATTGAAGGTGACTTTCACATGCATGGGGATGATAAACCCCAATATGTTATCTTTCTTGATCTTCACAGCAAACTTAATGTGACCCCCCCCCATCTCATAGATAAGGAACTAGGGGCCCAGAGAAAGGAGCTGATTGCTCAAGGTCACAGAGCTAGTAAGTGATGAAGTCAGGATTTGAATCAAGGACTATTTTAACTTGAAAGCCAACTATAGGGCTTCCCTGGTGGCGCAGTGGTTGAGAGTCCGCCTGCCGATGCAGGGGACATGGGTTTGTGCCCCGGTCCGGGAAGATCCCACATGCCGCGGAGCGGCTGGGCCCGTGAGCCATGGCCGCTGAGCCTGCACGTCCGGAGCCTGTGCTCCGCAACAGGAGAGGCCACAACAGTGAGAGGCCTGCGTACTGCAAAAAATAAATAAATAAATAAATAAGGCAACTACATTTCACCTTCAGAACTAACATCAGTGCTGGTTGGAGGGATCAAGGGAGCCCATAAAGGAAGTTTACTGTTATCGAGGAATGAATCCACAGGTAACAGGGAACAGAGTAAAAAAAAGTGATAGATGTAAACCTTAGAAGAGAGAATAAAGAAATTTAGGTGAGGTGCGATTAATCGGGGATGATTTTGCACCAGGCGGTGAGTTTTGCCCTAGGTTTGAAATTACTGATGAATATGGGTTAACAGAGAACAAAGAAGGTGCTTTCTCATGCGACGGAATGATAAACTCCAAATCAGGGTACTCTTACTCGGAAGTGGGGAAGTGGATGGGAATGGGGTAAACAGGAGATGCCAATTATATTTGTAAGGTCTGATTTCTTAAACACAATGGTGAATAAATGGGTGTATATTAGGCTATTCTATATATTTTGTATATCTCAATATTTCATGATAAAATTTTTTAATAAGAGAGAGATTGGTCTTTACAGAGGAGAGAAACATATTAAGCAGGACACAGAAGCAGGGACAATAAATGTCCGTTCTGGTGAGGTTTTAACCAGCACCCTTCTGTCCGGACCGAGCATCCGTAATCTTCCTTGCACAGTGACCTGCTGCCATTTCTCCCTCTCAGCCCAGCACAACGCTTGTGAAAGCCTTGTGTGGCCCTCACTCTTATTTGGCTCAAGTCTTGGAACTTCTAAAAATGCCCATTTCCTGGCCTTCCTTTAAGGCCTGTGGTCCATCTGTCTCGCTTGCTGGGGGGCATTGTGAACGCTGCACTAAGTATTGGCCTGTTTACTACTTGGGGGATTTGATATGTAAACAAAAGCTTTGTGTCTTCCCAAGTACTTGGCCTCCTGATTGTTAACTGGGGTCAGAGGCCTCCTCTCAGCCCCTCTCCAGCTCCGCAAGACAGAGGGGCGATCCGGAGGGGCCCAGGGAACTGTTGAAAGACCAGGGTTTGGTCTCCTTTGGGCCTCGCTGCCCCTGTACAGCGATAAGCAGAAGCAGCAAAGGAATCCATACAGATTCCATCACTGTGGCTCCACCGGGCTGTAAACAGGCCATAATGCGAGGTTGCACATCCTTCACCGCCAAACAGGCTGCAGTGGCAGCCGACACATGGTGAGGGAGGACTCCAGTGAGCAGATCCTGCCGGTGGCCACAGCATAGGTGCCAGTTGTGAACCCCTGGGTCTTGCTGCAAAATGAAGAGCAGGAAATGCATTAGCAGGGTGTGGTGGGCCCTCTGAAAATCCCTAGCACGCCTCTCTGTGTCTTGGGGCAGAGCTTTAGTCCTCAAGGCCAGCCTCACCTGGTCCAGGGCCTTGGGTTCCAAGCCCTGAGCCACTGACGTGATCTCTTTTATTTCAGCCTGGTCCAGGCTGACTTCCCCTAGCCACTGTCCCAGGCAAGTGGAGGAGCCTGGAGGGGCCAGGAAGGCACCTCGCATTTCCTCCTGGCGGATGAACCTGTAACAGCTCTAACTGTTCGATGCACGCATGTACTCATTACCGTGCAGGGCACTCCTGGCGCACGAGGGGCATTTCTCCTAGCACCCTTTGACCCAGTCTCTAAGGTCACTTGTCCCAAATCCCTGCATGGATGTTATATAGAGAGAGAGCCTAAGAGGAATTCCAGCTCCAGGGCTCTGTGATTCCACCCCCTCTGCTCTTACCCCCAGGACTCCCCCTCACCGGCCTCTTAGGCTACACCCAATTTAGCATCCCACCCCTGCTACAATGTTTGCAGCAGCTCCTCATTGACTATGATAAAGTACAAATTCCTTGGGTGACTTTCAAGGCCCCTCACAATCTAGTCCTGACCTATCCCTTCAGCCTCCATCCTCATTGCTTACTCTCCATGACAGATATTTTGTTTCTATCATGATTTCCCTGAAAACACTCTCCCTCCTTCCTCTGCTCTTTCAATAAGGATGCATTCGTGAGCAGAGTATAGCGGAAAGGGCTTTGGAGCCAGACCTCAACTCAGGTCCCGCTCTTATCAGCTGTGTGACCTTAAGCAGGTCACTCAAGCTCTTTGAGGCTCAGTTTCTTCATCTGGAGAAATGAAGACTTTTTTTTTTTTGATGTCTTTTCCCATTTGTTTGTTGTGAGAAGCAAATGAGGTAACATATGTAAAGGGCCTACTGCAAAGCCTCTTCCCTTTGTTGAAAGAGCTGAACGTAAATAACATCATCCAATGATTAGTTTCAAATATATTTAGAATGAGTAAATGCTGTATATAATTTGGTGCTTTCTCACTAATCCTTAACAAAAATCTAGTCACTCAGAATTTTTAGTCTGGTGCCAAGTAAATACCCAGCCTCTGCTCAGGCTGCTCCTGGTCTGCATCTTTCTCAGCAGCCTCTCTGCCTCAGTCATAAGAACACAGAAGCCTTTTTATTCTCTTGGCCAAGAGGCATCAGTCAGCATCACCTGGGAACTTGCTGGAAACTCACATTCTCAGCCACCACCACCCTAGACCTAACATTCAGAAGCTCTGCGGGTGGGCCCCGCAATCTGGCTTTTCCCAAGCACCCCTGCCCCAGGAGACTCTGATGCACGCTCAGTTTGAGAACCACGCCTGCTCTGCAGCCTGGGGCTCATCTGAGGCCACATTCCCTCGGGCTTATCAGTGCTACAGATCCGTCTGCCACCCAGAAAGAGGGAGGCATGACTTGGCAGGAGTTAGACGACTCCAGAAGAGACCAAGCCTTTGACAGGAGGTCCCAGGCGTAACCTGTGCTCTTGGCCACTGTAGGCTCCCCGGGAGCGGGTTGCTGAGCTCTGCCCACTGAGCTAGAACCTCCTCCAGGGCACACGGGGCAGTGCCTACCACTGGGCAAGTCGTTCCAGGACCAGAGACTCGTGACCTTTAAGCCTACTCAGCATAGCCCCTAAAGCAGTGGTGGTTCTCAAAGTGTGGTCCCCAGACCAACAGCATTAGTACCACCTGGGGACATGTTAGCATGGGAATTCTCAGGCCCTGCCCCAGACCAATAGGTGATTTTGATTCAGGTTCAAGTTTGAGAACAACCGGCCTACACTTTGCAAACGCAAACTAGTTTAACTTCATTTGCTTTTTCAGCTGCCCCATTCTCTCTACTTCTTTCTTCCTTACTACACGGAAGATAAAAAGGGAGACAAAAACATATTGATAGAGAGGGTATACAAAACCCTGTTTCCTAATTAGAAGGAATTCCCTTTCCACTTTACTCTTTGAATTTACCTGTTCTGACCAGTCGTATCAAATAGGACCCATGGGTGGTCTAACTCGATTTACATTTAGTACTTATTTCTCCAATGGCTTGTTGCTAGTGGTAAAAGCTTTGGCACATGAAATAGAACATTCGGAATACAATATGAATAAGCATTTTTGAACAGAGATTTAGTTTCATTGCAGCCACTGGCATGATGTGCTTTACAGCTCTAATTTCAGTTCCAGTTGTGAAGACTTGAGAAAGGCAAACAGATTTCAGAAAATAAATAGATAAAATAAAGGGCAGAGGTGGGAGAGATATACGCTCCAACTGTCATATCAATTAGAGATCTAAATAGATCTAGAGAGCTAAATTAGGCAATTTTATAGCCAGGGGAACAGGGAAACACAGTGCTGGAGCATAATTAAACTGTGGAGCCCTCACCGTGGAAGGAGGGGGCTGGAGGACAGCAGGGTTGACTGAGGGCCTGGATAGGAGAGACCAGGGACGGGAAGGGGCTCTGAGGGAGAAGCCCAGAGGGCAAATTAGGGCCAAGGGCTCAGACCTACGGGCCAGTGGCACAGAGGACTAAAGGACTTCCCTTCCCACAGTGATGGCTCCACAGAGTTCTTGCTGGGAGAGGAATCGGCACTCCCCCACTGTACCTGCCAGTCCGAGGGAGGCGGCAGGAGCAAAGTGCTAAATGGGCCTCCTGATCTCCCTCCCAGTGCCCCCAGGACTGCCCCCCACCAGGTCTGTGCAGCTCCATCCCTTTTCCCAGTTATGGGGAGCGTGGCCGCTTTCCTCCAGCTCAATGCCAGGCATAAGCCCTTCCTACAGAAAGGCACTCTCCTTTCTGGGCTTCGTTGGCTTTTAAGTGAAATCTTTCTCCTCCTTTCTCTTCCCAGGGTCTTATCAGAGGCCTGAGCGGACCTGCCCCAGGACTGGTACCTCGGTCAGCACAGAGCACACGTGTGCTCTGTGACTGTGATTTCCATGATTTCCATTTTCCCATCGTGACAAACCTGGGCCTCACGCCTCCTGGCTCCGACCTGACAAGAATCCCAGAGCATCCCAGGGGGAAGGAGAGGGCAGCTGCAGCTACCTGGAGGGGCAGGAAGGGGGCACCTATGGGGGGGGGTCCGGCTCTCCAGACCAGGCAGGAGTGTGCCGTTAGCACCCGAAGCTGGCTCTCCCTGGAGAGCTCACGGTGCCAGCTGGCCAGCGTGCCAGTTGGTCAGCTGTGAGTCAGGGAGATGTGGTCCCTGGGTATGTGGGGTTCAGAGGGCAGAAGGCACTTGTCTAACCTATGGGCGAAGGACTAGATGAGTAGCTTGTTAGCTCACCCAGGTGGGGCTAGTCCTGGGGTGTGTGTGTTTTGGGGGCACGTACATGGTAGGATCTGAGTGTGCTTCAAAATAGGCCAAAATGCTAGAATTCTCACCATTGGAGTCCATCCTTTGGATTAAGGCATTGAGAACTTAAAGTGCACTGTTCTCTGGGAGAGGTAACAGCCATTTCCCAAACCTCTCAGGAATATTAATTAGGTTAGTAGGTAAGTTCTGCCCCCCCCCCCCAGTAGAGCCTTAAAAAGAGCTTCTCTACCTGGACACATTCCTGAGATAAGAGAAAGGTTGGATGTGGATGAGGTCATGTGGCCTAGAAAGGGTAGCGCCGAAGGGGGAGAAAAATCCAAAGTGGATGTAAGGAGTGTGATGTCCCAAGGCAGGAGGCGGGGGTGAGGGAGCTCGCCAGCAAGCTGTCAAAGGCAGGCCTTCCTCCGTGGTGCGTGGAACAAGCGTGCACCGGGTCTAAAAGGGCCTGAATTCTAGCTCGGCTGCTTCCCTGTGAATTGGGGTAACTTAACTGTTCTGGGCCTCAGTTTTTTCATCTGCCAGAAGGGAGTGGCAATCCCTGTTCTACCTGCCTCGTTGGCTTATTGTGAAGCTAGGATGAAAAACAAAGAAAATGAAACTTTGTGTAAACCACACAATACAGTATGAATGAAAGGAGTATGATTATTTTATTTCGCAATCTTGCCCAGGGCTTTCTCGTATTAAAAGTGGGTTTATGAAAATGAGCCATTCCTGATTGTAAAATATAAGACTGACGGTGAATTTCTTTCCTGGTTTCGCTTAGGGATGAGTCTTGCCTGTTAGCGTCCCTGGTCTGAAGTTGCAGCCTTCTCCAGCTTTACCTCCTGACAGCCTTTCCTTTCTCCAGCCAGGCCCCAGCACTGTTTCCAGGTCTAGGGGCATGGTGAGATGCTTTCAGTGGAGGTCTCAACTCAGTCTTTGTAGAAACCTAGAAACCCACTTGTGCCCCCTTCCCTCGTGCCATAGCCTCCTCCTAAAGACCTTTTCTTTGCATTTAGCATAAGACCTTGTCCAGATTCTCAGTCTAGCTTTTTAAAGGTTTTCTGGATGTACACTTGAAATTGACACAAAATTGTTAATCAACTATACTCCAACATAAAATTAAAAAGAAAAGAGAAAAAGCACCAACCGGTTAAAAAAAAAAAAAAAGGTTTTCTGGAAAATTGGGAGGCTAATTCCTTTCTGTCACTGAGTCACATGACTCCAGGGGCAGTTTCTGTCATAGACCACAGGGTGAATGGCGCCCCCTGGATTTGTGCAACACAATCACCTTGCTTGCAGCATCTACTCACCTACCCACCCCAGCCTGTCCCCATCTTTAACTCACTAACTTCTAACTTCTGCTTCTTCAGGACTGAGCTCTCTCTTTTTTTAAAAAAAATTTTTGGCCGTACCATGTGGCATGTGGTATCCCCAACCGGGGAACCTACGCCCCCTACATTGGGATCACAGAGTCTTAACCACTGGGCTACCAGGGAAGTCCCTCTTCCGGATTGAGCTCTTCGTCTCCTCCTCTTCCAGGAAACCTGCTCTGGCTCCCAAGGCCGGGTGAGATGCCCCTCCTCGCCTTGCACAGCACCCGGTGTCTCCCTCTGCCAGAGCACTGATCACTGTACTGAATTATCTGGCTACCCATTTTTCTCCGCCACTGGACTGTAAGCTTCTTAAGGGCAAGAACTAGGCCTCCCTCTCTGTCTCTATTCCCACCTCCTCCCCTGGGGCCTGGGCAATGGTAGCCATTGAGTAAATAGCTGCTGAATGAACTAGCACTCTGGGATGTCGAGCATTGTACAGCTGGAGAACGCTGGCAGTACAGCTGACTTCCCTGCCTCACCCGCAGAGGACACGGTGCTTGTTTAATTATTTGTGTGTAGGGGGCTTTCAAACAGATGTTATAACAGCTCGCTTAGCAAAGGACAGTGATTAGGGTTTTCTTTTATTAACTAAATAGACAGCACCCAAGTAGAATATTAAAAGCCAGATGGCACAACTTTCATTTTCTGTATATCTGGAAGGGCTGCACTAAAGTTGCCAGCATTGTCCTGTTTAACCTTAAGTTCAATCTCAAAAGATACTCTCTACCCACTTCAGGCCCAAGGCAAATGCATAGAGTTACACAGGCCTAAGGTCGCCGGGTAGGTGAACAAGGCCCATTGTGACTCAATGCGTTTACCTCCACTGCACACCCATTTCCCTTCTACCCTAGTTGGGAAAAAGCCAAGGGTAAGATGGAGGAAGGGGTCTGTTATGTGCTAAATTGTATCCCCCAAAATTCATATGTTGAAGCTCTAACCCCAATACCACAGAATGTTACTGTATATGGAGATAGGACTTTAAAGAGGTAATTAAGTATAAAATGAGGCCCTCAAGATTGGCCCTAATCCAACCAGACTGATGTCCTTATAAGAAGAGGAAAGTTGAGCACACAAAAGGGACACCAGGGGCATGTAGGCACAGAGGGACAACCACTTGAAGAGGCATCAGGAGGGTGGCCATCTATAGGCTAAGGAGATTGGCCTCAAGGAATCTAAGCCTGCTGGCACATTGGACTTTCAGCCTTCAAAACTATAAGAAAATAACTTTCTGTTGCTTAAGCCCACCAGTCTGTGGTATTTTGTTATGGCATCCCTAGCAAACTAAGACAAGGTCCAATCATCCGCAAACCTTGGGCTCCAGTTCAGCTTTGGGACACTGGGGAACCCTCAGAGTCATCCCTGGGCCCTAATCATCTGGGCCTCTGACATGCAGCTTGACCAGGTTTGTAATCCGCCCCCAACAAGCACCCTGGACCCAATGCCCATTTCTCCATAGCTGAATTCACTTGTCTTTTTTCTCTTTCATTCACTTCCTCCTTCACTCAATCACTCACCAGTTATGAAGTGCTACAAGCGATATAGCACATTGCCCTCAAGGAACTTAATGTCTTGTAAACGCTACATATCTACCCTGTAGCGTGAGGGATGAACTAGGTGTGTGGCATCACTTCTAGCTGAGGTGATTGGACTGGTCGCTGAAAAAGGAGGAACATTAGTCTGCATAAAAAGGATCTCAGACTTGCAATGCAATATGGTACAGCAGTAAAAGCTTAGGCTCTGAAGGCACTCTGCCTGAGTGTTGCAGTTAAGAAGATAGACTCTAAGGCTTAAATGTCTGGGTTCAGATCTGGTATTTATCAGCTCAATGACCTTGGCAAGTTACTAAACCTCTCTGTCCCTCAGTTCCCCAACTGTAAAATGGGGCTATATAATAATACCTATCTCATAGGGTTATATTAAGATTAGATAACTTAATACACACAAAACTCTTAGATTAGTGCATGACACATAGTAATCACCAAATAAATTTTACTGGTATAGAATTTAGGGACAGAAGACCCGGCTTTCAGTCTGTCACTTACTGGCCATGTATCCTAGACCTAATCAGTTCTGCTCCAGCTTGCTAATTTCTACCTGACCAGGTGCTTGAAAGGATCAAGTGAGAATATCAACATTTCAGGGTGTTGGAAACTGGGGGGCAGGGGGTATTATTATTGTGGTAATTGAGTTGAGCCTCAAAAGATGGTGAAGATTTAATATGAAAGCTACTATTCACGGAGCACTTAAGCAGGGGGGGTGGTCAGGAGTCCAAGGGTGGTACCCACGGCAAGGTAGCATCAGCAGTGGCATTTTAGTTAGACTGACCCTGAGATGTGAGCTACTTGGGGGTCTCCCTGCCCAGCTTCCCTTGGTCCCTGACCCTTTTCTGAACTGGATAGCCAGCCTTTCCAGTTGATTCTGTGAGCAACCTGCTATCTTTTCAATAATTCCCTCTTCTGAACATAACTAGAACACTGAATGTCTTTTAAAAAATTTATGTATTTCTCCCATCAGCCCTGAATCGTATTGTTTTTACCCCCATTTACTGATGAGGAAATGGAAGTTTAGGGGGGCAACACAACTTGCCCAATTTCACACTGATAGTAAATGACAGGAGCTGTCCTTGGCTCTGAGTATGGACTTAGCAGCGATGTCCCGGGGGGAGAGATTAGTGAAGAGCATTTTAGGTGGAAGGAACCCTCAAGTCAAGCCCAGATGTAGGACAGCATAAGGGAGAGTTCAGAAAACTGTGAGTTTCTAGACTGCCAGGAGTAAAAGGTTGATACTGGAGATGGTAAGAAACAGAATTGGAAAGAGAGCTTGGGATTAGCAGTGTGGATTCCATTTGTTGGACACCATGGAACCGCTGAAGACTTTGGGCTTTAGGAGGCAACTATGTTATATGTTAACCTGAGTGTAAAGAACTTAACTGGGGAAGAGCAGAGAGAAATTTTATAGAAAGATTAAGCAAGTCTTGGCTAATTAATGATTAAATAGTGAGGAAGAGCCTGGTGACTGAGAGGCTATTTACATCCTTGACAGAAATGGGAAAGCCTGAGCCAGGAGTGGTTTGGGGGAAACGAGAGGATGGAGCATTCTGTTCCAAGGGAAGGACCTTCTTTCTGCTTCTACTAGGATTAGTCTTCCTTGAGTCCAGGCCACACTATCATAATTCCTAGGCTTTCAGCCTCTTATTTCAAAGCCCTTGTCATTTGTCATTTCTCTATGTGGTTTAAAAGCCCAAACCACCTGGGATTGGCTGATAGGACTGTGGCTTCATTTTGGGAACTGCGCCATTACCCACAGGTGTGGGAAGCGATGGCTTATTTGAAAAGTGGAATCCTAGCCAGTTGGAGGCAGTCACCTCTCTGTGCCACCACAGCCTAGTTATGGTTATTAATAACGAATGGCTCTCCCATCTCTGGTTCCAGCAGCCCAGCAGGACCACATCCTCTTATAGTCTGCTGCCCTCTTGCTACAGCTGTCAGGAGTGACCCAGCTGACAGCCCTTTAGCCTGCATTTCCATCTATCTCCAGGGCTTCTTGTGCCCAGCCCTTGACATAGCTCTGCCAGCTTTTGTGATTCTAGGAGAGGGAAAAGGGGGATGAGCCAGCTCCCAGCCCTCTGGCTAGTTTCTCTGAGTTAGGTCAGAGGAAAGATGATTTTGACCCAGCGTGGTGGTTCCTCTCGTTCTCTCTCTCACTCTCCCCTCCCATCTTCTCTATCTTCCCTCCCTCTTCTTCTCATCCTCCCTATCTCCTTTGTCTCAACGGCCTACGTATTATTGCCTCAGCATCCTTTTCCTCTCCTTCTTTCATGCATTCAACAAAAATTGAGCCCCTACTGCATGCCAAGACCTATGCTAGGTGTTAGTAATACAGATATGAATAAGACACAGGTTCTGCCCTCTGAAGAGCAATGTGGGAAGATACGCAATGCTAGAAATAAGACCAGGACATAATTAGAACATAGAGGACTGCCTTGTTCACATTGGAAACAGGAGAGAAGACAAAATAGTTTCCTGGAGGAAGTTATACCTGAACAGAATCTGAATGATCCCGTCATGTGGAGGAAGGAACAGGGCGAAGGTATTCCAAGCAGAGAGGGTCAGCAGAAGCAAAGGCATAGAGGTGAGAAACAGCATGCTGTGTGGAGGGAATAAGCAGTGTGGTGATGCTGAGATGTGAAATGAAAGGCAAGTGGTGGTAGCTGAGGAGCTGGAGCACAAGGAAGAGCAGGACCTTGTACGTTATTTTAAGTGCTTAGTCTTGATCCGGTAGACAACAGAGAGTCATTGCAAGATCTAAGACAGAGAAGAGGAATGGTCATGTATGTTTTCAGAAATACAGATCACTCTACTGCGGTGTGAGGGATGGGTTACAGAGGGACAAGACCATAAAAGGGGAACCCAGTTGGGAGGCTGTTGCTACCATCCACGTGAAAAATAATGGTGGCCTAAACTGGAGCAGTGTGGAAAGGAGAGAATGGAATTAAGAAAAAAAATCAGGAGATAAAATAGGCAGGGCTTTGTGATCAATTGAATATGGATGATTTATGTGAAGGAAACTTCAAAATGATACTCAGGTCTCTAGTCTGGGTAGCTCTATGGATAGTACTAACAACAGCAGTAATAAAAAGAGCAATAAAATGGTGGTGCCGTCAGCTACGATAGAGAATCCAAAAGGTGGTGCTGGTTTAGAAGAAAATGGAGCATTTCCCCTTTTGGACATGTTGAGTTTAATTTGCCTAGGGAGTATCCAAGAGGTGATGCCTAGCAGGCATTTTGAAAGGTAAATGCTTCCATTTTAATATTAAAAATTTTAAACATTTTGGGCTTCCCTGGTGGCGCAGTGGTTGAGAGTCTGCCTGCTGATGCAGGGGACACGGGTTCGTGTCCCGGTCCGGGAAGATCCCACATGCCGCGGAGCGGCTGGGCCCGTGAGCCATGGCCGCTGAGCCTGCGCGTCCAGAGCCTGTGCTCCGCAACGGAAGAGGCCACAACAGTGAGAGGCCCGCGTACCGCAAAAAAAAAAAAAAAAATTAAACGTTTAAAGCCCTGGGGAGTGTCTGTGCTAGAGATTTAGATGTGAGATTACACTGAGGATATTAGTCATGGCCTGCCATGACCACAGCACTTCTAAGGGAACTTAATGCAGCCACTGACTGATGTCCAAGCAGCTATAGTTTGTGCTACATGATCCATCTAACCTGCTCCCCACACCTGCCGTGCTTGCAGCCAATGGAACCAAGTATGTCCCTGACCCAAGGGCAGCCAATCTGTAAACTGACCAGAGATTTATGACCCATGGCCTGGTGAAAAAGATAAACTGGGATTATTAGAATCTCTCTCTCTTTTGAACTAAGGACTACAGAGACTTCAGGCCAGTTAACACTGGAAGTCGAAGATGGAAGATTGTAGAAAATTGGGACACGACAAGCTGAGGCCATTTGAAGCTGAAGTAAGAAGGGGATGAAAACAATGGATAAACAGAGGATATCAGGCAGTAGAAAGAGAAGAATGGAGTAGACACTGGACAAAAGGATACAAAAAGAGAGAAAGTGAGCATGTGGCCCAAGAAAAAGATGGAGGGACTTGCCCATTCTTGAAGCTGCTTCACTACCTGATAGAGTTCCCGTCTCAGTCTATGTGCAGCCTCAAATCAAAGCCCAGCCATCGAGGATAATTTGAGTGAGGGTTTTTTTTTTTTTCTCCAACCAAAAGAGGAGTTACTAACATGAGAATGAATGAGATCATGCAGGGAGAAACTAGCACAGGATGAAAGCAGGGGGCTAAGGACAACACTGGGGAATACCAACAGTGAAGAGGTAAGTGGCGGAAAAGGAGCCTACACACGTGCAGAGGGATAAATAACGTGTATTACAAGGAGAACAGGGGGCTGTGGAAGCCAAGAGCCTGTTATTTTTTTTCTTTAAAGAGGGAGTGGTCAGAAATCTCAAAAACCTCTGAGAGATTTGCTAGGAACTGAGCAGTGTCCATTGAGTTGGCAAGGAGTAGTGATTTTTAGCAAGAGTATTTAGCAAAGTAGTAGGGGAGGGACAGAAGCCAGACTTTAGCTGGTTGAGAAGTGAATGTAAAGAATGTGAACATAGCATATGTAGAATACTCTCCTGAGAAAATTAGATGAGAAGGAGAGGAAAAGAGACTGAATAGTAGCTAGAAGGGATCAAGAAAAAGGGCCAAAAAAAAAGGTTTGGGTTTGTTTTGGCTTTTTTGTTCTGTTTTTATAAGAGAGGCTTGAATTTTTAGGCTGAGAGGAAGAACCCAGTTGAGGAAGAGATATAGAGGATGAGGGAGAGAGGGATCATCTGACAGAGTAAGGTCCTGGAGGAAGCAGGAAGGGTAGGTCCAAGGCCTGGCTAAAGGTGTTGGCCTTAAACAGGAAGAGGGTACCTCACCCCCTGAAACTGGGGGAGAAGAAAGGAAGGATGGCTGTGGATGGAGAGGAGACTGTAGTTGATGGGAGTAGGAAGTTGGAGAGATCCATCCCAATGTCCTCAAATTTCTCAGTGAGGTGGTAAGCAAAGTTTTCTGCCAAGAGGGAGGCAAGCAGGGTCAAGTAAAGGGACTGAGGAGGGTAGTGAAAAGTTTGGAGACATCATCGAGAAGAGTGTGAGAGGGATTGGACCATGGACAAGTGAGAGGCCTGATGAGTGGGCTGCAGGCCTAGCTGAAGAGACTGGAAGTTTATAGGAGCAGCAGTCTCCAGAGTTGTGGGATTTGCCTCCAGCAGTGCTTAGCCATTCAATCGTAGGAGCAGAGAAGTCGCGTTGTGCTGTCCCTAGTTGGGGTTTGGTTGGGTGTGTGTGAATGAAGTGTAGGGGTGCTAGCAAAGGGACAATAATGCTGAGGGGGCATGCCATGGGGTCCTGCTTTGTAGAGGAGGAAGGGAGACCAAGAAGGGACTAACAGACTGGGAGAATGGAGAGCTCATGAGACTGAAGGAGGCAGAAAAGCAAGTGTTAGAAGGCTGGGAGGTGTGAACCCAGCATGCTCCAGGAACTGTTCACGGTCCTGTTGGCTGGATCGTGGGACAATAGCAGAGACTTGGAGAGAGAGGAGGTCAGAGTGGTAAGCAGGGCTTGGCACAGGGAGACCTCATGGGTCACCACTGAAGTTGGATAAGTTGGATATTTCAGAGGAGGCACAAGCCAGACAATCTCACAGAGGTGGTTTTACAAAGTGAGTTATGGAAAGAAATAGACATCTAGAGTCCCGCTGGGCCTTTCCCTGAATTCTTGTATTCTCTTCTGATGATTTCCAAGGTTATGTTCTCATCCTAAAATCTGTGGTGCAAATCATCCCCCCCTGCTCCCTATATAAAATTGGGGTGGCAGGAAAATTAGATTAATTCTTCACCCAAGGAGAACCAGTCTGTTGAAAGAGCCCTGGAACCCTGGACCTCAGCTCTACCACCAACCAGCTGTCTGTACACGTCTCCATCTCTCTGGGCTTCTTTTTCATATCTATAATGAGAGAGAAATAGTACCTGTCCTGCCTATTTCCTAAGGTTGTTGTGAAGGTGAAATGAAGTGGTAGATGTGGATGAACACATTGGATGTTTATTAGCAGAGTCTGGCCAGGTTTGCTTTGTGTCTTTCCTTTACAAACTTCTGCTTCCTTCCCTCATTCCCAATCCCCACATGCCTGCCAGATCCCCCAGAGGGCAGGCCGGTGCCGATAGGAGTCAAAGAAACAGTCTCAGCAGCTCTAAATCAAAGGCTCTTTCTTTGCCAAGGAAAGGGTTTTCTTTGCTTTTTTTCCTCCTCTCCAATACATCTGTCTGACTCCGCCGTTCCATGACGAGGTGATTGGCCTTGCCCTTGGGATGTGCCAGCTCAGCATGGGACAGGGAGATGCTGCAAGATTTGATGCCTCCCTTTTAGATACATGTTTAATTCATTGCTGCAAAGACTTGGATAAGTAAAACACTAAGCTCCCTCCGACGGGGTTTCCTGGAGAGAGGGATTCCAACAGCTTTTAAAGGAAATGTCAAAGTGCTAAGAGTTCAGGCTTCAAGCAGCTTAATGCTTTATAATGTTTCGGAGTGAATGTCTCCTGGATTCTTAATGCCTGGCTTATTTGGAATTGAAGATAACTGATCAGCTAGTCAATCTGATGAACATGCGACAACCAGTCAACTCTGGAGAAAGATGAATCCATCTCACACATTGCTTTATACCTTTTCCCCCACCAAACCTTTTAGCTGAGTTACTGATCAAGCAATCAATATGAATTAGGCACCACTGTATGCACAGCTCTGTGCAGGGTACCACAAAGGTCATACCAAAACAAACAAACAAAACCAAAATACATATTCCATACTGTGATGGGCTGAATTGCGCCCCTCCTCAATTCATATGTTGAACCCCTCACCCCTAGTAACTCAGAATGCAGCGGATAGGGACGTTAAAGAGGACATTAAGTTAAAATGAGATCATTAGGGAGGGCCCGAATCCAATATGACTGTGTCCGTATTAAAAGAAGTTAGGACACAGGCAGAGACACCAAACACATGCTCGCACAGAGAGACAACCACGCGAACACACAACCAGAAGGTGTCCATTTGCAAGCCAAGGAAAGAGGTCTCAGAAGAAACCAACCCTGTAGACACCTTGATCTCGGACTTCTAGCCTCTACAACTGTGAGAAAATACAGTTGTTTAAGCCACTCAGTCTGTAGTATTTTGTCATTGCAGCCCTAGCTGACTAGTACACATACTGTTGTGGAACTTGTAGTAAGATGAAAAAAAGCCTCATGTAACACTTTACTTATGCTTGTAATATCTGGGAGGGTGTGTAGATATAGAAAAGCCTTTTCTATGACCAATCACAATTAAAATATGGAACTCAAAGAATGGTATACAAATTGTCTTGACTTTTCCAAAACCTCAGGTCTTCTACTAGGCAACACATAGGCATCTGGAAGGGGTATCTGGCATCCCTTTGCTCTATAGTCTTTCTTTCTCTTCTCTTCCACAGACCCTTGGGTCTTTTTCTAGCCTGCTTCTCAGCTCCAGGTTCCTGGCTCTATGGGTTATGTATGTAAAAAGCCCTCATGTCAGTAGTTCTGTCTACAGAACCATTCAGGGTACCAAATGAAAACGTAGATTCAGGAACTTCACTATTAATAATTCAGGTTCAGTAGATCTGAGCAGGGACTAGAAATCTACACTTAGATTTTTCACTGTGAGGTCTGCATACAAAAGGGTATATATGTTACATATGTATAATTTAAAGAACCGTAATGCAATGAACACCCATGTACCAAACACTGAGCTTTATAAATAGAACATTTCTCTGTGTACCCCTCCCCAGTTGCATTCCTCTCTCTTCCTCCAAGAGGCAAGCACGTTTCTGAATTTTATATTAATTACTTTTTGCTTTTCTTATTGTTTTCCACGTGATGGTATCTTTGAATTAGAAAAAAACTATCTTGCTTGTTTTAGGAATTTATATAATGATGTCATACTATTTATATTCTTTGGCAACTTGCTTTATCATTCAACACTGTTTTTTTATTATTTAAAAATTTTTATTTTATATTGGAGTATAGTTGATTTACAATGTTGTGTTAGTTTCAAGTGCACAGCAAAGAGATTGTTATACATATATCAATTCTTCTTCAGATTCTATTCCCATATAGGTTATTAAAGAATATTGAGTAGAGTTTCCTGTGCTATACAGTAGGTTGAGTTTTCTTAATTCAAAAAATTTTGCACTTCAGAAACAGCATTAAGTGCAGCTTATCAATTTTTTTCATTTATGGATCATGTTTTTTGGTTTCAAAGCTAAGAATTTTATGTCTAACCCAATGTCACAAAGATTTTCTATCTCTTCTTTTAAATGTTTTAATTCACTCTTATACTTAGGTTTATGTTCCATTTCTTTTTTTCTTTTTTTAAATTTATTTTATTTTTGGCTACATTGGGTCTTCATTGCTGCATGTGGGCTTTCTCTAGCTGTGGCGAGCAGGGGCTACTCTTTTTTGCGGTGCACGGGCTTCTCATTGTGGTGGCTTCTCTTGTTGCGGAGCTCGGACCCTAGGCACGCAGGCTTCAGTAGTTGTGGCACACAGGCTTGGTAGTTGTGACTCGCGGGCTCTGAAGTGCAGGCTCAGTAGCTGTGGCACACGGGCTTAGTTGCTCCGTGGTATGCGGGATCTTCCCGGACCAGGGCTTGAACCTGTGTCCCCTGCATTGGCAGGTGGATTCTTTTTTTTTTTTTTTTTTTTTTTTTTTTGCAGTATGCGGGCCTCTCACTGTTGTGGCCTCTCCCATTGTGGAGCACAGGCTCTGGACGCACAGGCTCAGTGGCCATGGCTCACGGGCCTAGCCGCTCGCGGCATGTCAACACTGCTTTTGAGATTCATTCATGTTGGTGCATTTGACTGTAGTTTAGTCATTTTCATTGCTATGCAGTATTCCATTTTGTGAGTACAGCACAATTTACTTATCCATTCTCTTGTTCATGGTCATTTGGGTTGTTTCCAGTTTTGTTGTTGTTATTGTTTGTTTCCTTGGCTATTATAAATAACATTGCCCTAAATATTCTTACATATGTCTCTTGGCTCATAGAAATCTTCACTTTTTAACCAACTCTCCAAATTGGGTCTGATGTAACTGGTCCAAGAAACACTATCTATGGTCTTTCATGCTCTTCAGAGTAACACATGTACAACATAAACCTCTCTTGCTAGTATCGACCTCATCTTGAAGCATGACTCCAATGTTTCATTTTGGAGGGGGAAAACGCTGAATCTTTTCTTTTATTTGCAAAAAGCCCACTCTTAGTAAGAGGATAAAGTGCAAGGAAAGAAGGGGAAGAGTGGAAAGAGTGGGAAGAAACTTCCACATGTCACGTGTTCAACTATGTGGTACAGATTATAAGTGTATGGATACTTACGGATAGTTATTCAGAGACAGCAACCAACTCTAGTCACATACTAGGTGTCAACTTATTCATTCACTAATTTAAAAATCAAGGTAGATGAAACGAGTTAGAAAAGGCTTCCTGAAGGAAGCATGACAAGAACTAGGGTTTGAAAGATGGGCAAGCTGGAAATTGGGTTGAAAAGTGGAGAAGGTGTCAGTTGATAGCCAGAGTTTGCTTAAGAGAGAGAAAGCTAGAAGGCCTATGAGGCAAATCAGAAAAGTAAATGGTGAGACCAGGGTGGGGTGGGGTGTTAAAACCTGCCAATCCAGTCCAACAAGGGCATGGCAAATCTAGTTCAGTTTTAGGAAACCACTGAGATCCAAGGGAATCCTATCTGGGGAACTCAGGGAGAGGGCACAGCTTTGGAAGTACTGGGTGGAAATCATGAGGATATCGGAATCAGGGTACTCTAGAAAATAAAGCTCAAAAAAGTGATCATGGAGTCAAGGATTCAGGAGAACAGGGCTGGTAGAAATAAGGAGAGAAATAATTCAGCTCTAATAGAGGGTTCCTCACAGATGTCAAAGCCATCTCCTTGCTCTTCTAGATATTAAATTCTGTCTGATACCTTCTCTATTCTATACAACCCTCTACTGTCCATTTCCATTCTCAACTGAAAACCTCACCTCCCACCGCATTGAGAAAAGACAATGAATTAAATGAGAACTTCCTTACTTTCTCACCACCACATCTACCCACCTACCTCTACCTGTACCCTTGCTTTCTGATATATTGGATGAACTGTCTGCTGTTAAAGACCATTCCTTTCACTTGTGCATTGGATCCCACCTAAATCAGTTAAGATTAGGTTCATCTATGAGCAACAGGGGTCCAAAATAATAGTGGCTTAGACAAGAGAGTTTATTTCTCTCACACATAAAGGAATGAAAGTAGGCAGTCCAGAGTTGATATGGTGACCCTGCTCCACAAAATCTTCAAAGCTCATGTGCCTCTCAACTCACTGCATCCCTTGGATGTGGCCCTTGTCCTCAAGGCCCAAAATGGTAGCTTGAGTTCCAGCCATCACATCCAAATTTCAGGCAACTGGATGGAGAAAAGGACAAAAGATGGGACAAAGGGCATGTGCCAGCTGTCTTTCAAAGAAGGTTCCCAAGAGCTGTCACATGACACTTCTGGTTATATCTGATTAGCCAGAGATAGTTATATTGCCACATCTAGCAGCAAAGAAGGCTGGAAAGTATAACCTTTATTCTAGTAGGTCATGAGGCCAGCTATGAATTGGGAGTTTTATTATTGTGGAAGAGGAGGAGACAGTTATTAGAGGATATCTAGAAATCAATGCCATGGCATCACTTCTCTCCTTTATGAGGACTTTTGCCGTCTCTACTGAATAATTATTTTTTTAATTATTTATTTATTTATTTTATTTTGGCTGTGCTGGATCTTCATTGCCGTGCACGGGGTTCTCTAGTTGCAGTACGTGGGCTCTCTAGTTGCAGTGTGCAGTCTCTAGAGCGCACAGACTCAGTAGCTGCATCGCGTGGGCTTAGTTGTGGTATGTGGGATATTAGGTCCCTGACCAGGGATCGAACCTGGGCCCCGTACATTGGGAGCACAGAGTCTTAACCACTGGACCACCAGAGAAGTCTCTCTAGTAAATAATTCTTAGCAACATACAATTCTTAGCAGCATATAATTCATGAGTTAGCATTTACTATCCCCTAAATAAACTTTTCCTTGACCCTCCAGCTGCTTCCTCACATTTCTGTATCCATTAACAGAAAACATTCTTGAAAGAATTGCCTACACATGCAATCTCTTCTTCCTCACACCTTATTTCATCTTAAATCCACTCCAGTCTGGCTTCTATGGCCATCAATCTACTGAAACCACTCTTGTCAAATCCCCAGAGATATCTATGTTGCAAAATCCAATGATCATACAGAGTGAAGTAAGTCAGAAAGAGAAAAACAAATACCGTATGCTAACACATATATATATGGAATCTAAAACAAACAAACAAAAATGGTTATGAAGAACCTAGGGGCAGGACAGCAATAAAGACGCAGACGTAGAGAATGGACTTGAGGACACGGGGAGGGGGAAGGGTGACCTGGGACGAAGTGAGAGAGTGGCGTGGACATATATACACTACCAAATGGAAAATAGATAGCTAGTGGGAAGCAGCTGCATCGCACAGGGAGATCAGCTCGGTGCTTTGTGACCACCTAGAGGGGTGGGATAGGGAGGGTGGGATAGGGAGGGTGGGAGGGAGGGAGATGCAAGAGATATGGGGGCATATGTATATGTATAGCTGATTCACTTTGTTATAAAGCAGAAACTAACACACCATTGTAAAGCAATTATACTCCAATAAAGGTGTTAAAAAATAAACAAGTAAATAAATCAATCTACTTGTGATCTACAAAGGAGCTTGAGAAAGGGTAGAATGACATAAAATTAAACAAAAGGATAAAAATAATCAATTTAAGACCTTGTACTTAACCCTTCAATCCCTTTTTTTAGGTGGTCCTTCTTCAGTAATAATAATAAAACATGGGGCTTTTGACCGCCCCCCAAAAATATCCAATGATTATATTTTTGTCCTAATTTTATTAGCCCTCTCATTAGCATTTGACATAGATGATCACTCCTTATTTCCTTGAAACTTTTCCTCTTTGGCTTTGTAAATACCATATTTTTTTACCAATCTTTACTTCTCAGTGTCCTCTACCTGAACTCTAAACATCAGAGTTACCCACGTTTTATCTTGAGCTCCCTCTTCTCTTCTCTCTCAAATCACTCCTTAAGTGGTTTCATCACTGTCTATGGCTCTAAATACAATCTTTATGCTGATGATTCCCAGTGAAGACCCTAAAAATACTCTAAACTTCAGATTCATATATACACCTGCCCATTTAAAATCGACACTTGGACTTCTATTGGACATCTCTAATACGACACCTATAAAATAGAACTCTTGACACCCTCCTCCCACCCAATCTGTCTTTCCCCATGTTTTCCATCTTAGAAAAATGACACTAACTTATGTCAGAAACCTGGGAGTCATCATTGATTCCTCCTTCTCTCTCACTCCCCAAATTTAATCCATCAGCAAATCCTGACCATTCTACATCCAATATGAATTTCTAATTCATCCAGTTCTCCCACCTCCACTTTTACTATCCTAGCCCAAGGGAAACTCATCGCTTGCCCAAACTGTAAGATAAGGTAATCGTTTAAAAATGGAAATTAAATCATGTCACTCTCCTGATCAAAACCCTCTACTGGATTCCCATCACACTTAAAATAAAATTCAAACTCCTACCAGATATGGCCCCATGCATTTCTCCTACTCTTCTCCCCTCAACTTACTATGCTTCGTCCATATTGGCCTTCTGTATTTGCGTTACGTATCAAGCTCTTTCTAGCCTTGGAACTCTTTCATTTGTAGTTCCCTCTGCCTAAAATGCTTTTCCACTGGGTTCTTCACATGTCTGCTTCCTTTTAAAGCTTCAAGTCCTGAATCAAATGTTACTTCTTCATAGAGGTGTTCCCTAAATACCCTACCTAAAGTAGTTCCTTCTTACTATTAATATTTTCTATCAGATTTCTTCAATGGTAATGTCACAGTGTGCAAGGCCATGAGGTCAGAAACCTTGTCTTTCTCATTTACCATCATATCCCAGCACCTAGCATAGTTCTTGGCAGTGCACATGTCACCAGGCTCAAGAGATACGTAACAACTATTTGTTGAAAAGATGAATTGATGAATAGGAGTTGTCTGAATCCCCTTTTAGTGGTTGAGAGGGGAGGGGAAAGTACTAGGGAAGCAGTGAAGTTGGATGGACCCAGCAGAGCTGCCAGTCCAAGCCTAGAGCCAGAGTTGGGGTCCTGAAGGGACAGCTAGAGGAAATGCTGTGCATACACACTTGAGCCAAGTCCTTGAGGAAGAATGGAATCACTAGATGGGAAAAGGAAGATTGTAAAAGAGGACAGAGCCAAGACTCAGAGGCAAAATGGAAACCCAGTTGGAAGATGTTGGGAGTGAATGAGAAGGGTCCTAGGCAACTGTCAAGAACATTACTAGAGAGAGAGGCTGCTAACCATAAACAAAAGATTGACTAAGAGCTGAGAGTTCAAATGAGGCTGAAGACCATGTCAATGATCTTCAAGCTTGGGTAATCTTCTCCAGCAGTTCTCAGAAAAGGTAGATTATAGGACTGACTTTGGGTGGAGGCTTATAGGGCAGGTGCAGCCAGGTCCAAAAACAAATATCAAAAAAGAAAAAGAGCTGGTGAAGTGGGATCTTACAGTTTAAGGATGGAAATTGGAGCTTAGAGATTCAGAGATAGAGCGGTGGGTGATGATGAGGTCCATAGCGTGGCTAAGGCAGTGGGTGAAATGGGACAGAGCTGAAGATAACCTGAGATGAAGGTGCCAAGAAGCTAAGAGTTGGGGCTTCCATATGGGGCCCGCGGGCTAATGACAGGAAGGGGAGTACAGAGGAGTACCAGAATCTTCCATGGATCTGGGGTAGTGACCAGGATGCCAATAAATGATAGCAATGAGGAGGCATAGGAGTAAATGGTGTGAGAATGAAAGAAGGAAGAAATGTTGCACAAGAGTGAAAGAAGGGCGCTAGGAAAAAGCTGGTGGTGTCTCTCGCTCTCCGACTTTGGGAGAAAGAGCAATTCCCACAGGAGACAGCTCTAGGGGAAATGTTTCCGTTTGTATTGTTCCCAAATCAGACTCTGAGATAAGGATTCCAGCATGAGTACTCTGTTTGGGAGGTGATTGTAGGAAATTCCCATAAAGGAGTGGGGAAGTGAGATATGGGAGAGAAGAAAGCCAATAAATGGGTGTGTTATAAAGCAAATTACCACTGTGGATAACTGGAGTTTAATCATGCTGGAGAATTCTAGGAAGTACAGTAGAACATGCATCTCAGAGTTATCCCGCCTGAGGGATAACCCTCTCCTGTCAGTTATTGATTCAGAGATGTCTTAGGGAGGTATGCATGCCCTGGTACTTCTGGCTTCTATGTGCAGGCAAAGAGGACTCTGGGGGCTGGAGAAAAAAGTCCAGGCAAAGAGACAGAGGAGCTGGTAGTTGGAAGTCAGACTAGCATGGACAGAAATATTAAAAGCCCAGAAGACATAGGTAGAGCATCAACAACATCTGCTGCAGGAAGCAATGTGCAAGCAGGGAGCCAGGACTCAGAGCAAAGAAGTGGACAGACCATGCTGTAAAAAGAGTGAGAGTGAAGGACATAATTTACTTTTGAGGGGACATTTTTAAAATAATCATATATATTCTTTACTTCAGTGTACAAATTCTTTAACACCTTCTAATGCTCAAACCGTACTCAAATATTTTGTGTGTGTGTGTGTGGTACGTGGGCCTCTCCCTGCTGTGGCCTCTCCCGTTACAGAGCACAGGCTCCGGACGCGCAGGCTCAGCGGCCATGGCTCACAGGCCCAGCTGCTCCACGGCATGTGGTATCTTCCCGGACCAGGGCACGAACCCGTGTCCCCTGCATCGGCAGGCGGACTCTCAACCACTGTGCCACCAGGGAAGCCCCGTACTCAAATTTTGCCCAATTATTCCAGAAATGTCCTTTACAGCTGGTTTGTCCAAATCAGAATTCAGTCCAAAATCATGCATTCATCTTAAAATGTCCCTTACAACTCCTTAACTTCAGAACACTCTTTTTTAATTTCATGTTAACTTGACTTATTGAAGAAACCAGGCCAGTTGTTCTGAAGAACGTCCCACTTTTGGGATCTGTCTATGTGCTTGCTTGTGGTATTATTTAGCTGTTCCTCAATCTCCTATATTTCCTGTAAACAGGACATTAGGTCTAAAGGTTTGATCACATTCAAGTCCAATATCTTTGGCTACTATACATCAACGTGGCATTGTGTAACATACTGCAGCACATCAGAAGACACACGTCTGGTTGCTCCACCGGTAGTAACGCTATGACTGACCACTGCATCAGCATGATGGCAGCCGGATCCATTATAGAGTTATCTTTGCCTCCCGATGCCCAGAAAATAGTCTGTGGACTGTTACTTTAGCCCCACACAGATGTCCAGCTCCTCATCAACTATCCACACAATAGTTTTAATCCCACTTGACAATTTTTGCCTGGATCATGAATTCATGACAGTTTTAAAAATAGTTTCTTTTTTTTTTTTTTTTTTGCGGTACGCGGGCCTCTCACTGTTGTGGCCTCTCCCGTTGCGGAGCACAGGCTCCGGACGCGCAGGCTCAGCGGCCATGGCTCATGGGCCCAGCTGCTCCGCAGCATGTGGGATCTTCCCGGACCGGGGCACGAACCCGTGTCCCCTGCATCGGCAGGCGGACTCGCAACCACTGCGCCACCAGGGAAGCCCTAAAAATAGTTTCTTAATTCTATCACTCCATCTCTATTTACTAGCTGGCATTCTTCAAGAAAGAACTTCCTTTGTTCAACCAGGGCAGCCTAGGGCAGCGGTAAAAGTATGGACTTTAGAGTCAGACTGTCTATATTCCAATCCTGGTCCCACCACTTGCTACCTGTGTGACTAAGTCACTTAACTGCTCAGTGCCTCAATTTCCTTATCTGTAAAATGTGGTTGCTATGAGAGTTAAAGGAGGTAGTATTACTAAAGCAATCAGAGTAAGGCCTGGTGCATGGTAAGTACTATGTAAGTGTTAAATAAATACAAAGTAAAATGAAACTATGGCTATTTAATTATGCTGAAATATAGTTCCTACTGAAAAGGCAGGATAAATGCTTCTTTCCATTTAATTATCAAGTCTCAAAGTAAGGATTTGGTTTAATAGCTGCCACAAGGGGTGACAAATGAGCAGAATGAACATTATTAACGAGCGCAGGGAAAGATTTTGGAGGGAGGGGAGCTGGGAGAAGAGCCCAGAATGATAATATATGTGCAGGATGGGGCTGGGAAATAGTCTTCCCCTCCTTTATTCTCCATTTTGCAGAGCCTCAGTCAAAATCACACATGACCAGGGCCGCTAAAGGAAATAGGAAACAGAGCTCCTATCTAAAGGACAGGCGCTTGGCCATTCATGCACATCTGCAAAAGATATTCACACTTTCTCTTCATTTACTGTTATGACTATACGGTTGCATTGTTTTAATAGAATATATATTATACAATATAAAATAATATAAGAGTTTTCAAATTCAGAAAACAAAGCTTGGAACAAAACAACACAAAAGTTATTCTAGCCCTATCTTCTTGATTTATTAAGTAAAAAAGTGAGGGACTTCCCTGGCGGTGCAATAGTTAAGACTTCACGCTTCCACTGCAGAGGGAACAGGTTCGACCCCTGGTCAGGGAATTAAGATCCCACAGGCTGCATGGCCAAAAAATAAAATAAAATACAATAAGCCCATATTTGGGGACCCACTTAAAAATGTTCCTAGGTAGGGCTTCCCTGGTGGCACAGTGGTTGAGTCCGCCTGCCGATGCAGGGGACATGGGTTCGTGCCCCGGTCCGGGAGGATCCCACATGCCACGGAGCAGCTGGGCCTGTAAGCCATGGCCGCTGAGCCTGCGCATCTGGAGCCTGTGCTCCGCAACGGGAGAGGCCACAACAGTGAGAGGCCCGTGTACCGCAAAAAAAAAAAAAAAAATTACTAGATAAGTCTGGCTTCATGGGTGTGTGTCCCATGCAGTCCCACAGGGTCCCACGCTCAATAAGGCCCAGGCTTAGTTTAATCTTCTGCTGTCACTGTCTTGGAATTCTTAATAGCTCTTGAACAAAGGACCCTACATTTTCATTTTGCACTGAGCCTTGCAAGTTATGTAGCCATTCCTCTTCCTAGGGCCTCTCTGAGCCCCTGACCTTGACTCCAAACCAGCAGCCAGCCTGCACCCCAAAGAACAGCATAGGTGGGTAGCCTTTTGCATTTCTAAGCTCTCTGCTTTTTAACTTTGGGGCTGCTATAAGCCTTGCTCTTCTTACTGGCAGCTTTTTTATTTGGTTGCCTGTGTGGCTTGTTCCAGTCTCTGTCCCCTCCTGGGGCTCCTTTTCCTCTTCAGAACCATTGATGAAATGCATTTCTCCATGGGCAGTGCTCCTACCTACACCCCCAGGAACAGGCTTTCACCGGAGTTGTGAGGACTGTCTGTCTTATCCTCTTCCCCCTCAGTCTGAGCATTCTCTGTATTGCTTGTTGCTTATTACTAAAATAAGACACATGGCCAAGAAAAGAAAAGAAACCTCCCCAGCTCTACCAGGCAAGCATTTTATCGATGTGTAGCCCAGCTCAGCTCTGAGGCTCTGGGACGGTTGCCTCTTCTCTGAGGCAAGAGAGGAGAAGCAAAAAGAGGCAGCTGAGTAAAGGATACGATTATCCAGTTCCCCCTCTGTCTCTCCGTTCGAGCTGCCCGTGTTTTACGCCAGACAAACGAAGGGCTAAGCCATGTCATGGGGGTTTTTTTTGTTGTTTTTTTTTTTGTTTTTTTAATGTCTGAAACTATTATATTAACCTATTTCCATACAAATAACCCGAAGACAGTTTAGTATTAGTTGTTTTTTGTTTGTTTTTTTATACTGCAGGTTCTTATTAGTCATCAATTTTATACACATCAGTGTACATATGTCAATCCCAATCGCCCAATTCAGCACACCACCATCCCCACCCCACCGCAGTTTTCCCCCCTTGGTGTCCATATGTTTGTTCTCTACATCTGTGTCTCAACTTCTTCCCTGCAAACCAGTTCATCTGTACCATTTTTCTAGGTTCCACATACATGTGTTAATATATGATATTTGTTTTTCCCTTTCTGACTTACTTCACTCTGTATGACAGTCTCTAGATCCATCCACATCTCAGCAAATGACTCAATTTCGTTCTTTTGTATGGCTGAGTAATATTCCATTGTATATATGTACCACATCTTCTTTATCCATTCGTCTGTCGATGGGCATTTAGGTTGCTTCCATGACCTGGCTATTGTAAACAGTGCTGCAATGAACATTGGGGTGCATGTGTCTTTTTGAATTATGGTTTTCTCAGGGTATATGCCCAGTAGTGGGATTGCTGGATCATATGGTAAGCCTATTTTTAGTTTAGTTTTTTTTTTTTTTACGGTACGCGGGCCTCTCACTGCTGTGGTCTCTCCCGTTGCGGAGCACAGGCTCCGGACGCGCAGGCTCAGCGGCCACGGCTCGCGGGCCCAGCCGCTCCGCGGCATGTGGAATCTTCCCGGACCGGGGCACGAACCCACGTCCCCTGCATCGGCAGGCGGACTCTCAACAACTGCGCCACCAGGGAAGCCCCTATTTTTAGTTTTTTAAGGAACCTCCATACTGTTCTCCATAGTGGCTGTATCAATTTACATTCCCACCAAAAGTGCAAGAGGGTTCCCTTTTCTCCACACCCTCTCCAGCATTTGTTGTTTGTAGATTTTCTGATGATGCCCATTCTAACTGGTGTGAGGTGATACCTTATTGTAGTTTTGATTTTCATTTCTGTAATAATTAGTGATGTTGAGAAGTTTTCATGTGCTTCTTGGCCATCTGTATGTTTTCTTTGGAGAAATGTCTATTTAGGTCTTCTGCCTATTTTTGAATTGGGTTGTTTGTTTCTTTAATATTGAGCTGCATGAGCTGTTTATATATTTTGGAGATTAATCCTTTGTCTGCTGATTCATTTGCAAATATTTTCTCCCATTCTGATGGTTGTCTTTTGGTCTTGTTTATGGTTTCCTTTGCTGTGCAAAAGCTTTGAAGTTTCATTTGGTCCCATTTGTTTATTTTTGTTTTTATTTCCATTACTCTAGGAGGTGGATCAAAAAATATCTGGCTGTGATTTATGTCAAACACTGTTCTTCCTATGTTTTCCTCTAAGAGCTTTATAGTGTCAGGTCTTACATTTGGGTCTCGAATCCATTTTGAGTTTATTTTTGTGTAAGGTGCTAGGGAGTGTTCTAATTTCATTCTTTTACATGTAGCTGTCCAGTTTTCCCAGCACCACTTATTGAAGAAACTGTTTTTTCTCCATTGCATATCCTTGCCTCCTTTGTCATAGATTAGTTGACTATAGGTGTGTGGGTTTATCTCTGGGCTTTCTATCCTGTTCCATTGATCTATATTTCTGTTTTTGTGCCAGTACCACATTGTCTTGATTACTGTAGCTTTGTAATAGAGCCTGAAGTCAGGGAGTCTGATTCCTCCAGTTCCATTTTTTTCCCTCAAGACTGCTTTGGCTATTTGGGGTCTTTTGTGTCTCCATACAAATTTTAAGATGATTTGTTCTAGTTCCGTAAAAAATGACATTGGTAATTTGATAGGGATTGCATTGAATCTGTAGATTGCTTTGGGTAGTAGAGTCATTTTCACAATATTGATTCTTCCAATCCAAGAACATGGTTTATCTCTCCATCTGTTGGTATCATCTTTAATTTCTTTCATCAGTGTCTTATAGTTTTTTGCATAAAGGTCTTTTGTCTCCCTAGGTAGGTTTATTCCTAGGTATTTTATTCTTTTTGTTGCAATGGTAAATGGGAGTGTTTCCTTAATTTCTCTTTCAGATTTTTCATCATTAGTGTATAGGAATGCAAAAGATTTCTGTGCACTAATTTTGTATCCTGCTACTTTACCAAATTCATTGATTAGCTGTAGTAGTTTTTTGGTGGCATTTTTAGGATTCTCTATGTATAGTATCATGTCATCTGCACACAGTGACAGTTTTACTTCTTCTTTTCCAATTTGTATTCCTTTTATTTCTTTTTGTTCTCTGATTGCCGTGGCTAGGACTTCCAAAATGATGTTGAATAATAGTGGTGAGAATGGACATCGTTGTCTTGTTCCTGATCTTCGTGGAAATGCTTTCAGTTTTTCACCATTGAGAATGATGTTTACTGTGGGTTTGTCGTGTACGGCCTTTATTATGTTGAGGTAGCTTCCCTGTATGCCCACTTTCTGGAGAGTTTTTATCATAAATCGGTGTTGAATTTTGTCAAAAGCTTTTTCTGCATCTATTGAGATGATCATATGGTTTTTATTCTTCAGTTTGTTAATATGGTGTATCACATTGATTGATTTGCATATATTGAAGAATCCTTGCATTCCTGGGATAAATCCCACTTGATCATGGTGTATGATCCTTTTAATGTGTTGTTGGATTCTGTTTGCTAGTATTTTGTTGAGGATTTTTAAATCTATATTCATCAGTGATATTAGTCTGTAATTTTCTTTGCTTGTAGTATCTTTGTCTGGTTTTGGTATCAGGGTGATGGTGGCCCCGTAGAATGAGTTTGGGAGTGTTCCTTCATCTGCAATTTTTGGAAGAGTTTGAGAAGGATGGGAGTTAGCTCTTCTCTAAATGTTTGATAGAATTCACCTGTGAAGCCATCTGGTCCTGGACTTTTGTTTGTTGGAAGATTTTTAATCACAGTTTCAATTTCATTACTTGTGATTGGTCTGTTCATGTTTTCTGTTTCTTCCTGATTCAATCTTGGAAGGTTATACCTTTCTAAGAATTTGTCCATTTCTTCCAGGTTGTCCATTTTATTGGCATAGAGTTGCTTGTAGTGGTCTCTTAGGATGCTTTGTAGTTCTGCGGTGTCTGTTGTAACTTCTCCTTTTTCATTTCTAATTTTATTGATTTGAGTCCTCTCCCTCTTTTTCTTGATGAGTCTGGCTAATGGTTTATCAATTTTGTTTATCTTCTCAGAGAACCAGCTTTTAGTTTTATTGATCTTTGTTATTGTTTTCTTTGTTTCTGTTTCATTTAGTTCTGCTCTGATCTTTATGATTTCTTTCCTTCTGCTAACTTTGGGTTTTGTTTGTTCTTCTTTCTCTAGTTCATTTAGGTATAAAGTTAGATTGTTTACGAGATTTTTCTTGTTTCTTGAGGTAGGCTTGTATAGCTATAAACTTCCCTCTTAGAACTGCTTTTGCTGCATCCCATAGATTTTGGATTGGCGTGTTTTCATTGTCATTTTTCTCTAGGTATTTTTTGATTTTTTCTTTGATTTCTTCCGTGATCTCTTGGTTATTTAGTAACGTATTGTTTACCCTCCATGTGTCTGTGTTTCTTACATTTTTTTCCCCTGTAATTCATTTCTAATCTCATAGCATTGTGGTCAGAAAAGATGCTTGATATGATTTCAATTTTCTTAAATTTACTGAGGCTTAAGTTGTGACCCAAGTTGTGATCTATCCTGGAGAATATTCTGTGTGCACCTGAGAAGAAAGTGTAATCTGCTGTTTTTGGATGGAATGTCCTATAAATATCAATCAAATCTATATGGTCTACTGTGTCATTTAATGTTTGTGTTTCCTTATTAATTTTCTTTTTGGATCATCTGTCCATTGGTGTAAGGGAGGTGTCAAAGTCCCCCACTATTATTGTGTTACTGTCGATTTCCTCTCTTATAGCTGTTAGTAGTTGCCTTATGTATTGAGGTGCTCCTATGTTGGGTTCATACATATTTATAATTGTTATATCTTCTTCTTGGATTGATCCCTTGATCATTATGTCCTGTCCTTCCTTGTCTCTTGTAACATTCTTTATTTTAAAGCCTATTTTATCTGATATGAGTATAGCTACTCCAGCTTTCTTTTGATTTCCATCTGCATGGCATATCTTTTTCCATCCCCTCACTTTCAGTCTGTATGTGTCCCTAGGTCTGAAGTGGATCTCTTGTAGACAGCATATATATGTGTCTTGTTTTTGTTTCCATTCAGCAAAACTCTGCCTTTTGGTTGGAGCATTTAATCCATTCACATTCCTAGAGTCTGTCATACAGAGTGAAGTAAGTCAGAAAGAGAAAAACAAATACCGTATGCTAACATATATATATATATATATATATATATATATATATATATATATATATATATATACAATCTAAGAAAAAAAAAGGTCATGAAGAACCTAGGGGCAAGACAGGAATAAAGACACAGACCTGGGCTTCCCCGGTGGCACAGTGGTTGGGAGTCCGCCTGCCGATGCAGGGGATGCGGGTTCGTGCCCCGGTCCGGGAGGATCCCACATGCCGCGGAGCGGCTGGGCCTGTGAGCCATGGCCGCTGAGCCTGCGCATCTGGAGCCTGTGCTCCGCAACGGGAGAGGCCACAACAGTGAGAGGCCCGCGTACCGCAAAAAAAAAAAAAAAAAAAAAAGACACAGACCTACTAGAGAATGGACTTGACGATATGGGGAGGGGGAAGGGTAAGCTGTGACAAAGTGAGAGAGTGGCATGGACATATATACACTACCAAACATAGAATAGATTGCTAGTGGGAAGCAGTCGCATAGCACAGCGAGATCAGCTCAGTGCTTTGTGACCACCTAGGGGGGTGGGATAGGGAGGGTGGGAGGGAGGGAGACGCAAGAGGGAAGAGATATGGGGACATATGTATGTGTATAACTGATTCACTTTGTTATAAAGCAGAAACTAACACACCATTGTAAAGTAATTATTCTCCAATAAAGATGTTAAAAAAATAAAATAATCCATTCACGTTTAAGGTAATTATTGAAATGTATGTTCCTATGACCATTTTCTTAATTGTTTTGGGTTTGTTTTTGTAGATCCTTTTCTTCTCTTGTGTGTCTCACTTAGAGAAGTTCCTTTAGCATTTGTTGTAGAGCTGGTTTCGTGCTGCTGAATTCTCTTAGCTTTTGCTTGTTTGTAAAGCTTTTGATTTCTCCATCGAATCTGAATGAGATCCTTGCAGGGTAGAGTAATCTTGGTTGTAAAGTTCTTCCCTTTCATCACTTTAAGTATATCATGCCACTCCCTTCTGGCTAGTAGAGTTTCTGCTGAGAAATCAGCTGTTAACCTTATGGGAGTTCCCTTGTATGTTATTTGTCATTTTTCCCTTGCTGCTTTCAATAATTTTTCTCTGTCTTTAATTTTTGCCAATTTGATTACTATGTGTCTCGGTGTGTTTCTCCTTGGGTTTATCCTGTATGGGACTCGCTGCGCTTCCTGGGCTTGCGTGGCTATTTCCTTTCCCATGTTAGGGAAGTTTTCAATTGTAATCTCTTCAAGTATTTTCTCTGGTCCTTTCTCTCTCTCTTCTCCTTCTGGGACCCCTATAATGTGAATGTTGCTGTGTTTAATGTTGTCCCAGAGGTCTCTTAGGCTGTCTTCATTTCTTTTCATTCTTTTTTCTTTATTCTGTTCAGCAGCAGTGAATTCCACCATTCTGTCTTCCAGGTCACTTATCCGTTCTTCTGCCTCAGTTATTCTGCCTTTGATTCCTTCTAGTGTAGTTTTCATTTCGGTTATTGTATTGCTCACCTCTGTTTGTTTGTTCTTTAATTCTTCTAGGTCTTTGTTAAACATTTCTTGCATTTTCTCGATCTTTGCCTCCATTCTTTTTCCGAGGTCCTGGATCATCTTCACTATCATTATTCTGAATTCTTTTTCTGGAAGGTTGCCTATCTCCACTTCATTTAGTTGTTTTTCTGGGGTTTTATCTTGTTCCTTCATCTGGTACATAGCCCTCTGCCTTTTCATCTTGTCTATCTTTCTGTGAATGTGGTTTTTGTTCCACAGGCTGCAGGATTGTAGTTCTTCCTTCTGCTGTCTGCCCTCTGGTGGATGAGGCTATCTAAGAGGCTTGTGTAAGTTTCCTCCATGGGGTTTTTAATTATAAAAGATTCAAGATATTCTGCCCATTATACTTCATTTCCTATCACCAAACACCTTTCCACAAATGGTCGACACCACTTTTTCAACACACTAAACTCTAATCTTCACCCTTTCCCCATCTATGGTCTTAGTACAGTAGTCCCCCGTTATCCGTGGGGGACTTGTTCCATGACCCCCATGGATGCCAAAATCCATGGATGCTCAAGTCCCTTATGCAAACTGGCAGAGTATTTGTATGTAATCTAAGTACGTCTCCCATATAATTTTTTTTATTTTTATTTTTTTTTGGTGGTTCGCGGGCCTCTCACTGTTGTGGCCTCTCCCGTTGTAGAGCACAGGCTCCGGACACGCAGGCTCAGCGGCCATGGCTCACAGGCCCAGACACTCCGTGGCATGTGAGATCTTCCCAGACCGGGACCCGTGTCTCCTGCATTGGCAGGTGGACTCTCAACCACTGCGCCACTAGGGAAGCCCCCTCCCATATACTTTAAATCATCTCTAGATTGCTTATAATACCAAGTAAATGCTATGTAAATAGTTGTATATATAATGTAAATGCTATGTAAATAGTTGCCACAGGGTGGCAAATTCAAGCTTTACTTTTTGGAACTTTCTGGAATTTTTTTCCCAAGTGTTTGCACGCAGAGTTGGTTGAATCCACAGATGCAGAACCCGTCGATACAGAGGGCCAACTGTATATGTTATTCCTGCTCTGACAGCTTGCTGTACACACACACACACACACCAGCATTCTCCTACTTGAATAAGGCTTTATGTCTAAGGTCATGCCTTTTGCCCTTCCTCCTTTGGTTCACTCTCTTTCCTTACCAGGAGAAAAAAGAAGTTTTCATTAGGGCGGGGATAATCCTCAACAGTGTATTTTGTTTGTTTATTTCATTTTTTTTTTAAGTAAAAAGACGGATGAATAATAGAATCAATAGAAAAAGTAGTAGGAGTACTAGTACTAATAGTCATAATAGTGAGTGCCTCCTATGGGCAAGGAATGGTCCGTACATTGCTAATACTAATGACAGCCCAGTGATTTAGGTTTTATTGTCCCCATTTTACGGACAAGGAAACTGAGGCTTAGAAATCAAGGGAACTTGCCCAAAGTGGACACCTTTTAAATGACAGAGCTAAGATGCTTAATGCCACTCTGTTGACACAAATGCTTGGTCACCACACTGCCTCAGTCTCCTTTCTGTTTAAAACAGAGGGACCATAGCATCTACTTTTGTTTTATCAGGGCTCCACTGGCTGGGTAGCCATAGAATTTCCACTCTTTATTTACATGCGGACAGTAAGTGCTGGGGTCCTCCTCCGCATGCACACCCTTCTTTCCATCATGTTATATATTACAATAGCTTTCACTAGCTACTTGTTATGTAAGATGTTCCACGTGACATCTCTGCTTTGCCCTCTTTCTTACAGTCCCTGAAGCCTCTTAAAGATCTTTCTAATGTCCTCATACCCTCATCCATCAATTTCTATTTTATAGGTCTAGCCCTCCTTTGATATTTCTCTGTACATCATTTTCCTGGCCTTCCCTTTTAGGTCTTTGCCCTTTCTTTTTCCCACTACCTCTTCGTTGTCATGCCCTTTCCACAGGTCAGCCTCTCCTGATACTGTATAGGCTGTGTTCCATGATGTCAACTCCTCCTATTAGTGTTTCAGTGTTAGCAGGAGGAATTTGAAGCCTGCCCCCGAGTTGTCTTCTTCTGTTATCTTACTTTGAAACAAAAAAGCATTAAACTGTAAGTCAATTCTGCATTGATCAAGGCTGGCTCCCGTCCCCACTGCCTGGCTGTGACCACTGAATGCTGAAACTCTGAGTTTTCTTCTGTGGTTGATCTATTGTTGCACAGGGCCAAGAAAAAGTCGTCATCAACAAAACTGCACACCTTGTTGGCAGAAGTCAGGCAGAAAAGCTGGCAGCCAAAACTTGCTCAGTTCTACCTTTCTTTTCTTTTCTTATTCTACCTTTCTTTTCTAATGATAACTTTAACCTCTCTAATTTGCTTCCTTTTTATTTCCCTACTCCTATTGCATCTTACTGTTTTCCCAAGTGCAGCCAGACAGCCCTTATCCCTCACATTTGCATTTTCTTTTTTCTCCTCTCCTTCTGTTCTGCTCACTTATCCCTTTGGTTTGATTCTCACCTCAGTTTATTTGGATTATTCTTTTAGCTTTTTAAAAAAATTCAGCAAGCACCTATTGAGTGCCTACTGTGTGCCGGCTACTAAACTAAGCGCCGGTTCCTGCCTTCAAAGAGTTCAGTATTTCCATGCGCTCTGAATACTTGTGCAACCCCTGGGTGGAAGAAAGAGAGAGATTAAAAGAGCATGTTAGTTGGTCACCCATATATACACAGGGTGCAGAAAAATGCACAAAATGGCCTTTATTCCCCGTTTAAATCACACATTCTAACCAATCCGAATCTATAGGACATGTTGATTTTGAGTGGCCCCTTACTACTCCACTCAATTCTCACTTCCTCATTGGGCACAAGACCTCTGTTCTAGATGCTTTGGAGCACTCCTCCCCCTCTTGCAGTCGGTGGGAAAACTTTCCCTGCCTCTTCTCTCCATCCACCTGGACCTCTGGGAACTTCCCTGTCTGATGTGGGTGTCTAGATTGGGTAGTCACTCAGCTCCGTCCAGTTCCAAACTTGAATGGAGATGAAGAAGCCTCTCCAGTCCTGTGAGTGGCGGGGGATGGAGAGAGCAGAAACCAAAGACTGGCCTCGGGGTGGAATCTCTTTGAGAAAGCTGAACATTCCACACCGTCATTGACATTCTCTTGGCATGCCTTTTTGCTGGATTATGATGCTAGAAGAGTCTCTGTCCCTTTACCTATCTTGATTTACAGTAACAAAAACCCCTCCAATTAATATAGCTTGAATTTTTTGCCAGCCCTTGGTTAGGGAGATAATGAGAAAAAAACATGTAATCTGCTCTCTTTCCATTTTGGGAAGTGTGATGTGCTCTGCCTGGGTGTTGCTGGAACTCTGCTTGCTTCTCCGAAACTCCCCCTTTCCATCCAAGCACTTTGCACCCCTTTGTTTGATATATAGTTCCTTTCTCCAAACTTCTTCACAACTGCAGTTAGATACCTAATAGGCTCCTCAAATTTAAAAGATCCCAAACTCAGTTGAGGATTTCCCCCATCCCTGAACCTGTACCTCTCTCATTTTTCCCCATCTCAAAAGACGTCACCCCGATTAACCTAGTTGCTCAGGCTGAGACACTGGGAGTCATCCTTGACCCTCTCTCACACTCCATGTCCAATTCATCAGCACAGCTTACTCGCTTTAACTCGCTTTGCGTTTAAAATGGATGCTGATGGGGATGCGCCAGCCCAGCTGCAAGCGAGTGAGCGCCCTTCGGGGTCGTCTGGGCTCCCCGCTGCCATGGCCGAGCGGTCAGGAGGGAGCCGGCCCCCGCGAGGCCACCAGGGCCTCGGTTTAAATGTAAGACTGGGGGCTTCCCTGGTGGCGCAGTGGTTGAGAGTCCGTCTGCCGATGCAGGGAACACGGGTTCGTGCCCCGGTCCGGGAGGATCCCACATGCCGCGGAGCGGCTGGGCCTGTGAGCCATGGCCGCTGAGCCTGCGCGTCCGGAGCCTGTGCTCCGCAACGGGAGAGGCCACAACAGTGAGAGGCCCGCATACCAAAAAAAAAAAAAAATGTTAAGACTGGATGTTTAGTTCTCCTTCTAAGCCATATTGTTCCAACAAGCTACAGAGTCATAATGTGGCAAAGTATCCTTTTAGAGAGGTGAATATTACGGAAAGAAAACGGCTGACAGAGGTGGGAAGATTGTTCCAGGGCATGTGTATATTGAAGTACAGTATGATTAAGAATACAAAGCGGGGCTTCCCTGGTGGCACAGTGGTTGAGAGTCCACCTGCCAATGCAGGGGACACGGGTTCGTGCCCCGGTCCAGGAAGATCCCACATGCGGCGGAGAGGCTGGGCCTGTGAGCCATGGCCGCTGAGCCTGCGCGTCCGGAGCCTGTGCTCCGCAACGGGAGAGGCCACAACAGTGAGAGGCCCGCGTACTGCAAAAAAAAAAAAAAAACAACGAAGCGAAGGACAGAAAGGTCATGATAAAACAAGGTGAGCAATACATCCTGGTGAAGAAGACCAGCGATGCCTGGTTGCAGGTCAAGTTGGACGAGAACTCCAAAGCGTTTTATGTGCCTGCCCAGTACGTGAGGGAGGTCGGCCACAGAGGCCTGATGCCGCCTGTGCAACAGGCAGCGGGGCTGCCGCATCATTCTGTGAAAACGATGCAGAGTCTCCACCTTCAGAGGTCAGCAGAAAATGTGAACAAATTGCCCGAGCTTTCAAGTTTTGGAAAGCCATCGCCGTCTGTTCAAGGAACAGGTCTTATTCGTGATGCCAATCAGAATTTTGGACCCAATTATATTCCAGGTCAGACTGTCAACCTCAGCCTGAACCTGACCCATAATAATGGAAAGTTCAACAGTGACTCACATTCTCCCAAAGTTTCTGGCCAGAATAGGACACGTTTATTTGGTCACTTTCCCAGTCCAGAGTTCTTGGACGTAGAGAAAGGTGGCTTCTCCCAGGAACAGTCTTGTGATTCAGCAGGAGAAGGCTCGGAACAGATATATCAAGATTCAGAGTCCGGTGATGAGCTTAGCAGCAGCTCCACTGAGCAGATAAGGACGACAACACCTCCAAATCAAGGGCGGCCAGATTCTCCTGTCTACGTTAACCTGCAAGAACTGAAAATATCCCACTCGTCTCTCCCCCCGAGCCCCGGAAGCCCAGCAATTCAGATTAATGGAGAATGGGAACCTCATAAAGATAGTTCAGGGCATTGTTATCACTATAACAGAGGAACACAGGAAAGAACTCAGAAACCCCCTCGTTGGACTCGAGATACAAACATAAGCAAAGGAGATTCCCAAAGTCCAGGAGATCAAGAGTGGCTCAAGCATGTTGATGATCAAGGTAGACAATATTACTACAGTGCAGATGGATCTCGGTCAGAATGGGAGTTGCCAAAGTATAATGCCTCATCTCAGCAGCAAAGAGAAATTATTAAAAGTAGGAGTCTGGACAGGCGGCTGCAAGAACCAATAGTGTTAAAGTGGAGACATAGCACCATTGTGTTGGACACCAATGACAAGGAATCTCCAACTGCCTCAAAACCCTGCTACTCTGAAAATGAGTTTTCTCCCTCTTCACCAAAGAGCCAAGATACAGACAGCAGTCCAAAGGGTCAAGAGAAATATGGATTATTAAGTGTAACAAAAGTTACTGCAAATGGGAAAAAGGTTCGAAAGAACTAGTTGTCTTCTTGGGCCGTGTTGCAGGGTTCATCTTTACTGTTTACCAAAACTCAAGGAAGTAGCACAAGCTGGTTTGGGAGTAATCAGTCCAAACCAGAGTTCACGGTGGACCTTAAGGGGGCGATGATTGAGATTCAAAGGATAAATCCAGCAAAAAGAATGTATTTGAGCTGAAAACCCGTCAAGGAACAGAAGTGCTGATTCAGTTTGATAATGACGCTGTTATCAATGAGTGGTTTAAAGTTCTTAGTAGCACTATCAGTAATCAGACAGTAGAACCCGATGAAGCAATTGAGGAAGATATATCAGATTCACCAGGAATAGAAAAGCATTGATCAAGGAAAGGACCATAAGGATCTGAAGAAATTGCGTTCCACAAAAGTATCTAGCAGAGATTCTTCAGAACAGAAAAAAAAAAACAAGAACAACTTAAAGAAGTGTCTTACACGACGCCCCACTTTGCAAGCTGTTCGTGAAAAAGGTTATATTAAAGATCAGGTATTTGGAACCAATCTTGCTAATCTGTGTCAGAGAGAGAATGGCACAGTGCCAAAATTTGTGAAATTGTGCCCTGAACATGTTGAACAATATGGGTTGGATGTTGATGGGATTTACAGAGTTAGTGGCAACTTTGCAGTGATCCAGAAGCTGAGGTTTGCAGTCAACCATGATGAGAAATTGGACTTGAAGGATAGTAAATGGGAAGATATTCATGTCATCACTGGAGCACTGAAAATGCTTTTTCGAGAATTACCAGAACCTCTCCTTACATTTGATCATTTTAATGATTTTGTTAATGCAGTTAAACAAGAACCAAGACGGCGTGTCTCTGCTGTGAAGGATCTAATCAAACAGTTGCCAAAGCCAAATCAGGACACAATGCAGACTCTGTTTAGACATCTCAAAAGAGTTATAGAAAACGGAGAAGAAACCAGAATGACGTATCAGATTATAGCAATTGTGTCTGGTCCCACTCTGTTAAAGCCAGAGAAAGAGACTGGTAACATAGCAGGTTTATACCGTCTACCAGAATCAGATGGTAGAGTTAATTCTTCTCGAGATAAATTCCATCTTCAGACGTTGACTCTTACTGAAGACAACCTGTGGAATAGAAGCCAGATTTCATCAGATTCCAAGTCCTTATACCTGATGTATTTTATGTTTGGACCAAGCAGTGACTCTTTGATTTTGCACTTTTCTGAGGGACCGGAAGGGAATGGGAGAGTCCAGATGTGTGATAGGCCCTCATATTTGCTGCTCTGTTGCAAGTTGATAGAATTGTGTATACGTTTGAATTAATTTTATCCTGAATGTTTGCACTTCATACTCTGAATTCCAGTAAAAATCAAAACTTGCGATTCTAACCAGTCATATACACTGGATAATTTGGTAAGAATACTACATTTTTTCTCCTCAAACTGGATAATGTAGAATTTCTTCTTATGATTCAATAGGTTCATCACTCTATAAAACAATACTTACTATCAGTTATTTTGAAAATGCTCCTGGGCATTTTAAACAAAATGAAGTATATCTGTTTTGAAACCTGTGTATTCTTTTTTCAGGGTTTCTTGCATACAGTGGCATTCTGACTGCTAGGACCCATTATAACCCAGATGCGATCCCTTGATGAAGGCTTGCTGTCTTCACGGAGTAGCACAGCAGCACACTAATAGTACTTAAAACATTGTAATATACTGGACTTTAATTTAGCATAAGCCGGTTCAGGGTATTTTGGGGCTGTCTGTGCTACACTGACTTGTAGCTAACAATCCTAATTCTATCTAGTGCCATACTGAGTTCTTGGTATGACCCTGTGGAAACCAACATTATTTGTTGTAAATACAGGCTAAAGACTCACTGTCCTTTAGCTTATGTATATAATTGTGCTATATAGTCTCAGAGCACATTCTAACCCCTCATTTCTAATCACGATATTGGTCATTCTTTTCTGTGAATATCAGGTTTCCTCCAGAAGTAGGCCGTTATTTAAGAAAGTTAACTGTGTGCACTTTTAGATTTTAATTACATTTACAGGCAAATCACTGTAATGCAAATGGTACTGGAAAAATGCTGAATAGACTTGCTAAATGGTAAATGCACTACAAGAGGAACCTTTTAGATTATTTAATATGTACAGAATACATTAGAAAAAATTTATTACAGAATTCTAACTCTGCAATACGAATAGTGGAAACCCATGTGTAAATTAGATGGATGTCAGATCGAAAATGACTTAAATTTGAGAATTTCTTTTTACACTACTATTGTAGATTGGTTTGTATAATAAAACAGGGTTTGGAAAGTTTTGTTACAGAGAGCATGGTCTGCTGAAGATTTTTTTAAATGTATTTTTCTAGATTAACTGCTGTATATGAAATGTCTAATCTGAATAAAGAAAACTATAAGAGGTTTAGAGATTTTTCCATTGGAAATGTGCATTTTGGTTTTTAATTTTGGTGTGGTTTTTTTTTTTTGCATTTACTGGCACACTCTTATAATACCTCATTTTTTAAAAAATCAACTGAATCCAGTATTTCCTGTGGCAAATGTTTTCCTCATTTCACACCTTTTGTGCTCCCTGCCATGCCACTGCCTCTACCACCCACCCCTACCCACCCCTCCATTCTTTATTTCTTCATCAGTATTTGAAAGTGAATGATTTGTAACCAAGACTCTTTTTCTTAGAGTTGCATCTATAATTTACAGATTGCTTTTCTTGGGAAAAAATATTTTTTGTATGACCTGTGTAAAAACCTCTCACCTGAGTTTTGTGGTGAAAATGTTGTTTGTTGTCATGATCTTGTTAAACTGATAACAAACCAAGCTACTTGACAGCGATGGAAAAGCAGATTGTTTTGGGTAGGGAGAAAAAGCTCCCAAATGAGAATGTTTATATTTGCCTAAAGATGTCCTTAACAATATACAGTATGCTTTCGGCCTGGCCTATATAGTGATTGCATGCCAGGAAAACGATTAGACTCAAATCAGTGTTCTTTCTCTTGGTAGTTATGACATATCAAAGATTAAAATTGTCCTGTGTTTCTTGTTTCAAAGTACACATGTGTGTATGTGAAGTCTTAAATGTTTTCATAGTCCACAGCTAATCAGCTTATTGTAATATTGTATGTATAAGGAGATCAATGTCTTGTGCTTTCATCTTTTGTGAATTAAGAATTCTCACTTGTTTTCTGGTCATAACAAAACCAAAACAAAAGAAAAATAGATGCTGAATCCACCTACTTTTCACTGCTTCCCTTGCTGCCACCCTAGTTGGCACCACCATCTCTTACTTGGACTCACACAATAATCTCCTGTCTTGCCTCCCTACTTCACCTCCCACAATCCATTATCTCCACCACAGCCAGAGGGATGCTTGTAAAAGGTCAATCTGATACTGCCAATCCCCAGATCAAAACACTCTAATAGCTTCTCATCACAATTAGGGAAAAATACAAAGTTCTTACCCCAATCTCCAAGGCCTGCTGCAGATTGGCCCTTGGCTACCTCTCTGACCTCATTTCCTACCACTCCTCCTTTTAACTCACCTTACTTCACTGGTCTCCTTTGCTGTTTTTGAACATGTCAAGCACCTCCAGGCCTTCGTATTTCCTGTCTCCCTAGCCTAAACTATGTTTCTCCTAAATATCCACATGACTCATATCCACATTTTATTCAGGACTGTTCACTCCTTGGAGGGCCTCCCCAGCACATACTGCCTAAAATAGCACTCTACCCCATCACTTCCTGTCTTATTACCTGCTCTATTTTTTTTCATAACACTGATGAGATTAAATTATATGTGTAATTATTTGTTATCTAATTATCATCAGAACACAAGCTTCATGAGGGTAGAAATGTTGTCCATTTTATTCACTTCTATATTCTCAGCTCCTAGAACAGTGTCTGGCACATAGTAAGAGCTCAATAAATATTTGTTAAATGAGTGATTATGTGGAAGGGGCCTAACTTAGCAGCCTAAATTGGATTCACCCTTGGACTCACATATGTATTGTTCTGTCTGGAGGGTCTAGGAGGTGGGTCCACTGAGAAACTATGTGTTTAGAAGCTGAAAGAGCTTCGCAGGAAAGATGGCATCCTAATTGAAGAAAGAATGGACATCTAAGATCCCTCCTAGACCTCACAGTTGAGGGGGAGGGAAGATGTTGAGTATAACTCTCAGGTTGTAATTAATCAGAACATTTCAAAATAAGAAATAACAGAACCCCAACTCAACCCACCTTAAGCAGAAAAAAAAAGGATTGCTTTGGTTCAGAAGGCTAGGAAGGAGCCAAGGTTGGAGACTCAACATTGTCAGAACTCTCTGGGTCTATATTTCCTCTCTGCTTCTCTTTCCCCATTTGTCTCATCCTTTCTTGCAGACTGGTCTTCTCCATATTGAAAGAGACATGGCTGTCAGCAGGCAAAGCCTTACAAAGAGAAATTCTATCTCCCAGAGTCCATGGATCTATCCCAGGGAACATTTCTGACTGGCCTTTTGTTGTTGTTGTTCATGTGCCCATCATTCCATCCAATCACTGTTGCTAAGAGAATGGATGTTCTGTGACTGGCCAGCTCTAGTTCACATACTTATCCCTGAGGCCAGGAGTAGAGGCTATAACCAGTTGAAGGGGAGTGGAAAAGCTCGCTGGGAAGAGCAAAACCCAAATAACAACAACGACAACACAATACCCACCAGAGGGCACTACCCTGGTTATCTTCTGATCTACCTCCTGGGACTCACACCTGAGTCCTAAGTAGAGAGGGCTTTGTAAGAGTAAGTACCAATTTAAAGGACTATTTCACTAAAATCTCTGTGGGACGTTGAGTACACAGGGCACATCAGAAGCACTGGCTTTAGTAGTTCCAGTTGGGTGGGAAACAGCTTTGCGACAGCACGAGCAGCGGCCACCTCAATGCATCAATGCCTTTGTTACAGGCATCAGAAGACTTGGCAGCAGATTATCACCCCAGGGAGCTACACAGAAGGAAGGGAGGAAATGGTGGAAGCCACTGGGGAGTTGAAAGGATATCGTTAATGAACCTATGTCACAGACTTCTGGGAGACTCGCAGAAATAGTTGGATTAGTGAAAGGCTTTGAAGAGGGGCAAACACAGGCAAGGGCAGAGTCAGAGAAATTCCTCTCTGTGATTATGTTGTGAACTTGATTTTGCTTCCAATCTGTTTGCCATGTCAAAAGGATGTCCACAGACCACAGAAAATAGGGACAGTATATCACCCAGTGAGGCCCCATCCCCCGGAGCCCGTAGCATTGTGCTGAAGTCACAAAAATCTGGGAAGCTTCGAAATAAGGCAGGGGGCAGTTGGGTCCCATTTCTGAGATCCAGTGGCACATCCCTGGCTGAGCCACGATGTGGACCCACCTAGCTGTTCTGATTCAGGAGATACCTGTCCCACTCTGATTTTATCTCCACCTATTTCTCTCTTCTTAGCTTGAAGCCCAGCCACAGACCCATACCACCATTAGACCAAGATTCCCCTGACACTGCTTTCTGCCTGGTTTGGACCTCTGCAGGATTACTCTTTCCTGTCTATTCAGACTCCAGACCTTGTCTGTGTCCTCCAGTTTGGTTTTACACCCTGGATTCAGACCTTGGCTTCAACCTCATAACTCACGGTAACTAGTTCCCTGGGCATTCATTCTAGCTCCCCTATTCACCTGCTGGCCCAGCCTGGCTGTGAGTCCTGGCTTGCGTTGTTTGGCAGCCACCCATGACTTAGCACTGACCATGTCCTTCCACCCTACTCACCTTGTCACTTGAATTGCTTTCTCTACCCACCCTTAGAATATAAAGATGCTGCTCACGTTGGTACATAACGTCTTCATATTTCAGCAGCCTGTCTGGCTGGAGGAAACTTCATAACCTCCCCTGGCAATCCATTCCACTGTCTAATCACGCTGATAGTCAAGGTTCTTCCTTCTGCCATACCATTTAGTAGAAGTCTGAGTGCTACTGAACAATAATCATTCTAAATGTCACCCACCTGGGAGAGATGAGAACAGAAATCCTCAGGGCCGCACTATTTGGAATGTGCCCAGAATGTAGAAACACCTGTTTGAGATGGAAATTGTGGTCCCCGAACATATGTCATTGATAAGCCCAGGGAACTATAATAGTCACTCCCAGAGCTTATTGGGATAATATGAGGAACCAATGAGGTCACTTTGTGGCTCCTGAGCAACTGAGGTTCTTGAGGAAGAAATCCTCAAACTGGAGGTAGAGAAAGGCATCCTTCCGTGGACGGCCCGGCTAATGCAGCTTGTAATGTCCAGTCCTGTGCTTGGCAAAATAGATCCCAATTCATTCATTTTTACTTCTCCCCATTTCAACTGTCACCCCCCTCCCTCCTCAAGTCCAGGCACCCAGCTCCTTCTGCCTAGACAAAAGTCATAGCTCCTATCTGGTTTCCCTGCTTGTTCTCTCTTGTTCCCTCTCATTTCCTTCCATTCTATTTTTCTCACAGCTGTAAGGAAAGATCACAGAGTGATCTTTTAAAAATGTAAATCAGATCGTGTCGCTCTCCTGCTTAAAATCCTTCAAAAGCTTCTCATTTCGCTTAGAAAATCCAAACTCCTTCCCATGACTTATAAGGTCCTCCAGGATCAAGCCCCTGCCTACCTCTCAGACCTCTTCTGGGGCTACAGTCTCCATTGCTCACTATGCTCTAGACACACTGAATGGATTTCATCTTCTCCTACGTGAGCTCTTCCTTCTCTGGAGGGTCTTCACCCATGTGGTTCCTTTTGCCTGCAGTGCTCTTTCCTGGGCTTTTCTCAAGGCTGGATCCTTCTCAGTTTTTAATTCTCGGCTAAAATGTCACCTCCTTAGAGAGGTTTTCCCGGCCCACCCTTGCTATAGAAGTTTTCTCCTGACTGTTTACTTCCTTCTTTAGCATCCACTACAATTGCAGTTGTTTGATGTGTCTATTTATCTATTCAAACTCGATCTTCCTCACTAGAACGTAAGTTCCAAGAGGACAATGCCATGCTATCCCTAACCTTACCACAGTACCTAGCGTATAATAGACATTCAATGAATGTATGCTGAATTCATGTTTTTAATAGTAAGTGCTCAACATAATTTTTAAATGAATGAATGTTGTAAAAGTAGAGGGCATCCCATGGAAATTAAAAAGAAAACAAAGGAATATTAACAATAACTCTATGCCCGCCAATGTGATAACTCAGATGAAATGGACCAATTCCTTGAAAGACACAGTTACCGAAACTCAGACAAGGAGAAATAGATAACCTTAAAAGGCCTATATTGACTAAAGAAATGGAATCAATAATTAATAACCTTCCAAAGGAGAAAGCAACAGGCCCAGATGGTTTGACTTGTGAATTCTGCCAAACATTTAAAGAAAAATGATATCAATTCTCTACAGTGTGTTTCAGAAAATAAAAGCAGAGGAAACCCATCCTAACTTGTCCTGTGAGGTCAGCATCACCCTAATATTAAATCCAAACAAAGACATTACAAGAAAGGAAAAGTACAAATCAATATCTCTCATAAACATAGATGCAAAGATCTTCCCAACTTGATCTATAGATTTAACTCAATCCCAATCAAAATACCAGAGCATTACTTTGTGGATATTGACAAACTGATTCTAAAGTATATATGCTAAGGTATTAAGACCCAGAATAAACAACACAATATGAAGAAAAAGATGAAGAAGAAAGTCAAAAGACTGACACTCTCCAACTTCAAGACCTACTGTAATCAAGACAATGTGGTATTGGGAAAGGAATAGACAAATAAATCAACATAACAGAATAGAGCACCCAGATGTAGACCCACAGAGGGTGGGGAGAGGAGAGAAATCGGTGTGGGAGATTAAGAGGTAGAAAATTCCAGTTGCAAAATAAATGAGTCACTGGTATGAAATGTACAGTGTGGGGAATATAGTCAATAATTATGTAATATCTTTGTAGGGTGACAGATGGTAACTAGACTTGTTGTCGTGATCATTTTGAAATGTATAGAAATATCGAATCACTATGTTGTACAACAGGAACTAACATAGTGTTGTAGGTAAATTATACTTCAAAACCAAACAAACATACAAGGAAACCCATAGAAAAAGAGATCAGATTGTGGTTACCAGAGGCAGAGGGGGAGTGGAGGGGGAATTGGATGAAGGTGGTCAAAAGATACAAACTTCTATTTATACGTAAATAAGTACTAGGGATGTAATGTACAACATGATAAATATAATGAACACTGCTGTATGTTATACATGAGAGTTGTTAAGAGGGTAAATCCCAAGAATTCTCATCACAAGGAAAAATATGTTTCTCTATTTCTTTAATTTTGTATCTATATGAAATGATGGATGTTCACTAAACTATTGTGGTTTGTGGTAATCATTTCATGTTGTATATAAGTCAAATTAGTATGCTGTACACCTTACTAATACAATGTGTTGTATGCCAATTATATCTCAATAAAACTGGAAGAGAAAAAGAAATAGACCCACACAAATATAGCTAACTGATCTTTGACAGAAAGATAAAGGTGATTCAATGAAGAAAGGATAGCCCTTTCAACAGATGGTGCTGGAATAACTAAACATCCACAAGCAAAAGAAACAAAAGAGAGAGAAAGAACATAGACACTGACCTTATACTTTTCACAAAAATTAACTCAAAATGGATCTTAGATCTATATGTGAAGTGCAAAACCATAAAATTTCTAGTAGATAACATAAAAGAAAATGTAGGTGACCTTGGATTTGGTGATGATTTTTAGATACAATACCTAAAGCATAGTCCATGAAAGAAAAAAATAGTAAGTTGGACTTCATTAAAATTAAAAAGTCTTCCCTGTTAAAGACACTCTTAAGAGAATGAAAAAACAAGCCACAGACTGGGAAAAAAAATATTTCCAAAACACATAAGAGATAAAGGACTAATATCCAAATATAGGAAACTCTTAAAACTTAGGAAACAACCTAATTTAAAAATGGGTGAAAGAGCTGAGAAGAAACCTCACCGGAGACATATAGATGGCAAGTTAGCATATGAAAAGATGCTCAACATCATGTCATTAGGGAATTGCAAATTAAAACAATGAGATGCCATTCACTACACACCTATTACAATGGCTAAAATCCAGAACATGAACGCCACCAAATGCTGGCAAGGAGGATGTGGAGCAACAGGAACTTTCATTTGTTGCTGGTGGGAAGGCAAAATGGTACAACCACTTTGGAAGACAATCTGGCAGTTTCTCACAAAGCTAAACATAGTCTTACCGTATAATCCAGCAACCACACTCCTTAGTAGTTTTCAAATGAGTTGAAAACTTAGTTCCACACAAAAACCTGCACACAATGTTTATTGTGGCCTTCTCTATAATTGCCAAAACTTAGAAGCAATCAAGATATCTTCCAATAGGCAAATAAATAAAATCTGTTACATCCAGATGATAGAATATTATTCGGCAAATGAAAAGAAATGAGCACTCATGCCATGAAAAGACACTTAATATCACTTAATGCATATCTCTAAGTGAAAGAAGCCAGTCTGAAAAGGCTACATACTACATAATTCCAACTATATCACATTCTAAAAAAGGCAAAACTATAAAGAGTAGAAAGGTTAGTGGTTGCCAGGGGCTAAGGCTAAAGGGGAGGTATGAATAGGTAAAGCACAGGGGATTTTTAGGGCAGTGAAACTATTCTGTATGATACTGTAATGGTGGATACAGTATTATACACTTATCAAAATGCATAGAACTGTACAGTACAAAGAGTGAACCCTGATGAAAGCTATGGGTTTTAATTAATAATAATATATTATTATTGGTTCATCTATTGTAACTAACATAGCGCACTAATTCAAGATATTAATAATAGAGGCAACTGGTGCGGAGGGAGAGGGGGTACATGTGCTTTCTGCTCAGTTTTTCTGTAAACCTAAAACTGCTCTAAAAGATAGTCTATTAATTTTTAAAAGTGGAGGGAATGTGTGAGAAACAGTTCTGGAAGGCGCAAGTGAGGAGACAGAAACCCCTGGCATTGCCCAGGAGATGGAGGTCGATGGCTAAAGGGATAGTTAGTCTCCAAAAGAATTGCAAAAACCCTCCTCCCACTAAAACCAGCAGCACATGCTGGGTTCCACCACCAGTCTTAACCCCACTCAGATATCAAGCTTTACACAGCAGCTAAATCCTAGTGGGACAGTCTCAGATAAGAACAGGAACCCCTCTGCCATTCACAGCCTCTCCTGTTTCTCCCACTGAAGTCCCACTGAACTGTTATCAGGCAGTTAAACTAGGCCTATTGAAGAAATTTCCCCCATAATAAGTCCGTTGATTATAGTCTTCCAAATGGAAAGAGGGGAGAGAGGGAGGAAGGAAGGAAGGAGGAAGGAAGGAAGGAAGGAAGGAGGAAGGAAGGAAGGAAGGAAGGAGGAAGGAAGGGAGGAAGGAAGGGAGTTAGTGATGATTTATATTAATTGACTTTTTACTGGCTCAGGGAAATTCTGCCCATCAATCTTTCACACCACAATGAGAATGAAATAATCTCCCGGAAAGCAAAGGAAAGGAAAGGAGGGAGGGAGGAAGGAAAGAAAGAAGGAAAAAGAGAGAAAGGAAACAGTTAATGAAGAACTAGAACTTCTTTTACAGCTACCTTTGGTGGAGTACATCCATTCTGTTACAGTGTGAGATATTCGCATGTCTCTTGATTCATATATCCTTCTGTCTCATTGGAAAAAGATATGATAAACACATTCACGCTGCAGTCTGAGTGACTGGTACTGTGTGTTCTCCTTATCAGAACTATTTGTAATTACCTAGGGATTCTCGGAGTCACACATTAGGAAGAAATCAGACTCCTGGGAGAATTCTAAGCACTACTGAGTGGTGGGCCCCGGGGGGAAATTTTATCCCAGGCTTCTTGCTCAATCTTATCTTCTAGGCCCTAGGATATTGAGGCACAATAGAAAGAGGAGCTTGTACGGGCTCAATTTTAAGAGTTTCTGTTGCTGTGCTTAATTGTGACAGATGATTTAGGAGGGAGACAAGTCGCATGGGCCAGAGGGGAGAGGATGAGATCGAGCTCTGTTCCCGCAGCCCTCAGAGAGTTGCAGGGGGAGGAGACTGAATGCTCGCGGCAGCTGAGGTCCCACCTGACATGAGGAGGTGACTGGAATTGCAAAGCTGGAAGGCGCTGCTAGGAGAAAGGCAGCTGAGTGAGCTGTTTATTCAACAGGCACTAGAAATGAAGTTTGGCACCTCGTTTGAGAACTTCCAGCAGCGTGAAGGAAGCTGATTCATTTTTTCAGATCAGACTTAATCGTTGTTCTGTTTATTTAATAGTGAGATAATAACATCTTATGTTTATGAACTGTCTTATAGCCTGAGGGAGTCCACAGCGCTTTACAGACTTCAAAATCAGAAAGAAACTCGACAGGGACTATGTCTTCCACCACTGAAATGCCGTCACCTGGGGGCTGGGAGATCAGGGAGGGGAGGGATTGGCTCGGGCAGGAGCTGGGTCTTTACAATGACAAACGTTTCCTGGAGTAGCTCCATAGGCCAGGATTCATGTCGCTGATGGGCAGGGCTACTGTACAGGTTGGGACAGGGTGTCCAACACAGGACAACCAGCTGAGGGGTCCCTTTGCCAAGCCGAGCACCCTTGCGAGGGTCTGCATCTGCCTAGGGGAAGGGATACCCTATTTCCCATTCACAGAAAGAAGCGTTTCTAACTCTAATTAATGAAACTTATTTCACTGTAATGTGTATTGGCTAAGGGTGGCCCTGAGGAAGGGATCTCAAGGTGTGTGTTGTGAGAAGGTTGGGCTGCAGTTTGGTAGAAGTGAGGTAGAGCCCCACCCTGACGTGAAATAGCTGTGCGACATGTTCATTCATTCATGTCTCCAGGCGTCCATTTCCTCACCTGGAAATGACGGAGTCACAGTAGCTGATTTTTGAGAAGGGCTGCTGAGATGCACAACTTCAGGGGGCGCTATGCCCATTGTTTCTGAAGAACCGTGAGCGCTACAATGGAGTCTAGGCTTGACTGGGTGATGGGAGGGCTAACCGTTCCCTGTGTGTTTAAGTAAACGCTGCCACTTGCTTCAGGCTCTCTCACATCGGGAAGCCAATGTGCCCTGCTCCCCTCTTTCTTTGTACACAGCACTCATCCCTTCTCGACACCCCCAGGGTGTACACTGCTGTGTTGTACATAATCTCGTAATATTTTCTCACTTATTTATATCCCTTATTAGACTATGATCTCTCCAAGGGCAAGGTAGGATCTTTTTCTTCCCCGTCTTTTCATATTTGCCCTCTGCCCGTCCCCCAAGCCCCACACACAGAGTCTCTGTGGCTCCTGCAGCTAATTAGAGGCATTTAAGCCGGTTTGTCCCCTCTCTCCTCTCTAAAACTTAACTTTGAAGGAAAAGATTGAGGGTGGGAGTCACCTGGGAGACCACTAGGAATCACCCATTTCCCATCTAGTGCCCTCTTTGGCTCCAGGAGGCCCCTTTCTGATGACCCGTCACTGCAGAGGCGGGGGGAGGGGGCCGGAGGACTAGAGATTAGCCGATCTCTAAAGTCTCTTCTGTTTCCAGCTTCCTATGAAAACATGCTCGTTGCCCTTAGTAACCGGCTATGCATAAATTTATGAATGCATCTAACCCTTCTTAAAAGGTATTTACACATAATTTCAGCTTACGCTAACTCGAGGCTAATGAATTTCATACATTTGTTTCCTGTTGCATAAAATCACATTTATTTGTGGTTTTTGAAGCGTACCCCTTTCAAAACCTCGAGTGGGCTCTGATAGCATCTTCTAGATGTCGTGACCACATCTGCCTTCGCCATCGCTCCCTCCCCCAGCTCTGCTATGTCTCCCTGCATACAGAATTCAGAGGCAGGCGGTCTTTGTGCAAGGGGAGGGACAGATCTTTCCCGAACAAGCCCAGAACTGGGTTGCCTGCATTGACCACGGTGGTAGGTGGCTATCTGGCTTTAAAAAAGATCCTCTGGGACACAGTTCTTTTCTCCACCTTTTCCAGTCATCTCTCCCCGACTTATTCCCTCTCAGCCAGTATTGAAGTGGGTTTTGAAAAGTGGGACACAAACTCCAAACAAGCTGGACAGCTCTCATGGATCCTGGAAGGGTCTTTGGCTGCATTCTAAGAGCTCCCAGCTTTTGAGGAGATGGTGTTTTCCCCTGAGATTCTAGAGAAGTATGGAGCCTAGGGCATAGCAACAAGATCCACCATCCAGAAAAGATTTCACATTAGAATATGTACAGCTGGCAAAGCTGCTACAAAGGGAGAGAGAGAGAGAGAAAGAGAGAGAGAGTAACCTGAAGAAAAGAGAACCAGGCTAGTATACAGAGGACTTGTGTCTGGAGCTGAGCAACACTGTTGGATTGCTAGGTGGCTAAGACCTCAGTTTTTCCATCTGTCTTATGGGAAAATATGAGGATGAATGACCCCGCAAAAAAATAAATATTTATAATCCCATCCTCCCTTTAAAGAGGGTGGCTACTGGTACACAAAAAAGAAATGTTCTTAAATCTGTGGAGGCCTAGATGATTAATCTGCTAGATGCTCTAATAGAGTGAGAAGAAACTGCATGAGAGGTAGGAACACAATCTAGGAGGAGGAGTGTAAAAAGAGCAGAGAAGAGAGGAGAGGGAGCAGAATGCAAGGGGTCTGGCAGAAGCCTCCATCCTGGGATCCCCTTCCTGGGACTCTACCCCCAACATCAGTAAAGTCTACCCAGACTTGCTGAATACTGGAGACAAGTAGATTTCTTTTGGAAATCAAAGAAGGGACTGAGGTTGTGCCTGACATCCCAAGGCAAACAAAAACAGCAGATGCAGAAGCTAGAAGCAGAGTGGGGAACAGAGGAAAAGAAGCCCTCCAGAATGGCTGACACCCCTTCCATCACACTGAACTGTCCTTGGGGTCTGCAGTGTCCTTTCTTGCCAGGAGACTGTGGTTAGATCTAGCCACTTGGTCAGATTTCCCTAACCTGAAGTCTCTGGGGAGAGATAGCTAGGGGTGGGTGCAGGGGGACACTAAAGAGGCATCAGGAAAAAGATCCTGAAACACTCTTTCTCTTGCACAAAGGTGCAAGCTGGCCTTAATTTACTTAATTAAGAAAGCCACTGGAGGGTTTTTTTGCCATCACAAAATGAAGTCAAAAGAAAAGAAAAGAAAGGAAAATCTGCAAGCTGAGGTGATGTGCAGATTTGGCTCCAATAATTTTTACATTGCCGTCCCTCAAGTCCCCAGACCTCTCGAAGAAACCCACACAGATTTCTGATTTTGAGGCACCTCTCCCTTAGATCCATCTTTTCACCTACAGATTCGGTTAGTGCTGGAGAGCTGGGAGAGGCAGGATAGATGGATCAATATTTCTGAGGGACCCCCATTCTGCTCCCTGAGACGAACAATGCCCTGAGCATCAGCCAGAATGTGATGCTGTGTTGAGCTCAAGATCTGGGCCCAGGGGTCCTGCTGACCTCTCTTTTCTGGATAGCTGTGAATCAGGTGCACTGGTGGCATTTCCTCACACAGCCTGAGACGTTAAAATTACATAGTAGTAGTACAGCCATTTCTGTTACAGACATCAAAAGGGAAGGGTGGTCTCAAGCAAGAAGGACACATCAACCTCAGTGGCCTGCCTTCCCCTCCTGTCTTCCACTCTCCATCTGCCACTCCTCCACCTCTACAGGCATTACCTAGAATCCTGAACCAGGACGGATGCTGGCCAGTTGTGGACAAATCCTCAGTTTAGCAGAGGTAAGGTTGGAATTAGAAAACAAATGCAAACACATAGACATGGAGGCTTTGACAGCACAGGCATCTTCAGCCAAAGCCACAAAACTCTATTCAGAGCTTAGGCCCGGCCCCAGTTCCTTTGCCTCACTAAAACCTCACTCTGCACAAAGGGTGAATGTTAGGCCAAGCCACTCAGACTTCTGGCCCAAAAGAATTTTGAGTTCGTGCAGCAATAATTGCACAATGGGGCAGAGAAGAGGCCCACACACAAAAGAGGTAAGGGGACACACACAAACACACACACACACACACACAAACACACACACGTGATCCTTAAACAAATGTATCAACAACCGCCATAAATGAGCCATAGTACTTTGTGATCTTAATGCCATCAGTTGAGCTGAGAAATATTTTTCATTCTGACAGTTAAGGGCCCGGTTGACTCAACTGGTTTGACTCTGCCCCCCATCCTGTGTGCTATCTGATTCACCCTTGGATTGGCTGATAGCTGGACATTGGGATCGCTCCTTGGCCAGTTGTTTAGTTTTGAGATTTACCTCTGTGGCAGAAGGTTTAATCTGCTCAGAGAGGGTTTGTTTTGGGCTTTTGAAACAGCCATACTCCTCTCCTCTGATAATTATGGGTTATTTCAGAAAGGGGAGCTTCTAAGAAAGCTCTTACTGGATCTGAACTTGGGCCACTCCCAGAACTGTTTGTTTCATCTGGTCCATCGCTCTGCTTACTGCCACCTACACAGATAGGAAGCGTCCGCTGGGACTGAAATTTACAGGCCCCTTGCCCATCATCCAAACTGCTAGATCCTGTCTTCTGGAAGCTGATATCTACTGATAATTGCAACATTGAGGTATGTACACAAGATCCATAAATACTGTTGGCCTACTGAAAATAGTCAACCCAGAGCTGATATGAGCCAGAAGAAGGTACTAGTTGTAACCTACCTACACCAAGGAAACCCAACATACAGCCCTGGCTCAAAAATGAGCCATGCAGAGTCGAGAGCTGTTGCCATATTTAATAATGTAAACAACCTAGGGTCATGGGAGAAGAGGGAAACCAAAGTAAGTTTTTTCAGAGTGTCTCCCAACTAACCAGTAGGCAGATGTGTCTCTGAAATCTTCCTTCAGCTCCTCATGTGAATCAGGCAATGACACAAGTGACCAGCAGAGAGGACAGTGTCATATTATGGATAGAAGCTTGGGCTTGCTGGGAGACTGCCTGGGTTCAAACCCCCCTGGAAGCACTTACCAAAACTTCTTCTGGAAATTAAAGAAGGGAGTAAGGTTGTGTTTCTCTTACTTAACTTACCAAAGCTCTTTGAGTCTCCATTTTCTCATCCATAAAATGACCATAGTAATAGTACCCGTTGGGAGTTTCAAATAAGATAATTCATGTAAATATTTGTCATAGTTCCTGGCAGAATGTGAGAGTTCAGTAAACACTAGTTGCTTTTGTTTACGGGGTCCAGGGGTCCAGGGAACCAGGAGCCCATAGCAGATTTTGGCCCCTGCTTCTAATTCCAAAGAGTGTGTCCCTTTAGGTCTCCAGAATCCTAATATAAATTGATATCTCCTGCCATTGATATACAGTGCCCAGTCACTGGGGGACTGGATTTTCAAATCGGAACTGGTGGTATGTTAGTTACGGTTCTCCAGATAAATAGAACTGATAGGATAAATAGATAGATATAGATATAGACATAAATATAGATATAGACACAGATATAGATATACATAGAAATTTAGTATAAGAAACTGGATCATGCACTAATTGAGGCTGAGGACTCCCACGATCTACAGTCAGCAATCTGGAGACCCAGGAGAGGTGATGGTGTAGTTCTGGTTTGAGTCCAAAGATCTGAGAACCAAGAGAGCTGATAATATAAGTTCTAGTCTGACACACAACACGCTTCAGACCCAAGAAGGGTCAATGTTTCAGTTTGAGTCTAAAAATGAGAAAAGATGGATGTCCTAGCTTATCAGTCAGGCAGGAGGCGTTCCCTCTTACTCAACCCTTTTGTTCCACTCAGGCCTCCAACTGATTGGATGAGGCCCACCTACATTAGGGAGGGCAATCTGCTTTACTCAGTCTACTGATTCAGGTATTAATGTTATCCAGAACCCCCTCTCCACAGACATACCCAGAATAATGTCTGGCCAAATGACTGGGCACTCAGTAGCCCAGTCATAAGATTAACCATCACAGGGGACATATGCTAAACTCCCAGTAGCCAGTGTAGTCTGTGAACCAGCAGCACTGTCACCCCCAGGGAGCCTGTTAGAAATGCAGAACCTCAGGCCCCACTTCAGACCTGATCAATCAGAATCTGCATTTTGATAAGATCCTCAGGTGATTCATATGCACATTAAAACTTGACAAGTGGTGAGATAAAACATTAAAAGCTCTGGTTCTCAAAGTATGGTCCTTGAAGAGCCAGGTGTATTGGCATCACCCGTGGGTTTTTCATAAATGCAGATTCATAGACCTTATCTCAGCTTAACTGAGTAAGAACCTATGGGAATGAGGCCTACAGAACTGACTTTTAACAGGCATGTTAAAGTTTAAGAACCACTGAGTTACAAGTAGACTCTTTTCTCTATAAGCATCAGATGACCTGATGCCTGAACAACAGAACATTCTTTCAGACCATTGACTTGGTTTTCTTAAGCTGATGGATTTGACTCCACCATTTTTCTCCTCTCTGAGCTCTTTCATGCTTATGACTTTATTGCTAGTCACTTGGTTGGGGGGATACTGCCATGAGGTCTTGCTCGATATCCCAGATAGTACAATTTCCCATCAGACTCTAAGCTCTGCAGCCACCATTCCCACCTCCCAGAAATGACCAGTCTCCACAAGGGTGTTGGAGAGGGTACTTGAGTCAGTGCTGGAGGAAGAAAAGTACGGACCCTGGATGGGAGCTGAGAGGATTCTAAGACGCTCGAACCCCACAGCCCCTCCCACACGTAACCAGGTATAATTCTATTAGCAGAGCTCATCCTGCCTCCTGCCTCTTTGGAGGAGAAACCAACCTGAGTGATCTAGAAATGCCTGGATCTGGGATTACCTTTTTATTGACCCATAAAAGATACAAGACTTGGCAAGACCGAGAATTTTTCAAGGATTTTATTGTTTTAAGAATATAAAATATTGCTGTTGTTTGTGGGGAGTTGCTTAGAAATTGCCCTGATATATTTCTGACAACTGGTATATGTAAATGTGTATATACCTATTTATGTGTGTGTATTTCCTTAAGAATATTCATAGTTTGCAATGTGAGTTTGTCTTTACTGTTATGAACTCTCTTCAGGCCCTGGGAACCTTAAAAATCAAACAGTAATCTTAAAGCTACTGCTAGGCCCATGGGGTCCTTAAATAAGTGGAAGGGGAAAGAGAAGGCCGTGGGTCCCCAAAGTTTGTGACAAATGTACCAGTTACTGTGGGGAGATCTTGGGGGTGCCAAGAAGTTGGCTAATCCCTTTGCCAATACGTTTTGATCCCTGCTAAACTTCAAATACTCCTGGGCTTTTACTCTTTAGTTGCTGATCACATATCTCAGAATGAATATATAAATCCATTCTTCAACAAATATTTTTTGAGCTTTGTGCCAGGCACAAGGTTAAAGGAGAAGTTGGAAATTCAAAAGGGAGAGGATTAAGAGAGAATCCCAAAGGGATCTGGGATAAGGAAAAAGAAGGGCTGAGTTCTTGGGCTCCTTCTTGCCTGGAAATCTTTTATTCATTCATTCAACAAATATTTTTTTAAGTACCTACTATTTGTGAGACACTAGGCACTAGAGATAGAACAATGAATATGAACGGAACAGACTCAAATCCCTGCCCTCATGAATCTTACATGATACTGGAGAGAGATAAGCCATAAAGTAGTAAGGAATATATATAGTATATTAGATTGTTATAAATACTGTGGGAAAAAGTAAAGCAGGATATGGGGATAGAAATGTCAGGAGTTGCAATTTTAAATGAGGCAGGGGCAGAGGAGGCCTCACTGAGAATGTGGCGTTTGCGCTTAAGACTTAAAGGCAGTGAGGGAGTGAGCCGTGTGAATACCTTCAAAGGCAAAGGGAAACAGTCAGAGCAAGTCCTGAGGTAGGACTCTGGCTGGTATGTTTGTGGAGCAGCACAGAAGCTAGAGTAACTGGAGCAGAGGAAGCAAGGGAGAGAATTGCAGGAGATGAGGTTGGAGAGTCAATGGCAGAGCAAGAGGTCTGATCAGGAGGACCTTGCAGGCCATTGGAATGACTTAGGCTTTTACTCAGAGTGAGGTGGGAAGCAGTTGAAGGGTTGTGAACAGTGACAGGATCAGAGTTTATCAGGTCATTTCTTTAAATTAAAAAAATATATATATGTACATGATGAAAATATCAAACAGTGCATAAAAGTATGCAGTGGAAGGCAGAACTCTTTTCCATCTTTTCATCTATCCCTACCTGACTCTTTCTCCAAAGATGAACACTACTTTCAGTATCTTGAATAACCTTCCAGAAAAAAAAAAAATACATATGTGTGTGTGTGTGTGTGTGTGTGTGTGTGTGTGTGTGTGGAGAGAGACAGAGAGAGAGAGACATACTTCCTTTATTATTTACACAAATGGAATCATACATTTTATACACACCATAACTTAGAGATTTAGTCATTGATCCATATAGGTGTATCTCTCCTAATTCTTTTTAATGGCTGCATAGCACTACACTGTATGGCATAATTTAGTAAATCAATTCCTTATTGATGGATATTTAGGTTGTTTCTAGGGTGTTTTGTTTTGTTTTTGTTTGCTATTATAAATAATACTGCAGTGGGTTTACTAATAAATGCCTCTTTGGGCACAATAATAATAATGACAGCTCACATTTGTTGTATGCTTATTATATGCTAGGTACTGTGCTAAGTACTTTATATGTCTTATCTCATTTTATACTTATAACAACTCTATGAGGTAAGCACTTGCTCTAGATTGAATGTTTGTGTCTTCGCCCCCAAAATTCATACGTTGAAAACCTAATGCCCATGTACCCTAATGTCTAATGTGATGGTATTAAGAGATGGGGCCTTTGGGATGTGAATAGGTCATTAGGGCAGAGCCTCCATGAACGGAATTAGTGCCCTTCTAAAAGAGGTCAGAAAGACCCCCTCGTTTCTCCCACCATGTGAGGACATAGCAAGAAGGTGGCTGTCTGCAACCTGGAAGAAGGCCTTCTCTCGAACCTGACTATGCTTGCACCTTCATCTTGGACTTACCAGCCTCCAGAACTACGAGAAATAAATTTCTGTTGTTTATAACTGCCCAGTCTTTGGTATTTTTTAATAGCAGCCCAAACAGACTAAGACAGTATTATTATTATCCCAATTTTGCAGATAAGGATACTGAGGCTTAAAAAAAAGTTTGAGGAACTTTCCCAAGGTCATAAAGCTAAGTCGTCAAGACAGAACTTGAATGCAGGCAGTCTGACTCCACAGCCTGTGCTCTTAATCACGATGCTATTTAAGTGAAATTGCTAGGTCAGAGGATATGTACATTAAAAATTATAGTAGCTAAATTGTCTGTTCCCCTATGCCCTCATCAACACTGGATAGTATCAATCTTTTTAAACATATGCCAGTACAGTAGGTGAAGAAAGGGCATCTTGCTGTTTTAATTTGCATTCTTTTGTTTAGGAGCAAGGTTAAACTTTTTTTTATATGTCTATTTGCCGTTTGTATTTCTTTTTCTGTGAACTGGCAGTTCATATCATCTGCTTGCTTGTCTTTGGACTTGTTGGTGTTTTTCTTGTTGATGTGTTTGATCTCTTTGGAAATTAAGGAAATTAGTCCTTTGTCATCGTGCTGCAAATATCTTGTTGCAGCTTGTCATTTGTCTTTTGACTTTGTTTATGTATATTTTTGCCGTGCAGAAATTTTAAATTTTTATGTGGTCACATTTATCAATTTTTTTTACTGATTTCTAGATTGGTGGCCTGCTTAGAAAGGCCTTCCCCTTTCCAGGATTATATGTATTTAAATTCTCCCATATTTTCTTTTAGTACTTTTAAGGTTTCATTTTTCACATTAAAATCTTTGATTCATCTATAATTAATTTTGATATAAAGAGTAAGTTAGAGAATTCAGTTAGCCCATTATGCAAATATAACTTTTGAATAATTCATCTTTTCCCCCATTGACTTGACATGACATCTTTGAAACGTACTAATTTCCCACACGTATTGAGGATTGTTAAAAGGCATTTTTTTTCCTCAAGAACTCAACTGTTTTAAGGTAGCATCATAACATGTTTTTATATCTGATAGGCCTTGTTTCTCCTCAAATGTTGTTCTTTCAGAATTTTCCCGACTTTTTACTTACCCTTTTCCCCTTGAGTTTCAGTTCCCCCTTTTGCCATCTCTCCCCTACCAAGAACGACAGCTTATCCACACAATCTGGGTATCGTTTGTTCATTCAACACATATTTACTGGATATTGCCAATTGACAGTGTGTTAAGGACTAGAGATATAATGATGAATAATGACACAGTCTTTGCCCTCATGAAACTCACAGTCTACTGGAAGTTGTAGATAATCAACAAATAATTACAAGACAATGTGGTTGGTGTAATTTCCTGAGCGAGGCAGAAGTACTGTGGGTCCCTGGCAAAAAAGTAACTAATCTGGACTTGAGACGGGGGAAGGGGTCAGGAAAGACCTGGAGTAGGTGACACACAAGCTGACCCTTGAAAGACAAATACGAGTAAACTAGGTAAAGGGGAAAGAAATGGATGGGGGTTTCAGGGAGAGCAAGCCTCTTGTGAAAAAGATCAGAAACGTGATGAGCTTGACAAATCACAAGGAGCAGTTAGTTGTAGCCAGAGTGTAAGATGTGTGGGAAGTGTTGGGTTAGGGTCAGAGATGTGACATATAGCTGGAGATGCAGGAGTAGGGTCCCGTGTAGAGGGTCTTAAATGCTGTGCTCAGTAAGCTGGACTCTACCCAGTGGGCAAGAGGACTCCATTGAAATGTTTTAATCAGAGGAGTGACATGATCTCATTCTCATTTTTTTTTTTTTTTTTTGGTACGCGGGCCTCTCACTGTTGTGGCCTCTCCCGTTGCGGAGCACAGGCTCCGGACGCGCAGGCTCAGCGGCCATCGCTCACAGGCCCAGCCGCTCCACGGCATGTGGGATCTTCCCCGACCGGGGCACGAACCCGTGTCCCCTGCATCAGCAGGCGGACTCCCAACCGCTGCGCCACCAGGGAAGCCCCGCGTTCTCATTTTTGAGTAATCACTCTGGCTGCAGGGTGGAGAATGGGTGGGGAAAGGGCAAAAATGAGAGCAGGGAAATGAGTTAGGAGGCTTATGCAGGAAAGTAGCCCAGATGAGACATGAATTAAGGATTAGCTGGACTTGACTAGTGAGAGGGCAGTATCAAGATGCTTTCCAGGTTTTTTTTTCTGTAATAACCTATAAGGGAAAAGAATCTGATAAAGGAGATATGGTATAACTACATATATTATATATAGAGATATAGATATATATGAATCACTTTGCTGTACACCTGAAACTAACACAACATTGTAAATCAACTATACCTCAATAAAAAATAAATAAAAATAAAGTTACATCATGAAGAAAATAAATATAGAGCTACATTGTCAAAAAACAAACAAACAAACAAAAGAATGCCTTCCAGATTTACTGAGCTAGGACTTAGAAAGGGGAAAAGGCTTGGGCGGAATGTGAAAAGACAGCGGGTCCTGAGGAGTGCCCAGTGTTATGAATCGATTCCTTCCCTTCCTGCTTCAAACGTGATCTATCCTGTGTCCCAGTACCTCAAAAGCTCTGTCCTCCCTTTCTAATTTACGCTGGGGGTGTTGCAAGCTAGTTATTCTTCCCATGCACGGGCAGCGTTTTCATTTGACAGCTACTTTTAAGGCTTTCATCTATAAAAATGATTCTAATAATGAGAGTTTCAGTCAGACCAACTGGGGAAGAGATTTTTGGCAGGAGGGCTTCAAATTATACCATAGCCTGCAGCCTGCTTCCCAAAGCAGGTCCTGGTCTTCTGTTACCCTAAAGTCAGGTCTGGCTTTCTCCCACAGCATAGGCCAGTGCAAGGTGGAGGGAGGAGAGGTTTGGACCCTCGACTGGTCAGAGACTGACCCAGACATCAGCAGAAATAGGTCACATGCCTCGCTGGAACTATCTGTCTGCCTTGGTCTAGTCTCTCACATGTCAGACTCCCTCCTCCCCAAAAGAAATGTGACCTTAAGGATCTGGAACAAACAGTCCTGGGAGACAGGGAGTTATTAGATGAGCCCATCATTGAGCCCTTGAAACCAAGCACAGCATTTACAGCAGAAAGAAAACTGGCACTCTGGATTCCGAAGGAGGGGGGGAGGGCAGCCTGACATCAGAGGAGAGGGATTTGCGTTGTCATAGCAACCATAAGAGTTATACTGTATTGTTTGTACCCAGAATTTAAGAGATTATCCTTGGGCTAAAAAAAACAGATAGTGTCACCCCTTCCACTTCAACATCACCATCTCAGGACACCCGCCACCTTCCTGTGGGGAATTTTTATTTGTTCATTCGTTATATGTCACTTGGGTATTTATTGATTTACTAATCTGCCTTCCTCCATTTTTTTCTCCTTTTCTTCCTTGCATCTGACCAGCACAGCCAGAAGGGGCCATTTGTCTTCACGCAGATGGTGCCAGTAAATCAAACTTCTGGCTGGTGGAAACTGGGGCCCTGGAAAACCTCCCAAGTTGGGAGGTGTCCTTCCCACGCCTTAGAGCTGCTTCTCGTGTGCCCTGGGAGGGAGCAGGGGGCGGGGGGGCGCGTGTAAAGGAGAGCTTCTGGGGAAGGGCTCTTTGTCCAAAAAGGTGACAGAAAACCAGGCACGTCCGGAACCCAGCAGAGGTCTTTTTCCCGGTCCAAGCCTATATTGGGTTATTGGGTAACTTTGACAGCTTCCCTCCTAAAATGGCATAGTCTCAGTCTGTAGTCACTAGGCAGGAAGCTCACCCGAATTACAGGCCTTAAAAGTGTCAGAACAGGATTAGGGACTTGGTTAATGGGGAAAGACCTTTTCTGAACCATTACACAAGCAGATAGGAATTTCCTCATCTCCCTGTGTTTCTTCCTATGTCTCAGAGGGATAAACTGAGACAGGAAAGGCACTGCCAGCAGGTTTCCAAAAAAATGAATCAAAGAAGAATCTAGAAACAACACAGCGCTTATTAATTCCCTGGCTCCAGTTAACCCTTCGTCCTATCGATAACATTGACATCACCTAGATTTTTAATCCCGAGACTTAATAGACATCCTGTTTATTAAGCTTTAAAAGTCCTTTTCTCTCTTTCCCCTTCCTGGCTCAGTAACTCTCACTTTGGAAATCTCTGGAGATTTTCATTTCCCGAAGAGCCTCCTGTCATCTCTTACAGTAAGTCTTTTCATTTCACCTCGTTTAAGTATATTGGCTGGTTTAGAGGCTTAATGGCGATGAAGAAGATTAAGTCCAAATTTAATAAGCATTAAGAGTAGAACAACATCCTTTATTTCCTCTGGCTTCAATAATCATTGCGTTTGGGTTTTTTATTTGTAGTGGAAAAGTTCAGATGACCCAAAGTGGGGGAAGGAGGTGGGTTGTAGAGAAGGGCACGAAGACGTTTAGCTGGCTTTTTCTAAAATCTTGGTCGCTGCTTCCTCAGTGGCAGCAGACACATGGTTGGAGGGTGAGGGGTCTGGAAATGATCCGGGAAGAATGCAAGGTGAAGCAGGCACCCAGGGAGGAAGGAGAGCCTCCAAGCTCTTCCCTAGTTTCCAAATGGGCTCTTTATTTCACCAGCAAGATTGGCTTCCAGAACACTCTGGGTTCTCCAAGTCTCTTGGCATGGGTGTAGACAACAAATCTCTTTTCCTGTTAGTACAGCGAAGACCAGATTAGCATTTTTCAAAAAGAGCTTGACTAGGAAATGAAGGGAAACACAATACTAAAAAAAGAAAATGTAAATGCATAGAAATGAGCACAGAATCTAAGATAAAGTCTAGCCCCAGATTGGCTCGACTGGCATAGACAACCACACACACACACACACACACACACACACACACACACACACACACCCCTGGTCCTTTCTCCTCCTCAGTGCTATTTGTGGAATCCTGCCTCAAAAGGCCCCCTTTCAGGCCTTGAGTGCTCCTCTTATGCATTGCAGTCTTGGCTCTCTCTATTACATTCTTTATCCCTCTGCTTTCTGATGATCTCAATGCATATTTGTCTCTTTCTAGTGGACTGTAAGCTCTGCAAAGACAGGGATTAATCATAATCACTCTTGTACCCACAAGGTCTGGCATGTGAAACCATCCGTAAGTGATTGTGGAACTGGAGTGCACCAGATCAGATCCTGGCAACCTAGAATCATGTCTATCCTTGGAAAGGAGCTCCTCTAAAAGCAGAGTTCTGAGAACAGACAATGCTTTGCATTCTAAGCTTATATCTGTTTGACCCCATGTAAGCACACTTCTGGTAATTTACAAAAATAGTACTGCCTTGTAATTGTATAGGACTCTGTGCTTTTCAAAACATGTTTCATGCACTATCTCATTTGATTCTCCTAACAACCTTATAAGGAAATGAGAGTTAGAGAGCTGTAATAGCTAGCCCAAAGTCACAGAGCTATATAATAGCAGAGTTAGGACTAGATCTAGGTATTCTGATTCTTAATCCAGTAGTCCTCCTAGTCTGGTGTCTTACATCCCCAAAGAGACCTTTTTTGGTTGAGTCCTCAGTAAACTCAGAGAACAAGTCTAAGGTTTGCCTTATACCATTCGCTCTGTCATCCACCCACCCAATATGGCATTAGCTCAGGGAAAGAGACCAATGACCATCTGGGGGCAAGCATACAGCAGAACCTTGCTAAATCAGCACTGAATGCCACGACACCCAGCAATTCTATTTCTAGGAATATACGCTAACAAATCATCCAAATTCAAAACAACTTTTTTACTAAAAAAAGTATGCTGGCCAAGCAAAACACAACTGTGAGCAAAAATCAGCCAGCCAGTGGGCTGTCAGTTTGCTACCTATGAAATAACTCGACCGGTGTGTAAAGATGTATGTATGCATAAGGGTGTTTGTGACAGCTATGTTACAATGAGAAAACATTGGAAACTACCTAATGTCTAACAATAGGGGAAGAGGTGAAAAAAAACGAAGCCGTATCCATACCGTGGACTGTCACGAGGTCAATAAAACCAATGATGTGATATCGATCTGTATTTATTGACATGGAAATATATCAATGACATTGCGAAGCTTTTTAAAAGGCAAGACGCAAATCAGCATTATAGTATATCATGTTTGTAACACACTACACTTCAGAAAACAGTCTGGAAGGATATTTTTTAAATGTTAACCATAGTAGAATGTGTGACCTTGACATTGGAAGGTGGAATGCTATGCGATCTTCATTTTTGCTCACATATATTTTTCTGTAATGAACATATATTACTTTTGTCTTTAAAATATAACAGGGATTTCCCTGGTGGTGCAGTGGTTAAGACTCTGCGCTCCCAATGCAAGGGTCCCGGGTTTGATCCCCGGTCAGTGGACTAGATCCCACATGCATGCCACAACTAAGAGTTCACGTGCCACAACTAAGGAGCCGGCGAGCCGCAACTAAAGAGCCCACAAGATGCAACTAAGGAGCCCGCCTGCTGCAACTAAGACCTAGCTCAATGAAATAAATAAATAAAATATAAAATATATAACACATTATTTTGAAAGAAAGAACTGAATGCCAACCCTGCAATTTATGGGCAACTGATTTTCAACAAGGGTGCCAATACATTTCAATGGCTCAGAAGTAGTCTTTTCAACAAATGGTGCTGGAACAAGTGGATATTCACATGCAAAAGAATGAATTTGGACCTCTATCTCATACCATATATAAAAATGAATCTGAGACCGAAATATAAGAGATAAAACTATAAAACTCTGCAGAAAACACAGGTGTAAAATCCTTTCTTCTTTGAGTTGGAGTATTGTCTTCACATTAGGTGACATTTTTTCAAAAATATAAATATCCTCAGGGAGTTGTTTAAATAAATTTTTTTAGGCCCTGGTCTGTAGTAAGCAATACTTTGTGTGTGTATGTGTCTGTCTGTCTGTGGGTGGTCTGTGTTTGCATGTGTATGTGTCTGTTTCTCTGTGTATGTGTGTCTATGTCTGCATGGGGGACAGATGTGCACAGAGGGTGAAGGAACCTCCACCATTAGCCTTTGAATAGTGTGGCCATGAGCAAATTGCCATTTTCGGGGCTTGGTGGGCAGGAGTTTACTTTCCTAAGGAAACAGAAGTGAACGGCAACCTGGACTAGTTACATAAGAAGGGGCCCAGCTGAAATTTGCTGCTGAGCAGAGGCGAAATCTTGCTTAGCTGTGCCTTTGGAAGCACAGCTTTCCCCATTCATTGCCTGAACTGTAGCCATCTTGGTTCCTTGTGGGTAGAGTTGTTCCACCCCCATCTACCCCACCCTGATAGTAATACTTCTCTCTTTGTATTAAATTGGAGTGTTGCCTCTTCTGCCTTTGCTCTTCCAGGTAGGCCCATTTTGAGTTTGTTATCTTAGGTCAAGTTTCCTAGAAACAGACTCTGAGGCAGAGACTTGCATACAGGAAGGTTGTTAGGGAGTACACTCAGGGACCTCTGCCTGTGAGGGAGTGCGGAAAGCAGGACCTGGGGGAGGGAGAAGGCAAACTGGAAAGCCACAGCTGTTCCTATGGCGAGCTCTGGAGCTGGGATAGCCTTTCAGGGTTGTCCAAAATTGAGGCAAGGGGTGTGAGCCTTTGGTGAGCCTTTCTACTGTCATTAGATGTGTGCTGTTTACCACACCCCACCCTGCCTAAAAAAGCATAACCTAGGGCAAGGTCACCTTTGACTAATAGCAATGGCAAGAGAGGGTTACAACTGTGAGCCATCAACAACCAATGCTTCCAGCATCTGTAGAATTTGGGATGGAGGGTAAACTGTACCACAACATCCACTAGTTATTGACCTGGCCAGACCTCAGAGAAAGCTTTAGAACAGGTTGCTGTAAATCTTTCACCTCCACCTATCTTCTAGCACACATTCTTTCATGGCTAGAAGTGACATTTGAGAAGAGTGGTACAGGATGCCAGGATTTTGGGCGTGAGCAGCTGGGGAATACACAAAAATTCCTTGGCTTGAGCAAATGGATGGATGCTGTGTGCGGTTTATTGAGATGCATAGGAAAAGGCTTGGGGCAGAAAGAAATCAAGATTTTAGTCTTAGACAAGTTAGGTTTGAGATGTTTGTGAAATATTCAAATGGAGATGTAAATTAGGTAATTGAATATCTGAGTATGAACTTAGAGAAGTCTGGGATGTTGCTGTAACTTGGGAGTTAGGATGTAAATTGTGTGGAAAGCCATGGGCATGAATGAGATCACTTTAGGAGAGAGTGTAGAAAGAGAAGAGAAAATCTAGAGCTGAAGCTTCAGGAAACCTTCAGTGTTTAATGGCTGGATAGAGGAGAATGAGGAGACAGAGATGGAGTAGCCAGAGAAGTAAGAGGAAAACCGTGAGAGCACTGGGTCACAAAAATCCATGGGAAGAGAATGCTTCAAAAAACAAGGAAGAGTATATAAGAATAGATATACATATATATGTATAACTGAATCGCTTTGCTGTACACGTGAAACCAACAGAACATTGTAAATCAACTAGACTTCAATTAAAAAGAGAATTTGAAAAAAAGGAAAGAAAGTTTGAAAGCTAACCCCCCCCCTATTGAGGATGATTACAGAGACAGAAAAAGAAATAGGGAAGTGGTCAGTAGTATTAAATATTGCTGAGAAGAGAGGCAAACTCAGGATAGAAAAATTTCCGTTGGATTTAACAACATGGGAAGCCATTGGTGATCTTTGTGAGAGCTGTTTTAGGAGAGTTATGGGGACAGAAGGCCAGATTGGAGTGGGTTGAGGAATGAGTGGAATGTGAGGAAATAGAGGCAGTGAATATATAAAACTCAAGAAGCTGGCTGTGGTAAGGAGGAGGGAAGAGCTACAGGGCAGTTAGCTGAAAGGGTATGTGAGTTTGAGGGATTTTGTTTGCTTGCTTGCTTGCCTGTTTTTGGATATTTAATGGAAGTATAACATACATACAGAAAAGCACAAATCAGATGTGCTTGATGAATTCCCACAAACTGAACACACCCACATCACCAGCACCCAGATCAAAAAAAGAACACCTAAAGGCTACATAGTGTATGATTCAACTATTCAGCATTCTGGAAAAGGCACAACTATGGAGAAAATAAAAGATCAGTGGTTACCAGAGGTTAGTGGAGAGGGAGGGATGAATAGGTGAAGCACAGAGGATTTTTTAAGGCAGTGAAACTAGTCTGTATGATACTGTAATGGATGTCATTATACATGTGTCCAAACCTATAGAACGTACATCACCAAGAGTGAACTCTAATGTAAACTACAGACTCTGGATATTATGATGCATCAATATAGGTTCACTTTGGTGGAGGATATTGATAACGGGGGAGGCTATGCATGTGTGGGAGCAGGGGGGATATGGGAAATATCTGTACTTTCTGCTCAATACTGCTGTGAACCTAAAACTGCTGGAAAAAATGAAGTATATTTTTTTTTACAAAGAGAGAGAGAACACCCCAGAAGTCCCCTTGTAACCTATTTCAGTAACTAGCCCCTGCAAAGATAACCATTATCCTAACTTCGAATACCATGGAGTAATTTTCCTTATTTTTGACTTCTAATGAAATCATCCAATAGGCACTCTTACGTGTCTAGCTTTTATCGCTCCACATTGCTTGTGAGATACATCCATATTGTTGTGTGTTATAGTAGTGTATTTCGTCTCATTGCAATATATTATTTCATTGTGTTAATTTAGTCATTCTACTGTTGAAGGGCATTAGGGTCATTTCCAGTTAAGGACTACTAAAATACTACATTCTTGTGTGTATATATATTTTTTTAACACTCAAAAAGTCTTAAATGTGTTTCAAACAAATCACTTTTCAGAAAGCACTCAAACATTTTAAAACGTAACTTTGTAAACACACACAAATCAAAAAAAAAGAAAAGCTAAAAAAAAAAAAAAAGACACCATCCTAGGGTAGAATCCTACAAAGTTAACTTCAGGAATTTCAGAGCAATTTATTGATTCTAAATATTCATAAAATGTTTCTAGTTATATGCCCGTAGATTAAATGTTACAATGAGAAAGTTGCTTGAAAGGGAATCCCCTCTGTCACTCTCTAAATAATTTTCCTACTTCAAGTAATTCATGAGCTCATTTATGGCCACATTCTTTAAATGTTAGCTATAAAATAAGCCAGCACTTAAGTACTGGACAGAAACTTTTATTTCCAGGACACATGTGAATAGGCAACAAGTCAAACTCAAGCATTCTATTTTTTTTCTATTTTTTTTATCAAGGTGAAATTCACATAGCATAAAATTAACCATTTTAAAGTGAACCATTCAGTGGAATTTAGTATGATCACATGTTGTGCAACAACCACCACTATCATGGTCCAAACTATTTTTGTCACCCCAAAAGGAAACCCTGTGCCTGTTAAGCAGATGCTCCTCACTCCTCTTTCCCCCTCCCTCTGCCCCTGACAACCACCAACCTGCCTTCGGTCTCTATAGATTTATTCTGGCTATTTCATATAAATGGGATCATACAATATGTGCCCTGCTGTGTCTGTGTGTCTCGCTTCTTTTCACTTAGCATAGCGTTCTTCTGTTTGTTTGTTTGTTTGTTGTTGGCTTTTTGTGCTGTGCCATGTGGCTTGCGGTATCTTAGTTCCCCCACGAGGGATTGAACCCACGCCCCTTGCAGTGGAAGCGCAGAGTCTTAACAAAGGGACTGCCAGGGAAGTCCCTAGCATAGTGTTTTAGAGGTTCATCGCATGTTGTAGCTTGTATCAGTACTTCATTCCTCTTTGTGGCTAAATAATATTCCATTGTGTGTGTATACCACAATTTGTTTATCCACTCATCCATTGATGGACATTTGGGCTGTTTCCACCTTTTGGCTATTGTGAGTAGTATTGCTATAGATATGATTTTACATCTTTTTGAATACCTGTTTTCATTTATTTTGTAGATATACCTAAGAGTGAAGTTGCTGGGTTGTATTATAATTCTATGTTTAATTTTTTGAGAAACCACCAAACTATTTAGTTCAATGGCTGAATCATTTTTCATTCACACTAGCAATGTACAAGGCATCCAATTTCTCCACATCCTCGCCAACATTCATTATTTTCTTTCTTTTTTTTATAATAGCCGTCCCAGTGAATACCAAGTGGTATCTCACTGTGGTTTTGATTTGCATTCCTGTGATGACTAATGATGTTGAGCATCTTTTCATGTGCTTCTTGGCCATTTGTATGTCTTCTTTGGATAAATGTCTATTCAAATCCTTTGCCCATTTTTAAAATTATTTATTTATTTATTTATTTATGGCTGCGTTGGGTCTTCGTTGCTACACACAGGCTTTCTCTAGTTGCGGCGAGTGGGGGCTACTCTTCATTGCAGTGCACAGGCTTCTCACTACGGTGGCTTCTCTTGTTGCAGAGCACAGGCTCTAGGTGAGTGGGCTTCAGTAGTTGTGGCATGCGGGCTCAGTAGTTGTGGCTCGCGGACTCTAGAGCGCAGGCTCAGTAGTTGTGGCACACGGGCTTAGTTGCTCCATGGCATGTGGCATCTTCCCGGACCAGGGATTGAACCCGTGTCCCCTGCATTGGCAGGCGTATTCTTAACCACTGCACCACCAGGGAAGTCCCCTTTCCCCGTTTTTAAATTGGGTTGTTTGTCTTTTTGTGTTGAGTTGTAAGAGTTCTTTATATATTCTGGACACTAGACCCTTATTAGATATATGATCTGCAAATATTTTCTCCCACTTTGTAGGTTGCCTTTTCACTTTCTTAGTAATGTCCTTTGATCCAATGGAGATGATCATATGGGTTTTTTTTCTTTCCTTTTATTAATGTGGTGTTTTACATTGATTGATTTTCTTATGTTGAATCACCCTTGAATCCCGAGGGTAAATCCCACTTGGTCATGGTGTATAATACTTTTGATATGCTACTGGATTCAGTCTGTTAGTAGTTTTTTTGTTTTTTGCTTTTTTTGAGGATTTTTACATCTATATTCAGAAGTGGTATTAGTGTATATAACAAACATTCTATTTTAGAGAGAAAAAGAAAAAATATACCAATACACTTTAGTCAAGAAACAAAACAGGGAAAAGGCAAAAATCACACTGCAGCAGTTATAACCTTGAACAGTATTTTGTTACATTGAAAAATATAATTGGCCATACATCTTGCAGGGGAATTTCCCTCAAGAAGGATCCTGCTTAATCTATCTAATATAATTAAAAATGATTAAATCCTAAGCTCATCAAATCATCTTAGAGAAGAAGAAACAATGCCACAGAAGTTAAATGATTTCCAGGAGTGGAATTGCTGGATCATATGGTAGTGATTTCCATGTGGTGACATTTATGGTGAGCAGGAATGGGCACTTTTATTTTGTAACGATTCACCTAAAGCACTTTCCCCTTCACCACTCTATCCTTTACTACCAATCTCCAAGGCTTCAGTTTTCTTACTTAAAAATCCATACTACCAAATTTTCCCTTGCTTCTAACTAATATATATATATATATATATATATATATATATATATATATATATATATATATATATATATATATATATTCTGCAATTTAACCAAAATTTCCCCCATATTCTCTTTGGTAAGACTAGAAAACAACCAGTCAATATTACCTTTCACATTCTTAAAGAACAATGAACCATGTGCCAAAGTTCTTTAACATTTACTTTGTTAGTATTATTTTCCCATCCTTTTGGGCTACTGTGTTCTGGACCAGTACCAGTTCTCTACATCTCTCAAGTATGCTCTAATGTCCTAATAGAGGGGAATTCACAGGATAAAGCAACTGTTGGTTGTGAAGGTGGATGTGATATTTTAAAGTTTGAAAACTGGCATGGAAATAGCAAACCTATTTGAAATGTTCAGGTTGAAATGTTCAAATTAAGAAGAATGCTGAGAGACAGGAGAGTAAAAACGTGAACAATAATGGTTTAATTCACATGCATAACTCAATCGTCTTTAGTAACTGGGTGGAACCAGAAGTTGCGTGGAAATAGGATGGTGAAAACTAGGGAGGAAAACTATCAATAAGTAAGAGTCTTTTCAAAGTTCAGATGAACTATAAGTGAATCAATTTGGATTTCTGCAAAATAATTTGCACAGTGATCTGCCACGTGTCAGGCTTAATGTGACATGCAGCTACTGGTATCCTTATGAAGAGGTGCTGAAGGGCCCAACGCTTTGGCATTTTTCAGTGGTAATTTCAAGCTCTGTAATTCCAGTTCTTTGACAGCAGCACTCTGGTTCTACTGTATTTTATCCTTTTGAACTTTTCCCACTTTTCCCTGCTTTTGGTGGTTCTTTATCCTTCTAGTGTTTATTCTCTGTGGTTCGTGCAAACCACTGCCTCCTCCTGCCCACACTGCTTTACAGTGACCAATGGCAGTGACCACCACCACTGCTGCCACCGTCTGAAGACAGTTGATAGCTCCCTCTCACTTCCCCTTTCTCAGGCTCTCAGGGACCATGACAGCAGTGACAGGCATGTACATATCTTTTGGTAAATGTATTTGTACTTATGTTTGGTATATGCTTAGAAATGGAATCCCTGGGTCATAAGGTAGGATGTATATTTAGCTTTAGAAGATACTGCCAAAGAGCTTACCAAATGTTTGTACCAATTTATATTCCCACCAGAGATGAATGACAATTCAATTTTCTCTTCATCCTCACTAACAGTTGGTATTATCTTTTTTTTTTTTTAGCCAATCTGGTGGGTGTGTAGTGGTATTTTATTGTGTGCTGTTATTGTTGTTGTTTGTGTCTTTCTTTTAATTATTTTGAAATAATTTTAGACTAATGAAAATGTTACAAAAATATTAGAGAATTCTGTATACCCCTCACCTAGCTTCCCCAAATGTTAACATATTATATACCCATACTGCAGCTAGAGAAACCAGGAAATTAACATTGATACATTATTTTTTCTTTTTTTAAAAAAATTTATTAAATTTATTTATTTTTGGCTGCATTGCGTCTTTGTTGCTGTGTGCGGGCTTTCTCTAGTTGTGGCCAACGGGGGCTACTCTTTGTTGTGGTGCACAGGCTTCTCATTGTGGTGGCTTCTCTTGTTGCCGAGCACAGGCTCTAGGCACGCGGGCTTCAGTAGTTGTGGCACATGGGCCTAGTAGTTGTGGCTCGCAGGCTCTAGAGAGCAGGCTCAGTAGTTGTGGCACATGGGCTTAGTTGCTCCTTGGCATGTGGGACCTTCCTGGACCAGGGCTTGAACCCATGTGCCCTGCATTGGCAGGTGGATTCTTAACCACTGTGCCACCAGGGAAGCCCTGAGACATTATTAACTAATTTATAAGCTTATTTGAATTTTGCTAGTTGTCCCACTAATGTCCTTTTTCTGCTCCTGATCTAATTGCATCTAATTATCATGTCTCCTTAGTCTCATGTCCAATCCGTGCCAATTCCCTCAGTCTTCGTCTTTCATGACTGTGGTAGGTTGAATCATGGCCCCCAAAGATGTCCATGTTCTAATCTCTGCAACGTATGAGTGTTAGCCTACATGTAAAAGGGACTTTGCAGGTGTGATTAAGTTAAGGTTCTTGAGATGGGGTGATCACCCTGCATTATCCAGGCGGGCCCAATGTAATCACAAGGGTCCTTATAAGGGGGGAGGCAGGCAGGAGGACAGAGTCAATAGTAGAAGATGTGACAATGGAAGCAAAATGATGGAGCAATGAAAAAAAAGGGAGTCACAAACTAAGGAAGGCAGGCAGCCTCTAGAACCTGAAAAGACAAGGAAACAGATTCTTCCCTTAGAGACTCCAGGAGGAGCACTGCCCTGCTGACACCTTGACTTTAGACTTCTGACCTCCAGAATTGTAAGAGAATAAATTTGTTTTGTTTTCAGCCACTAAGGTAATTTGTCACTGCAGCAATAGGAAAATATTACAATGATCCTGCACTTTTGAAGAGTACTAGTTTTGTAGAATGTTCCCAATTTGAGCTTGTCTGATGTTTTCTCATGATTAGATTGAGGTTATGATTTTTTTTGGCACTAATATCACAGAGGTAATGCTGTGTCCTTCTCAGTGCATCATGTAAGGCAGTGCATGATGTCAACATGCCCTATTATTGGTCATGGTAACCTTAATTACTTGGTTAAGGTAGCGTCTATTAGGTTTCTCCACTATAAAGTTATTTTTCCCTTTGTAATTGATAAATATTTGAAAGGAGCTACTTTGAGGCTGTCATACTATCCTGTTCCTCCTCATGTTTTGCCCAGTAATTTAAGCATCCATCAGCGTTTCCTGCTTGAAATAAATATTACTGTGGTGTTTGCCTCATGACGATGATCTATCTCCATTATTCCTTCTACATTTATTGATTGGAATTCTTCTGTAAGAAAGATCTATCCCTCCCCTACTTTGTTTATTCACTTATTTACTTACATGAGTATGGACCCATGTATATTCGTTTTATACGGGCCCTTTTTATTCTATGAGTTATAATTCGTTGCTATCATTATTAACTTTGTTGTTCAGATTGCCCCAGACTTGGCTTCTGAGAGTTGCCTGCTCTGTATTCTAAATTTTCTTCTGAAAGCTTTATTGTTTTACCTTTCACATTTATATCTGCTATCCATATGGAATTCATCTTTGTGTATAATATAAAAAGAGGTTGACATATAATTTCTCCTGTATGCATAATCAAGTGATCCAGCACCATCTATTGAAAACACTACTCTTTGCCCCACTGAACTGCAATGTCATCTTTGACATAAATCAGGTGACTATAGATATAGATTTGTTTTAAGTTCTCTATTCTGTTCCATTGGTCTAATTGTCTGTCCTTGTGTCTATACCACATGATCTTAATAACTGTAGCTAGATATAGCTTAGTTTCTGGTATTATGTCTTGTTTTGTTCTTCTTCAATATTGCCTTGGTTATTCTTGGCCCTTTGTATTTCCATATAAATTTTATTTGGTTTGTCATTTTCATTCTTTCTTTTTTTAAAAATTTTTTGGCCACACCAGGCGGCATGCGAGATCTTAGTTCCCTGACAAGGGATGGAACCCGTGCCCCCTGCAGTGGAAGCAGGGAGTCCTAACCACCGGACCGCCAGGGAATTCCCATTATTTTCCACCATTGGAAAAAACTTCTGGGATTTGATTGGAATTGTCCTGAATTTCTAGATCAAATCAGCAAGAATTAACATGTCTACAATATTGAGATTTACAATTCGTTTACAATCTACCCATTTATTTAGGTCTTTTTTACTTCTTCTCAAACGTGTTTCAGAACTTTCTGTTTAGAAGTTGTGCACAATTTTCCTAGTTTCACTCTTAGGTATTGAATATTTTTCAACGCTATTATAAATGGTTTAGGTGTTTTGCTTTTGTTTTGTAACGTACTTTTAATTTTTAATAAACCGATTTGAGAATCCAAAATTTTAAAAAATGTCTTCCCATAATGGCAATTAACAAAGGAGAGTATTCCACAATTATTAGATGAGTCAGAATGTGAATGAATATAATGAGAAAGATAACAGCACTCCAGACTCAGATTATGACAGTGAAATTGATTCTGTAAGTGAAATCTCAGATTATGAGTCTTCAGATGAAGATATATATCCTAGATAAATTTTCTCAAACTCAAGAATTGATGAGTCTATAATATATCTCTAAAGACAAAAAGGAATGATTAAAAAGCCCCCCAACATATATACAATGGAATATTACTCAGCCATAAAAAGAAACGAAATTGAGCTATTTGTAATGAGGTGGATAGACCTAGAGTCTGTCATACAGAGTGAAGTAAGTCAGAAGGAAAAGGACAGATACCGTATGCTAACACATATATATGGAATTTAAGAAAAAAAATGTCATGAGGAACCTGGGGGTAGGGCAGGAATGGAGACGCGGACCTACTAGAGAACGGACTTGAGGTTATGGGGAGGGGGAAGGGTGAGCTGTGACAGGGCGAGAGAGAGTCATGGACGTATACACACTAACAAACGTAGTGAGGTGGATAGCTGGTGGGAAGCAGCTGCATGGCACAGGGATATTGGCTCGGTGCTTTGTGACAGCCTGGAGGGGTGGGATAGGGAGGGTGGGAGGGAGGGAGACGCAAGAGGGAGGACATGTGGGAACGTGTGTGTATGTATGGCTGATTCACTTTGTTGTAGAGCGGAGGCTAACACACCATTGTAAAGCAATTGTACCCCAATAAAGATGTTTAAAAAAAGCCCCCCAAAACAAAACAAAACAAAAAAGACTCACAAAAAAAAAGAATGACAGTTAACAGGAAATATTTTATTATGCAATATTTTGTGACATGGACCTGAACCATCCCTTTATGGGAAGAGGCCATGTGACTACATTCTATATTGTTTATGATGTTTTTGTGCCAAAATTTACTTGATACAAAATTATTTGTTATATTAAAATCCTTCCTAAATGTTTTTATAAAGTTATTTGTCTTCATTCTTACTTCTGTAAATTACTTGTTAAGATGACAAAAATATAAATATCAAAAAGTGTACATTGGATCCAGATTCTAAATGGGATGGCTATTTCTGCTGATATACTGAGGATTAAGGTGTATTGTTGTTTTTATTCGTTTCTTTACAATTATTTATCTCTGTAAGGTATATCCCACTGGAGATGTACAGTCAAATTACTGTTTTTAAATTTTTTGAATAATTCTATCATTAGATAGAAATTTAAGTCAATTTGTTTTATGTTAATTTTTTATTTTTAAGGGTTGCTTTTTTAAAAATAAACTTTTTATTTTGGACTAAATTTAGATTTCCTGAAAAGTTGCAAAGATAGTACAGAGAGTTCTTGTATACCACTCCTACAATTTTTTCTATTGTTTACATCTTACATTTCCATGGTGCTTTTGTCAAAACTAAGAAACTGTTGGGACTTCCCTGGTGGTCCAGTGGGTAAGACTCTGCGCTCCCAATGCAGGGGGCCCAGGTTCGATCCGTGGTTGGGAAACTAGATCCCGCATGCATGCCACAATTAAGAGTTTGCATGCCACAACTAAGAAGTCAACATGCCGCAACTAAAGATCCCGGGAGCAGCAACTAAGAGCCGGTGCAGCCAAAATTAATTAATTAATTATTGAAAAAAAGAAACTGTCATTGGTACATTACTATTAACTAAACTCCAGAGTTTATCTGGATTTTACCAGCTTTTCCACTCATGTCCTCTTTCTGTTCCAAGATCCAATCCAGAGTAATGGTATAGTTTTAAAATTTTTATTTTCAAGTTGTTTGTGCTGGTATATAGAAATACAATTGATTTTTGTTTATTGACCTCATTAACAATGACCTTATTAAATTCACGTATTAATTCTCATAGTTTATCTGTAGATTATTTTGAATTTTCTGGGTAACCAGGTGTATCATCTAAAAATAGTAATGGTTTTAATTTTTAATCAACTTTATTGAAATATAATTTACACTTAATAAAATACACCCATTTAGAGTGAATAGTTGATGAGTTTTGTCAACTGTATACACCTTGTGGTCTTTCTCAATTAATTTCCACAGCCCATTCTTGGCCTCAGCAACACTATAGATTAGATTTGTCTTTTCTAGAGTTTCTTATGAATGGAATCATACAATATATACTACATATTTTGCACTTGTTTTTTTTCACTTGGCATAATAATTTTGATGTTCATACATGTTGTAGTGTATCAGTAGTTGGTTTCTTTTTTAAAAATATTTTAAAACTTTCTTGAGGTGTAATTGAAGTACATTAAACTGCATATATTTAAAGTATACAATTCACTCAGTTTTGACATGAACACACCTGTGAAACCATCACCACAGTTAAGATAACAAACGTTTCCATCATCCCCCTAAAGTTTCTTTGTACCCCTTTGTAATCCATTCCTCCTCCACCTTCATCCCCAGACTTCTAGTGGTCTGCTTTCTGTCACTGCATGCTAGTTTGCATTTTCTATAATTTTATATTAATGGACTCATGCAGTATGTACTTATTTTGGCCTGGTTTCTTTCACTCAGCATAATGATTTTGAGATTCATCCATGTTGATGAATATACCAATAATTTGTTCTTTTTAATTGATGAGTAATATTATGTTATATAGATTTACCACAATTTGTTTTTCCATTTATCAAATGAGGAACATTTGGGTAGTTTCCAGTTTGGAGTTATTATAAGTAAATCTGCTATGAATATTTGTATACAAGTCATTGTATGGACATAGGCTTACATTTCTCTTGGGTAAATACCTAGAAGTAGAACACCTAGGTCACGTAGTAAGTTTACCTTTTTAAGAAATTTCCAAACTGTTTTCCAAATTGGTTGTACTGTTTTACATTCCCACTAGCACTGTGTGAGAGTTCCAGCTTCTCCCCATCCTCATGAACACTTGCTATGGTCAATATCTTAAATTTTAGCCTTTCTGCTGGATGAGTAGTGGTTTTAGTTTGTGATTCCTTGATGACTAAAGATATTAAATATTTTTAATGTGTTTATTTGCCATTCACATATGTTTTTTTGTGAAGTGTCTCTTCAAATCCTTTGCTCGTTATTTAAAATTGGGCTGTTTGTCTTCTTATTGTTGACTTGTAAGTGTTCTTTATAAATTTTGGATACAATTCCTTTATCTGATTTATGTATTGTGAATATTTTCTCCCAATCTGTGACTTTCTTTTTCATTTTCTTAATGGTGTCTTTTGAAGAGCAAAATTTTACAACTTTGATTAAGTCCAATTTATTAATTTTTATTGTGTGGTTTGTGTCTTGGTGCTCTAAGAAGCTTTTGCCTACCCCAAGATCATAAAGATTTTCTCCTATTATTTTTCTTCTAAGGTTTTATATTTTAGATTTTATGTTTAGATATATGATCCATTTCAACTTAATTTTTGTGTCTAAGGTGAGGTAATAATAGAGGTTCAGTTTTGCACTAGGATATCCAGTTTTTCCAGTACTATTTGTTAAAAGAGTATATTTTCCCTATTGAATTACTTTGGTACATTTGTAAATATATATATATATATATATGTATATATATAATTTATATATGTTGAATTTATATATATATTATATTTTTACATATGTATATGTGTATATATATATATGCTATTCTGTTCCACTGATCTATCTATTCTTACACCAATACCACACTGTCTAGATTAGTATAGTTTTATAGTAAGACATTTTAATTTAGAGAGGAAAAAATCATCAAATCATCCATAATTTAAGGAGGAGATAGAGTTTTGTTCTTTAAGACACCATACACACACACACACGCACACGCACACACACACAGATTTCTCTACCCTCCATCCTTGCAACAGAGTTACGTCACAATTATTGTTTAAATTGATACTGATCTTTTTTTTTTTCTTTTTTGGCTGGGCCACGCAGCTTGCGGGATCCTAGTTTGCCGACCAGGGATCGAACCCACACCCTTGGCAGTGAAAGCTCAGAGTCCTAACCACTGGACCGCCAGGGGATTCCCTGACACTCATCATTTACATTATTATGACTATGTTAATATCTTTCATTGCTGAGCCAAGTAGTATACTATGATTATATTTTCTTTCTTCTACATGCTTTTTTCTCCCTAGAGTGAATTGGTCCTTTTAAAAAAAAAAATTGTGGGCTTACTATTTGGGTATTATCAATATTCTTTTAATTATACTCTCCCAAGAATATTGTTTTTTACCGTGGTCAAAGATATCGTATTCTATCAGTTCCGTTTTTTAAATAGAGACATCTGTCCTACAGGTCTCCATCTTCTTGCTCCAATTTAGAGTCATTGCCTTCTAGGCCGGCTACACAGTTTTGTTTTGTTCTGTTTTGATTTGGCTGCGCTGCATCTTAGTTGTGGCACACAGGATCTTCGTTGTGGCATGTGAGATCTTTAGTTGCAGCATGTGCGATCTCGTTCCCTGACCGGGGATCGAACCCGGGCCCCCTGCATTGGGAGCTTGGAGTCTTATCCACTAGACCACCAGGGAAGTCCCCTGCTACACAGTTCTCATCTTACTGCCTCCTTTCATTCCCCTTCTATGATGAATCTCCTATTTCCTGGGTTGCAAATGTTCCTGTTTCTTGGAGCACTTCTTCCAATCACTTCCTTAGAAACGGTGCATAGGAGTTAAGTTTTCTAAGAACTTGCATGTCTGAAAATTTATTTATTCTACCCTAAATCCTGATTAACAGTTTTGCTGAACATAAAATTATTTTTAGAAAGAATTTCCCCTTAGAATTTGGAAAACATTTTCCCATTATTATTTTTTTTGGCCATTTAAAAAAATTTATTGGGGTATAGTTGATTTACAATGTCGTGTTAGTTTCAGGTATACAGCAAAGTGAATCAGCTATACATATATCCACTCTTTTTTGTTAGATTCTTTTCCCATATAGGCCATTACAGAGTATTCAGTAGAGTTCCCTGTGCTATACAATAGCTCCTTATTAGTTACCTTTTTTATATGTAGTAGCATGTATGTGTCAATCCTAATCTTCCAATTTATCCCCCTCCTCATCTTTACCACTTTTAAGCATACAGTTCAGTGGTAATAAACACATTCATCACATTGAGCAACCGTCACCACCATCCATCCCCGTGAACACTTTTCATCTTCTAAAACGGAAACTCCATACCCATTAAACAGTAATTCTTCATTTCCTCCTTCCCTGCCCCTGGCAACCACCAGTATATTCTTTTAAAATATATCTGGACAACCTATGTTTTCACCAATTGATCAAAAGGCAAATTGGATGTCTGTGTTAATGGTATCATAAAAACCTCAAATATTAGAATACTATCACAATCAATCTAGAAATCCTTCATATTGGTGTCAATATGTGGCAAATCTACTTTTTGTATGTCGCTGCAAAGAGGTACAGCTAGATGTCAACTGTGATGCTCATTCACTGGTGGTTAACCTTCCATGTCCCTAAATCTTTCTGTACCATCTTGTTTTCACTGAGACCAATCTATTTTTTTATTTGCTTTAAAATATTTCATTGGAATCCTTTGGGTAAGAACAGATAAAGGCCACCTAATTGATTTTGGTCCCCAAATTTCTAGACAGTCCCCTCCCTCCACTCCAGGAGGTTGACAGCTGCTCACGTGGGTTAATGCAGGAAAGATGTGAAGTTCCGAGGATCTGTCCAACACCAGGTAGAGAACATCCTTTGTGTGAGCGAAATTCACAGTACCCAGGTAGAAGGCACGCTACTCTCCACTTCTTGTCACAGCTTGTTGATGAAGTGGCAGGAACCATTACCTGGGCATCCCAGCTATCCCAACAGCACTTCTCCAGGAGGAGAACTCCAAACTTCAGGCCTTCAGCCACCAGGCTAGCCCTGAATCTCTGTGAAGGGGCACTGCCCCGGCTGCTTCCAAAGCTCTCAAGCTTTATTCAAAAATAACAAACCAGTGAACGTCTTAAAGCCCCTCAAGGTGCTGTGGACCCTCCTTCGAGAATCAGGGGCCTGGAAAGAAACCAATGAGTTAGCAGAAGCCAGGGCGACTATCAGACGAGTCCCCCCTGCCCTGGCCTGGGTCAGTTCCAAGCAGTGGAGTCACAGAGACATCAGAAACTCTAGTCTGTAATGATAGTTCACCCTGCTCAGCCCGAGAATTCGGTCCCCTCAGTGTCCAACACGGCCCTGAGGTACCTGAGGTACCTGTACGCCGGCAGCTGTGCAAAGACGGCGCAGGCGGTTGCCTTCTTGGAAGGTTGCACAGCGGCCGCCAGGCGGATCACAAAGCCACCATCTTCGCCCTCCCATTATTTTTTAATTTTCAATATGGCTGTTGAAAAGTCTGATGTCATTCTGATTCCCCAATCCTTTGTATGTAACCTGTTTTTCCTTTATGTAAACTTCTACTGTCTTTTATTTATCCCCAGCATTTGAGTTTTCACGTCCTTTTTCATTAATTGAGCTGGGCACTTGTTGGACCCTTGCAATCTGGATCCTCATGTCCTTCATTCCCAGAAGTGTACACTATTTCTTTTATAATTTGCTCCTATTCATTTTTCTCTTCTCTCTTCCTAGAACTCTTATTGATTAAATTTTGGCCTTCTGGATTGATGCTCTAATGTTTCTTATCTTTTCTCTCTGATTTTCTATATAACTATCTGTTTACTTTCTGGGTAAGAGTCTTTATCTTACAACTCTTACAGTGATTTTTTAAAAAAATCCAGTTATACTGTTTTTAATTTCTAATAGCTCTTTCTTGCTCTCTATTCGGTTTTTTTTTTTAAGAATTTCTGCTTATTGCATGAATTATCTTACCTCTCTAAGGGTATTAATTATTGGTTTTTAAAAGTCTCCTGCTCTATGCATTGTCTCTGTTTCCTTTGAGTTCTCTCCCCGCCCCCCCCCCCCTTTCTCTCACTCTTTTCTTTCTTTTGTGTTAAAGGCTTTCCTTAAATGCCTGGTGATCCTCTGTTGTCCATTTATATTTTATTTTTTTTCAGCCTTCCCTCCTCCGTCCATTTACTTTAAATGCAAGTTCTTCTAAGGCTTACTAACTGGTAGGCTTCACTGTAGATGACTGTTCAGGAACCCAGACATCTCACCGGAGGAAAAACAATAGTCAATACCAGCAATCTTCGTTTGCATGATTCCTATATGAACAAGTTTCAGCTTCCACCAGTCCCCCAATAGCACAGTTCAAATTTCAATTACCAAAATATATTAACTGTAAGCAATTGCATAAAGTACAAACTGTGCTGCTAGCTCTTCAGCCCACAAATCACTATGTAAATAACAGATGTGCATCAGAACCATGTCACTGGACTTTTCTGGTGGCGCAGTGGTTAAGAATCTGCTTGCCAATTAAGGGGACACGGGTTCCATCCCTGGTCTGGGAAGATCCCACATGCCACAGAGCAACTAAGCCCGTGTGTCACAACTACTGAGCCTGTGCTCTAGAGCCCGCAGGACACAGCTACTGAGCCCGTGTGCCACAACTACTGAAGCCTGCGCACCTGGAGCCCGTGCTCCACAACAAGAGAAGCCACCACAATGAGAAGCCTGTGCACTGCAAGGAAAAGTAGCCCCCGCTCGCCACAACTAGAGAAAGCCCGCACACAGCAACGAAGACCCAACACAGCCAAAGATAAATAAAATTGAAAAAAATAAGAGACCATATCACTTCTTTCAAAGCCCATTGGTGATTGGTCCCTGTGAATCTATTATTCAGTTCATGCAAAGACTACAAAACATGTACTGTAGTGTTGACGCCTTGTCTCCTGGTGATAAACCCCACTGCCTTTTACAAAAATGGATAATCAAAAGGGGGAATTGGCTAACAAAGATGAAAGTACAGCCAAAAAATGAAAATGCTGGAAATGAAATTGGGTATGATTCGAAAATGGCTACAGCAAAGCAAAACAGGACAAGACCTAGGCCGGCATGAAGCTATGGTACAAACAACATTGGACAAGATTGATCAATATTTTCTAAAAAGGTAAAGTTACATCAACTTTTAGTTTAAATTGCACTAGGGACAGAAAGCTGCTTATGATTGAAATGGAGTATTTACTTCTACTTTGGATTAAAGATTGTAATAAAAAAAATCCTCATCAATCTGGCTAGTGTTCAGGCCAAAGCACTGAAGTTATTACCAGTAAAGGCTGCTTTAATCATTTCCGAAGTTGACATGAATTGATTAATATTAATTTACCTGGTGAAGCTACTAACACAGATGAGGGTACTGCTGTAAAATTTGCACCAAGATTCCAAGGCTTAGTTGAGGCAGGTGGTTATAATGATCATCAACCACTTGATGTTGAGGAGAGAGATCTCTTTTAAAAGGCAACTCCAACAATAACTTACATGACAAAAGATGAAGGATCATGAAGTGGCCATAAAGGAGAGATTCTAGATATGCAGCCAGAGAAACTTCATCTTAGTGAGGATGAGCTGATCAACATAAATCAGGAAAGTTGTTGTGCAAAAAAGGATGAAGATGTCTCAAAGGAAGTGATGCTGGCAAAAAACTTCACATTAAAGGACCCCTCAGAGATGTTTCACAAGATTGAAAGTGCAAAGGATAAAATGATGGAAGCTGATCCAAATTTAGAAAAGAGTATGACAATTTCCAAGCCAAGGCATAGAAAAGATGCTTGCTCCATATTGTAAATTATACTATGAGAAGAAGGCAAGCACTGTTCACACTACTTCTTGGTAAGTTTTCCCCTCTAAAGAAAATAATAAAGCACTTTCATTCTCAATGTTCCTAATGTTTTAAATTGCAGAATACTAAGTAAATATCACTTTTACATTTTCATCATTTCCCTATACATTTATACCCAATGGTAAGAGAGTTTTCTAACATTTTGACCAAAAAATGTTAAAGGTCATGAGATAATTGTAGTTTTTCCCATTGATTATTAAAATCACTTTGCATGGTCCAGCTTGCAACGGTCATTTTTATGGTCTCACCCTGCCATGAATGAAAGACTGCCTGTATCAGTAGATCTCTTCTCTGGGCCGTTCAGTTTCTCTGGAGAGCAAACTTCCAATCCCTTGCCTAGTGACTACTATATATCTAGCTGCTAACATGCTTGGAGCTACGTGACACAAGAGGTATTGGCGGTGGGGGGCGGTTTCCACCATTGGATATGTAGACTTTTGCTTAATCACACTATTTTCAAATGGTACCATGCTCTGTGCCTGATAACCCCCAAACCAAAGTGTCTCTGGTTCAGTTTCTCTGTGGAATAAATCTCCTATCTCCTACCAGGATGGGGGAAGAGGTTCGCGGTGGGCCAAGGGGGTGGGGAACTCTTTCTTACACAGGTTTTCAAGTAAACTCCTTCTTTTCACCTCTAGTCATTTCCCATCCTTTACTCATTAACTAGCACCTCCAATTCCTGAGCCTCTCTGGAATTCTGTAGGTGCCTTGGCTTGCTTCTCATCAGCATCATCATTTTCATGGGTTTACTATTCAACCTTTTCAGCTCTGCTGTCTCCTCCAATTTCTTTCCATCTTCAAAAAATGTGTTCATACTCTCTTATCCTCTGTGGTCTCCTTTTCTGCAATTTGTTCTCATGGGTTTATACTTGAAATTTTTTTTCTTTCCTCCCATTTTGATGGGGCTTAATGAGGGAATAGGTAGATGTTCAATATGCTATGTTTAACTAGAATAATCTATTATCATAAATTTACAGTGATGCCAGTCTGCCTTATTGTATTAACTTCTTTGGCAGTGCTTGGGTGCTTGGGTTAAAGAATCAAGAAACTAGGGGCTTCCCTGGTGGTGCAGTGGTTGAGAGTCCGCCTGCCGATGCAGGGGACACGGGTTCGTGCCCTGGTCTGGGAAGATCCCACATGCCGTGGAGCGGCTGGGCCCGTGAGCCATAGCCGCTGAACCTGCGCGTCCGGAGCCTGTGCTCTGCAAAGGGAGAGGCCACAACAGTGAGAGGCCTGCGTACGGCAAAAAAAAAAAAAAAAAATCGAGAAACTAGATAATAGGGTTCATCCATAATTAGGTTTTTACTAGACAGGTGCAGCAAAAATTGGAGGTACAAGAGAGTCTGAGGCAGTGGCAAAATGTTGAAATGATGAATTATGTAAGCAGAATAAGGATGGAAGAAAAGAGAGATTGATGGACTGATAAAATTAAGGGGTCAATATACTGAAGGTGCTGATTAGGTCAAAAGAGTCATAGTTGGAATATTTGAATAAGTAGTTAAGAAGAAGAGGAAGCTGTGGTCATACAGTGGGGTGTTTGGGTCACTGATTTTAGAGATTGAACAGTCATGGGTAGCTGACGTGGTATAAAGGACAAGGTTACTGGAATGAGATACCAAAGAATGGAGAGGCCAGATGAATAAGTTGGCAACATGGATGTTGCACAAAGGTCATCATAATTGAACTCTCTTAGCAGGTAGGCCTTTTGGAGAGCAAAAATGAGGAGGAGGTGGTGGAGGAGTAGGAAGAGAAAATTGTTTTGATTAGGATTAAGTTCAACTTCTAATGACAGAAAACTCAAGAATAGCCATGGCTTCAACAGTATAGTTTCTCTCTCATGTGAGTGTCAGGCTCATGGTGGTTCTGTCCCGTGATGTCCTCAAAGATCCAGGTTACTTCTAGCTCAGCGTTCTGCCATTCCTACAGTATGGCCCTTGTCTTCATGGTCCAAAGTGGACCTCCAACGTAGACCTCCTACCACCACATCTGCATTCTAGAGAGGCAGATGAAGGAAGGTTCAAAGAAGAGGCAAAAGACATGGGCAGCTTTCTTTTATTTAAATTTTATTGAAATATAGTTGATTTATAATGTGTTAATTTCTGCTGTACAGCAAAGTGACTCAGTTATATATATATATATATATATATATATATATATATATATATATTCCTTTTCCTTTTCTTTTCCATGATGGTTTATCACAGGATATTGAATATAGTTCCCCATGCTATACATTAGAATGTTTTTGTCTATCCATCCTATATATAATAGTCTGAATCTGCTAATCCCAAACTCCAAATCCTTTCCTCCCCCACCCCTTCTCCCCCTTGGCAACCACAAGTATGTTCTCTATGTCTGTGAATCTGTTTCTTTTTCATATATATGTTCATTTATGTCGTATTTTAGATTCCACATATAAGTGATATCACATGGAATTTGTCTTTCTCTGTCTGACTTACTTCAGTTAGTATGATGATCTCTAGGTCCATCCATGTTTCTGCAAATGGCATTATTGCATCCTGTTTTATGGTGGAGTAATATTCCATTGTATATATGTACCACATCTTCTTTATCCATTCATCTATTGATGGACATTTAGGTTGATTCCATGTCTTGGCTATTGTAAATAGTGCTGTAAAGAACATTGGGGTGCATTTATCTTTTCTAATTATAGTTTTGTCTGGGTATATGCCCAGGAGTGGGATTGCTGGATCACATGGCAACTCTATTTTTAGTTTTTTGAGGAACCTCCATACTGTTCTCCATAGTGGCTGCACCAATTTACATTCCCATTTACAGCGTAAGAGGGTTCCCTTTTCTCTACACCCTCTCCAACATTTATAACTTGTAGACATTTTAATGATGGCCATTCTGACCAGTGTGAGGTGATACCTCATTGTAGTTTTGATTTGCATTTCTCTAATAATTAGCAATGGTGAGCATCTTTTCATATGCCTATCGGCCATCTGTATGTCTTCTTTGGAGAAATGTCTATTAAGGTGTTCTGCCCATTTTTTGATTGGGTTGTTTGTTATTGAGTTGTATGAGCTGTTTGTATATTTTGGAAATTAAGGACATGGGCAGCTTTCTTAAAGAAGTTTCCTAGAAGCTGACATACGTCACTTAAGCTTATATCCCAGTAGCCTGAACGTTACATACCACTCACTGGCTCACACCCATGGCCACTTCTAGCTGGAAGTGAAGAAAGGAAATATAATTTTTTTTTCTGGGAAGCCATGTACTCAGCTAAAATTTCTATCACTATGGAAGAAAAGGAGAATGGATATGAGGGGCCAAGCAGCAGCCTTTGTAACAGCCCTGAAAATCAGATATGAGGGGAGAACTGAAACAAAGATTTAACTAGAGAGGAATATTCCCACCATTAAGTGATGTTCAAAATTAACCTTAAATTCTTTACGCTGCAATGTTGCCTCACTTTCCTTGAAAAAATTAAGTCCTTGGTATTTGTTAACAGACAAGTCAGCAGGAACTCAGAGATATACCGAATTAAATAATTATCTCTTTAGAGTTACCAAGGGGTTTGTGAACTTGCCCTCTCTTAAATAATAATAAAGGCTACTGTGGGTAGCTAAAAATGGCCCCCGAAAGAGACCCACCTCCTAATCCCTGGAATCTGTGAATGCCACCTTATGGCAAAAGGGGGGGGCGGGGGCGGGTGGTCTTGGCCGATGTGAGTAAATGAAGCATCTTGAAATGGGGAGATGTTTTGCTCCCCTCCTCGTCACCCCACTAGCGAGGGAGAGAGTCCCACCTTTAGGGTTCTGGGGATGGTCAAATACATGGCACCTGACACTGGACAGATGAGATGGACAGCAGTTATTAGTCACATATAGTCACAGTCCAGAGGAGGAGGACACCAAGTGCCATGCAGGGCCACACGGAGGTTGCACTCAGGAATAGAGTAAAGCAGAATGGACTGTGGGAGGCTGACAGGCTTTGTAGTAACAGAAGGGTGTGGTACCCTTTGGTTCCCAAGGGAGACTGTGATTGGTTTGTTTGAATAATTTCACAGGCGGTCAGGGAGGCAAAACAAGTTAGGTTGAGGACTGGGCTGAGTGAGGTTCAGCTGATCCAGCTGATAGGGGGACTCACCAGTTGGGATTCTTTCCTGCTGGATGAGAGAAAGCAGTTAGGACTTTGAGGCCCTGTGAGTCTCAAAAATATCGAGGGAGCACATGAAATTCTAGGCCTTACACTACAGGAGGTTATTCTGCATTATCCAGGTAAAGTCTAAATGCAATCCTGCATATCCTTATAAGAGAGATAGAGAAGGAGATTAAACACACAGACAGAAGAAGAGAAGGCAATGAGACCACAGAGGCAGAGACTGGGGTGATGCAGCTACAACCACAGAATTCTAGCAGCCACTAAAACCTGGAAGTGGCAGGGAATAGATTCTCCCCTAGAGTCCCCAGAGGGAGTGAGGCCCTGCTGACACCTTGATTTCAACCCAGTGAAACTGATTTTAGACTCTGGCCTCCAGAACTGTGAGAGAATAAGTTTCTGTGGTTTTAAGCCACCAAATTTGTGGTAATTTCTTAAAGCAGTGCTATGGTCTGAATGTTTATGTCCCCTATAAATTCATATGTTGCAGTCCTAATGCCAACGTGATGGTATCAGGAGGTGGGGCCTATGGGAGGCACTTAAGTCATGAGGGTGGAGCCATCATGAATGGGATTAGTGTCCTTATAAAAAAGACCCCATAGAGCTCCCTTGCCACTTGCACCATGTTAGGACACAACCAGAAAAAGCCAGAGAGTGGGATTTCATCAGAACCCAGCCATGCTAGCGCTCTGATCTTGGATTTTCAGCCTCCAGAAGTATGAGAAATGAATTTTTGTTGTTTATGAGCTACGCAGTATGTGCTGTTTTGTTATAGCAGCTGCAGGAAATTAATACAGCTACCAACCCTTGAGTGTTTACTATGTACCAGGGACTATGCTAAAGCCTTTACGTGCGTTATCTCATTTAATCCTCACAACAGCCCCAATAGGTAGATACTATTGTTAACCCTGTTTTACAGATAGAGAAACTAAGGTTTAGAAATGATCAATAACTTGCCCGATATCATATACCACTCAGTGGTAGACTGAGGGTGCTTCACCAAACTTCCATGGACCTAGAGTCCGTGCTCTTAACCACTATCCAATGTTATAATTAGAATATCCAGTTTTAGGACCTTGCGAAAGGCTCCCCGAGAGAATGGGAAACAGGATGGTGAAGTTTGGATGGTGGAGGAAGCCAAGGCATAGAAGCTACCAGGGAGTGAACAAATAACTCTCAGGGTGTACAGACTAGCAAAGCAACTATTAGTTTATTCATTCATGCATTCTATAAATATTTACTGAGTGTCTATTATGTGCTTGACACTCTGCTGGATGCTGTGGGGATAAAGATGATCAACAACTGAACTTCTCCTTTCTGAACACTCTTACCTCCTCTGCCCCAGAGTGAACCACAGGCAGCTTTCACTGGCCAGAGACACTGTCCCAAACTCTCTGCTGAGGGCCACCTTGAGCTTTCCTGATTCCGAAACCCAGCCATCCAACCCTCAAATCACTCAAGCCTCCCAGTCAAGGAAGGTCAGAGTCACGGTGAACCTCTCTGAAGTGCTTATCACTCTCTAGCATCTCCTTAATCTACGGATAACCCTAGGATTTCCTTGAACCTCTTTTTCACCTACTGGTCACAGAGGTCTTACACTCTAGGGCTCCTCCAGCTTTGGAAGGAGGTTTTCTGAACTGAGTTTGCATGAAAACTCTCTAATATCCAAGAAAGACAGAGGAACCATTAAGAGGCATGTGATGTTCTTCACTGCTTGCCCTGCAACACTGCTTTCTGAGCACCTATACTTCACCCCTTGCTGCCTTCATCCACATATTCATTAGTTTCTGCTGATGAAACCAATAAAATTGGTATAGATGAATACAGCTATGTGTATGCATAAGCTTGGTCTATTTCCCAGTATGTAGACTGTCTTATGATAAAGCTTCCATGAATACATTGCATTGTAAAAGCAGGAACCGCATACAAATTGACCTTTTATCATTTTAAAAGACCTTCCCTGAGGACTTTCTAAGCATAAATGCAATGGAAGAAGTCACAAAAGGAAAATATAGATAGACATGACAAAGTCAAAATCAAAAACTTATGTGCATTAAAAAAAAAACATAGACTGCTGGCAGGTAAGTAAATTGGTACAACTTTCATGGAGGGCAATCTAGTAATGTATTAAAAGTCTTTTAAATGTACTTACTATGTCACCCAGGAATCCCACTGCTAAGAATTTATCCAAAGGAAACAAATAGGTATGGGCACAAAGATTTTGCTATGAAGATATTTATCAGTTTTAATTATAATAGCAAACAGTTTGAAGCAACACAGATGTCCAATAATAGAGAGCTGATACACTGATATGATGGAATACAGTACAGACATGGAAAATCATATCTTAAGGAATATTTTTTATAGGAAGTGTTATCTTTTTAAATTTATTTTATTTACTTATTTTTTGGGCCGTGCCGTGCAGCATGCAGGATCTTAGTTCCCCCATCAGGGATCGAACCTGGGCCCCCTGCATTGGTAGCATGGAGTCTTCACCACTGGACCGTCAGGGAAGTCCCAAGGAATATTTAATGTCATAGGAAATACTCAGATTATTATTAGGTAAAAAAAAGCAGGATATAAAAATGTACACACAGAATTTTTTAAATTAAAATAAGTATATGTACTCATTAATTATACAAATATTTATTGAAGATCTAATGTGTGCTGGGTACATTGGCAGATTCTGGGGATACTGTGGTGGGACAAACAGACACAGTCTTTGCCTTCATGGAGGAAAAGAGACTAGAAGGAAATACACCAAAATCCAAATCCTTAAAGGTACCTGTCTCTGGGTGGGATTAAGGGTGATTTTAATGTTTCTCTTGATCCCTCTCTATATTTTCTATAATTATATAATGCTTTCATAATCAGAAAAAAAGTTATTTTTAAAAAGTCTTCCTTCCAATTGAGGCCAGCTACTATGTCCTTGTGAAGCCTAATATACAAAAATATCTTATATCTAAAGAATTCTTGACAATTTGGATCACTTCCATGGCTGTCAGCTCTTTTGATCCTCACAACAATTTTGTGAAGATAGATAGGGCAGGGATTGCCGTGGCCATTGTATGGATAAAGAGACTGAGGCAGAGAAAGCAAGTGATTATCCTAGAAAATTGTGTTTGGGCTAGAATCATAACCCTACGTGAAGTTTCAGGGATCTTTTATCTCTGGTGTGTTTCCCTAAAGATTTTGTGAAGGATGGGGCCTCCCAGGGCTTTGCTCCAAATTCTTTTCCAGGCATTTCACCCACTGCCCAGGCCACATTGTCATTCCCTCTTTTTCTGAAGTGACTGGATACCATGGAATTCCAGATAAACAAGAGCAATCGTCAAATGATTTTACCTCTAGTGTCTCAAAACTTTAAAATCATGGAAGAGAAGGGACCTTGGAAAGCATTCCAACCTCCCATCAAGCTGAGAAGATTTCTTGGAGGGTACCCCTGCTCCTGACGTGACTTGTCCATCTCTCCCTGCCAGGTATAGGTACCCTTTCTTTCCCACCCCTTTTGGGAAATCTGCGAGGTGGCTGTTTGGTTGAACAAATGAATTAGACCTAATGTCTTCTGGCTGGTAATGGAGTCATGCCTGAATACCAAACTTCCCATGATGTTGGCACTGTAACTAGGAACTCTGAAGACACCAAACCGAAATGAACTGTGGGATTTCAAGCAGCGTAGCAGGCTAGCGAGGGAGGTATCTCTGGTCAAGATCGTATTTTGGCAGATCTGCTAAAGATTTTAGAAAACCAAGGCAAGCTCCCTCCTCCCACTGCATATAAGATCAGCCCCATCCTCAGGGAGCTGGCTCTGCTGGAAGGGAGGACTGGGGATCCAGGCCCACAGTGACTCACCCTTCTGGGGTTAGTGGGTGTAGCAAGGTACAGTGTCCGCAATCACTCAGGAGGAAGCAAGGGAGCCTGATGAATGGGGAAAGGAAAGAGTTGCTAGTGGGAAGATTTCCAATCCTTCCGAGAGAAAAACAAATCCAATTCCTATTCATTCACCTCCTAGTTCCTGCTTCCATGCCTCCTGGCTTCCTTGAGTCAATGGCAAATCTGAGCCCTTTGTTGTCATCTTCTTTGCCTTGGTTCTGGTCTCTACTTGAGTTTGCTGAAGCTGCTGCTGCAGACCACCTTCCATCCATCAGCACAGCTGACTCCCAGTTTGCTGCAAGGGAAAATTGAGATTTTGTCACCCTGGTTCTGCTTCATTGCCTCCATTTCAGGGCTTGCCCCCTGAGACATGTAGCTCTTCCCTCCAACCACCCCTCTACCCCCATGACTTCTCCCCAAACCTAAAACTTTTTCCCAAAGCATTGTTTTTTTAGAACCAAAGGCACTGAAACTTGGACTTAATTCAATGGTGGCTGTAGTGGTCACCTGCCTGGTGTGGTTTCCCATGGCATCAGGAAAAGATTTCCCGTCCAGAAACACAATTCCCCAATTGCTTGTCAAGGCAATAATAATAATAATAACTAATATTTATGAATAATCAAATATGTGCCAGGCACTGTGCTAAGCAATTTACATGTGTAAATCATTTAATCCTCAAAAAAGTAATAGGCACCACTATTATCCTCATTGTACATTTTTTTTCAGTTCAAGATGGTAGGCTGAGCACAAACGTGTAAGTCCTCTCCCTCCAGAGACCTTATTAAAATAATAGTACAGAAATTTTAAACTGCATAAACCCACCACAATAAAGAGAACAGGAGGGGAGCCGTCAGCGGATGTGAAATTTAAATAAATTTCTGAAGTCAGAAAGCATCTGGAAGAGTGCTAACTGATGAAGCACAGTGGAGCAAACAATCAGCTTAAACTATGTGTGGAAGTGCTGCAGCTAAAGAGGCAGCCTGCCTGCCTTGCAAACCTTAGCAAGGTTTGGCCTTGCTAAGACTGCAAGGATGACAAAGAGTGAGAGTGAGAAGGGAAGCTGACAACAGGGCCTCACAACTGAAGGTCTGTACAGTGCAGGGTTGACCCCCAAACTCCTACATGGAGACTGTCCAGCAGCCCAATATTTACTTGCCAGCCTAAAAACAAAGGGTTTCTTCTTTACAGAAACTGAACAAAGTATTTAGACAGAATTAGGACAACTAGTTGGGTGTTAGTGCCTCAGACTTAGGCCTTCTGCAGTTTGGTATCTGGACCTTTCTCCCCCACCACCATCCCCCCATCAAAGATTCATAACCAGCTCCTCTCCCATCATCCTTAAGCAAAATCTGCCTATTGACAAGGTCTGCTCATGCACCCAGCTCCCAGTCAGACTCTCTACTGCCTCATTTCAAAAGATGAATGGGGTGGGGCGGGGGGCACAAGGGAGGGATACATTGGAAGATTGGGACTGACATATACACACTACTATACATAAAATAGAGAACTAATACGGACCTACTGTATAGCACAGGGGACTCTACTCACTACTCTGTAATGGCCTATATGGGAAAAGAATCTAAAAAAGAGTGGATGTATGCATATGTATAACTGACTCACTTTGCTGTGCACCTGAAACTAACACAACATTGTAAATCAACTCTACTCCTTTAAAGAGCTCACCTGATTAAGTCAGGCCCACCCAGGATAATCTCCCTTTTGATTAACTAAAAAGAAATTGATTGGGGACTTGAATTACATCAGCAAAATCCCTTCACCTTTGACATATAACCTAATCATTGGAGTAACATCCCATCATATTCATAGGTCCCACCCACACTCAAAGGGAGGGGATTATACAGGGTGTGTACACTAGGGGGCAGGAATCTTGACGGCCATCTTAGAATTCTGCCTACTACAGAGGATTGGAAGATGAAGATAAGGAAATCTCCCACAATGAAGAAAAAAGATGAGAAATAAAGGAGGGAAGAAAAACAATAAAGAAGAAAAATTCAAGGGGACTTCCCTGGTGGCACAATGGATAAGACTCCTCGCTCTCAACGCAGGGGGCCCAGGTTCAATCCCTAGTCAGGGAAATAGGTCCCACATGCATACCGCAAATAAGAGTTCACATGCCACGACTAAGGAGCCCACCTGCCACAACTAAGACCCGGTGCAACCAAATAAACAAATAAATATTAAAAGAAAAGAAAAATTCAAGAGGTTCAATGTCTAACATCTAACTGTTAGAAATTCCAAAAAGAAGGAAAAAGAAAATTATCAAAGGAGTACTATGATCAAATTTCCCAAAGTTGATGGAAGACATGGGTTTTCTAATTAAAAAGCCAACTAAATGTAATGTAGAATTATGGTTGACCCTTGAACAACACGGGTTTGAGCTGCCCAGGTCCACTTATTTTTTTTCAATACGTACTATAGTACTACAGGACCAACCGAGGATATGGAGGGTTGAATGTAAAGACGTGCAAATATTCAACAGTGAAGAAGGTTGGTGCCCCTAACTCCTGTGTCGTTCAAGTGTCAACTGTAATTTTTTCAAAGCTACAGTTCCCAGCCATGTGCAAGGCTTATATACTGAATCCTAGAAAATGCTTATGAAAGAAATGAAACCTAAGTAAGTGGGGAGACATACCTGTTCATGGACTGGAAAACTCAACATGGTTAAAATATCAGTTAACCAAATTGATCAATAGCTTTAATGTAATGTCTATCAAAACCCCCAGAGGTTTCCTGTAGCTATAGATAAGCTTATTCTAAAATTAATATGGAAAGGGAGAGGAATTAGAAAAGTCAAGACAATATATGAAAAAAAGAATAAAGTTAGAGGAATCACCCTGATTTTAAGATTTATATAAAGTTAAGTAATCAAGACAATGTGGTATATTGGTGAAGGGGTAGGCACATAGATTAATGGGACAGAAGAGAGTCCAGACAGAGACCTATAAAGAGACAAAGGTAAAAAAAAGAAAAAAATATTTTAAAAAGAGAGAGACAAGGGTGCAAAGGCAATTCAATGGAGAAAACAGTCTTCAACAAATAATGCTGAAAAAATTAGAAATTTGTATGTTAAATAAAGAACCTTGATCTAAATCTCATACTTCATATAAAAATGAATTAAAATGAATATTCAATCTAAATGTAAAAACCTAAGACTATAAAATTTTTAGAAGACATAAGAGAAAATCTTCATAATCTTGGGTTAGGAAAATAGTTTTTAGACATGGTTCCAAAAGCTTGATCCACAAAAGAAAAGAATTGATAATGTGGACTTCATCAAAATGTAAAACTTTTGCTCTTTGAAGAGAATGAAAAGACAGGCTAAAACCTGGGAGAAAATATTTGCAAATCACATGTCTGACAAAGGACTTGTATCCAGAATATATAAAGAACTCTTACAACTCAATAATAAGATTTATTGAAACAAACAAGTTTTTAAAAATGAGCAAAAGATTTGAAGTGCCACTTTACAAATGAAGATATAAAAATGGCTCATAAACACATTAAAATGGTCATTCAGGAAATGAGAATTAAAACTTGTATGGTCAGACCACCCAAGATGGCTCTTCCCTTGCTCTCTGTACATCCCCTGCTTTACCTATGCCCTACTCACGTGACTGACCTTCCCTCTTAATCATAGAGCCTAATCAGTAAATGCCTAGGTGCTTGCCCCTGGCTCCAGCTAATGATTGTTCTAATCTTTAGATCAGAACATCTCCACCATGATAGTTTACAAAGGGGCAGTAAGGGATGTGCTCCTCTGCTGGTTTCCCAGGTAACTGATGAGCCAACCTGATGTCAATTCCCTCTATAATCGGTAACCTCCCCCCTCCCCCGCCCCCCTGCAAAGACTGCTGCCGTGTCCTGCCCACCGTTTGCACACTTGGTGGGGTGTCACTTCAGACGCGTAAGGTCCCCCATTCATTAAACCCTTGATGTCTCTGTCGCTGACTCTGGGCTCTTTCTTCAGTCTTGAAGCTGGGCAAGTACAGGGCTTTCAAGCCTGCGGGATACAGCCCAAGAAAACTGCACACAACAATGTACCTGTACACAGCCACTAGAAGTTAAAATTAAAAGGAATGTCAATACCAAGTTTTGACAAGAATGTCAAACAACTGGAAGTCTGATTGTTGGTGGGATTTTAAAATGGTACAACCACTTTGGAAAGCATTTGGGTAGTGTCTTATAAAGTTGAGCATATACCTACCATATGATCTAGTCATTCCACTCCTAGAGAGAGAGGAGGACATATGTCCACACAAAAACTTGTTCCCAAATGTTCTTAGAGGCTATATTTACAATTGTCAAAGATTGGAAATAACTCAAATGCCCAGTAAAAGCAAATGGATAAACAAATTTTGGTATAGCCGTACCGTGGAGTACTACTCAGCAATAAAAAGGAATTGACTATTGATTCTCTCAATAACACGGATGAATCTCACAAATATGATATGTGAAAGAAATCAGACACAAAACTATAAATACTTCAGGATTCCAGTTATAGAAAATTCTAATCTGTAGTGACAGAAAGCAGGGCAGTGGTTGCCTAGGGATGGGAAGAATGAATTACAAAGGGGCCAGGGAAACTTTTGGGAATGTTGCATATACTCAATATCTTCATTGTGGTGATTGTTTCACAAATATATACATACGTCAAAACTTAGCAATTGTACACTTTCAACGTGTAATTTATTGTAGGTCACTTATTCCTCAATAGAGCTGTTTTTAAAGATTGTAAAAATCATACTCATTTAATTGAACAAAGATCACACATGAAGGATACATATGTATGATTCCATTATATGAAGCTGGAAACCACAAAAATGTTTTATTTTACTTTTTTATTATTTTTTAAAATCTGGGGGCTTCCCTGGTGGTGCAGTGGTTGAGAGTCCGCCTGCCGATGCAGGGGACACGGGTTCGTGCCCCGGTCCGGGAATATCCCACATGCCGCGGAGCGGCTGAGCCCGTGAGCCATGACCGCTGAGCCTGTGCTCCGCAACAGGAGAGGCCACAACAGTGAGAAGCCCGGGTATCAACAAAAAAAAAAAAAAAAAATCTGGCCTCTTTTTATTTTTTTTCTTTTTCTTTCTTTCCTTCTTTATCTATCTATTTTTAATTTGGTCACACGGCTTGCGGGATCTTAGTTCCCCGAGCAGGGATTGAACCCACGCCCTCAGCAATGAAAGCACAGAGTTCTAACCACTGGACCACTAGGGAATTCCTTGTTTTAATTTAATTTGAAATCAGAAGGAAAAATGAACTTTTAGGTCAAAGAAAAGGCTTTAATATATAAGATGAATATATTTGTCTTTATACTAATACAGCCATAAAACATCATTTTTGATCCTTTCTTTTATGAAGAAAGGGCCCATGAAAATCATAATACCTCCTTGTCTGCAGTGAATTATATATATATATATTTTGTGTGTGTGCGTGTGTGTGTGTGTGTGTGGTACGCGGGCCTCTCACTGCTGTGGCCTCTCCCGTTGCGGAGCACAGGCTCCGGACGCGCAGGCTCAGCGGCCATGGATCACGGGCCCAGCCGCTCCGTGGCATGTGGGATCTTCCCGGACCGGGGCACGAATCCGTGTCCCCTGCATCGGCAGGCGGACTCTCAACCACTGCACCACCAGGGAAGCCCGTGAATTATATTTTTAAAGTCACAATAATGTAAACAGTATTTATTAGTTGTCAACTTTTAGAATCAACAGATAAATAAAGCATGGTGCATATAATCACAGCTATAGAAGAGTATGTAAATGTTATCAACCTTGACAAGGTAAAAGTAATTACACATTTGACAGAAACTAGAGGTAGAAGGGGGAAAGAGGTGGAGGGCAGGGTACAGACTTAAACAGTTCCATCTGATAAAAGTGGGGAGTCAAGAGACGCAGTCTATAGTTGATGGAACAACACATAAGGGTTTACATACATTATTTAATGTTACAACTGTACTTAGTAATAGAACTACAGTACTATATACCTACATTGCGAGGCGTGGAGAATGAAAGTGCGTGTACTGTTGACCACTGCACACTCATCTATCATAGGAGAAATGCAATAGATGAATGTTTCAAGTTGATAAATCAAGAAAAGAGGACAGAAGCATATTATCTAGAGAAATAAAGGTCAATCCGCAAAAGAATTCAAAGAGAAAGGTTAAAAGTAGCAGCCTCGTGGAACTGAAGGTTGAGGAGAGAGGATGGAAGGATGCTGTTTGTTATACTCGAAGTTGTTCTATAGTGTTTGTGTGGGTTTTTTAACCAGATGCGTGTGTCATTTTGATAAAAATGAAGTCAACTTCTCTCGCCCCTGTTATTCTCTGCTTGAGCACTGATCCCAACTTGTAACTACTTTAGTTATGTGTGTGATGACTCAGTTATTGTCTTTCTTCCCGTTAGACTGTCAGCTCCACGAGGACAAGAAAAGTCTGTCTCTTTTACCACAGTGCCTGGCACAGAATGTGACCCGGGAGTCGGGGTTGTACCACACATACCACGCTGGGAATTCCTCATTCAAAGGTCTGTCCAAACTTTCCCTTTAGGACAAACTGACAGTTGAGATAGAAAATGCCCTGGCGGAATTCCTTGGCAGTCCAGTGGTTAGGGCTCCGCGCTTCTACTGCAAAAGTCATGGGTTCGATCCCTGGTAGGGAAAGTAAGATCCTGCCTGCACCACATGGCCAAAGAAAGAAAGAAAGAAAAGAAAATGCCCTGTTGTGGAAAGGCAATGCCCACGCAAGGAGAAAGAGCAAGGATGTGCATTAGATGAGAAAGGGTCTACAGCCAAATAATACCCCAGAAAGGGCTGGAAACCTTTCCTAGTGGGGGTGTTGTGAGCTGAGGAAAATCAGGTATGTACTTATCCCTCCAGCACTGAAATCCTCTTAAAAAGAACATCAGGGCTTCCCTGGTGGCGCAGTGGTTGAAAGTCCGCCTGCCGATGCAGGGGACCCGGGTTCGTGCCCCGGTCCGGGAGGATCCCACATGCCACGGAGCGGCTGGGCCCGTGATCCATGGCCGCTGAGCCTGCGCGTCCGGAGCCTGTGCTCCGCAACGGGAGAGGCCGCAACAGTGAGAGGCCCGCGTACCGCAAAAAAAAAAAAAAAAAAAAAAAGAACATCAAGGAGTGCCTTGAAGGGGAAAAGAAATTCTAAACGGACCTCCTGCAGGTAGAGTAAAGAATGGGGAAGAGCAGAGGCACCTCTTAGGCTAGGTGAGATGAGCCTCCAGCATTTTGACACCAGCTGGGAGATGGCCTCCTTTCAGTTGGCCTGGGCTTGTGTCTGCCGGTAAGCAGAGGCAGGTCCAGAGGATGCAGTTGATCTGGCGGTCCTCCCTGACAGCTCTGAAGAGGAATCTGGAAACTGCTTGGTGGCCGAGCTGTAGATTATCTGGGGGTCAGAACAAGAGAGGCTGGAGTAGAGAACAAGGGAAACAAGCTGTCATAATCTCATAGAGCCACTTCCCTAAGAACCTGGGGGATGCCCGGGCAATGGTTTGGGCAAACCTGCTCATTTCCTGATTAGGCGACTAAAGGTGACCTGTGAGGCCTCTCCCTCCTGACCTCAGCCCCACGCCTTACCACTGCAAGGTCATGGGTACGGAGTTTTTTTTATATACATTTATTTATTTATTTTTGGCTGCGCTGTGTCTTTGTTGCTGCGCACAGGCTTTCTCTAGTTGCTGCGAGCGGGGGCTACTTATCATTTTGGTGGGCGGTGGCTTCATTGTCGTGGAGCACAGGCTCTAGGCACTCGGGCTTCAGTAGTTGTGGCATTTCGGATCAGTAGTTGTGGCTTGCGGGCTCCAGAGCACAGGCTCAGTAGTTGTGGCACATGGGCTTAGCTGCTCCACGGCATGTGGGATCTTCCCGGACCAGGGCTTGAACCCGTGTCCCCTGGGTTGGCAGGCGGATTCTTAACCACTGCGCCACCAGGGAAGTCCCTGCGGAGATTTTTGAGGTTCAGACAAGCCCTCAGAAACCCCCGTGGGCTGACTGGGTTTTCCTGGAGAAAATGTTCTTATAATGAGGGGAACCTGGGAACTCCCCTGGCCGTCCAGTGGTTAGGACTCCATGCTTCCACTCCAGGGGGCCCAGGTTGAATCCCGGGTCGGGGAACTAAGATCCTGCAAGCCGTGTGGCGTGGCCAAAAAATATAAAAATTAAAACTAAAAAAAAAGAATGAGGAGAAAGCCCGTGTGCAGCAATGAAGACCCAACGCAGCCATAAATAAATAAATAAATACATAAATTGTAACAAATTCAATAAAGACTTTATAAATAGTCCACATCAAAAAATATTTTAAAAAAATAAAGAAAATCAGATACCTCAAAAAAAAATGAGGGGAACCCAGAAGAGGCCAGCATGGAAAAGGGCCAGTGAAAAATCTGGGGTGGGAGGCAAGATGGCTCCCAGGGAGAAGGTTCCTGGTCAGCAGTCCTAGAGACATTTCCCCCTTTCCAGGGAGGCAGCAAATGGTTTCAGGGTTTCAGCTTTGTCTATCAGGTTCCTGGAACCTCCTTCTGGTCAGGTTTCCCCGGGTTGGGTGAGTTTGAAGATATTCAGTAGGCACTGTGGTCACTCTCTTTCTAGAATAAGTCAAAGACAGGAGTTTATTTGATCCAGTTTGAACTACTGCTGAACGTAGCTCTGTCTGCGGCTCCTCCTCAGGAGACAACTGACAGGTTCATTCAGGTGAAGGAGGATGGGGTATTGTAAGGAGAGAGATGAATACTGAGGCCATTTCTCATAAGTGGGGAGGGCTTGGCATGGAAAGCACAAAAAAATGCCCCTCCCGTGCTGGGCATGGTTCTCAGGGCCTAGGGCAAAGGCAGGACATGATGTTCCTGCTCTCAGTGATTGCAAAAGCTGGTGGCAGCACACAGCTTGCTGCCGGGCTGGCAGCTTGCACTGTCCTTGCTACCACCCCCAGGGACCCAGGAGTCTCAGGCCTTAGAACGCAGCTACTACACTCTGGGCACCGAGGAATCTCTCAGCCTTAGTATAGTATTGTATAGGGATTGAGAGCCGAACTGCTTTCTTCCTAATGTCTAACTCGTTTCTTCCCAGCTCCTGCACCTGGCTTGGCTTCCTTTTCTCCGAGTTGCTCACCAAATACCCAAATGGAGCTGCACATTCAATATCATCTTCCTCTCCTGTCTCTGGAGGCAGGACAGTCGTTAAGGACACACGCTCTGGAGTCAGATCACCAGGGTTTGCAAGCCAACTCTGCCAATGGCCAGCTGTGTGGCCTTGCACAGTTTACTTACATTTTTTGGTGCCAGGTTTTCATCTCTAAAATGAGAATGGCAACAGTCCTTAACTCGTACAATGGTGAGGATTCAGTGAGACAGGTAACGGGCCTGACGCCTAGTTAGGGTTCAGTATGTTAGCTATTATTATATGGAATGAAAAGTCCTTTATTCCCTCTCGCATTCACCGGCTCCTCTAGCTTCAGATACCTGCTCATCCTTTCCCCAACGGCACTCTTCTCCAGTCATTGTGAGCCTCTCAGAGCCACGTTTTCTTAAAGAAGAGATTTCCCTTAGATCCTTTCCATCTCCTGTAGACCCTAGCGCCGGATAATCATTGGCAACCAGAATTGGAAAGACCTTTTATAAATCATCTAGTTTCATTTGTTCTTTTTGCACATGTCAAAAGTCAGAGCCAGAAAGATAAAGTGACTTAATAAAGATCACGCTGAACTAGAACCCCAACTAGCCCTACAGATATTAGCAACGTCAGATGCCAAGGTCCAACCCACATTTAATTCTAGTAGATTCAATGTATACCTGCTAAGGATCTGCTATGTACGTGTGTGTGTATGGTAGTAGGTCAGGCGCTGAGAGGGTTATAAAATTGTTTCAAGTCACCTGTCCTGCTGGAAAAGTTGGATCTCGGGAGGCTGTGAGGCACTGTATGTCTTAGGAAACCAGGGGTCTCCATTCTTTGCTTTATATACAGACATGGATCTATAAATAGATCTTGATCTAGATCTAGTTTTATGTATATATTATTTTGTATATAGTTTTGCATATGTATTGTACATGTGAATATACAAATATACATATAAGTATATATTATTGAATTTAGATTCACCTGAGGAATTTAGTGAATTCTCCCGCCATCTTTTTTTTTTTTTTTTAGCTGCTCCGCGGGGCATGTGGGATCTTAGTTCCCCGACCAAGCATAGAACCTGTGCCCTCTTCATTGGAAGCACGGAGCCTTAGCCACTGGACCACCAGAGAAGTCCCTCCCCTCATCTTTTTAAATACCATCCTTCTGCCCTGGTACAGTGGGCATATCTATGCCAAATGATGGGGTGTGTATACACTCATAAATGGTACTACAGTAGAATTGGTCTTGGGGACAGGTCCCTCTGTAAAGCGGGATGATAATAATTCCTGACCTCACAGTGTTGTTGTGAGAATTAGATGATCTAATACGTGTCAAGCATCTGGGACAGTATTTGGCACACAGTAAGCATCAATAAAAGTTTGTTGTTGTTATTTCACCTGACTGTCTACTTGGCATCTCCTCTTGGGTGTCTTAGAGGCAACTCAGGCTTAACACAGCCAAGACAGAACTCTTGATTTCTACCCGCAACATCACTTCTCCCCCACTTTCCGTCATCTTTAGTACATGGGCACCACCAATCATCCAGTTGCTCAGGGAAAATCCAAGTGTCGTCCTTTAGGTCATCCTTTTACCTCATCTCTTATACCCAATCCTTCAATACAGCTTGTCAAACTCCCAAATATATCCAGAATCTATCTACTTCTGTCTCTTTCCACTGCTGCCATCTTAGCCCAAGCCAGCATCATCTCTCACCTGGATCGATCCTTCACATATATGCCAACGATCTACTTAAAGTAGTTTTTCAGATCATGTCACTCTCCTGCTTAAAACTGTTTAATGGCTTTCTATTGGATTTAGACTAGAATCCAAACCCTCACCATGGCCTGTAAGGCCCTCCAGGATCTGGCCTCTGTCTCTCTCCAAACTCATCTCCACATTCACTGGCCTTCTTTAGGTTCTTAGTTCACACTAAGCTAGTTCAAGCCTCAGGGCCTTTGCACTAGCTGTCCCTTCTACCTAGAATGTCTTTATCCCCAGATCCTCATATGATTGGCTCCTTTTATCATTCAGAATTCAGGTTAACTGTCACGATGTTACTTCCTCTGAGAAGCATTTCTCCACTACTTAATCTAAAGTGGCTTCCCCCTGGGAATTCCCTGGCGGTCCAGTGGTTAGGACTCTGCACTTTCACTGCTGAGGGTACAGGTTCAACCCCTGGTCAGGGAACTGAGATCCCACAAGCCACGCAGCACAGCTAAATAAATAAGTAAAGTGGCTTTCCCCCATCACTGTTTCATTTTCTTCATATCTGAAAATATCTTATTGGTTCATTTGTTGACTAGATTTTGTCTCTCCCTCCCTTCTAGAATGTTAGCCCCATGAGAGCAGGAACCTCATCTGTCTTATTCACTATGTGTCCTCAAGTGCCTAGGAACATCACAAGGTTAAGGAATTTATGTTTAAAAGGATTCCTTTTAAAAATTGTGATAAAATACATATAACATTTACCGCTTTAGTCATGTTTAGGTTTACAGTTCAGTGGCATTAAGTACATTCACATTGTGGTGCAACCATCATCGCCATCCAACTCCAGAGCGTCCACTACCTCACTTAAGTATCCTAGCAATTCTGTGAGGTAAGTATTATTATTATTATAATTTATAGATGAGGGAAAGGAGGCACGGAGAGATTAAGCAACTTACCCAAATTCCCACAGCTAAAAAGTGACAGAGCTGGGATTTGAACCCAGGCAGTCTGCTTTAGAGCCTGTGCTCTCATCCACTGGCTTTCTGTACTAGATAAGTAAAGAAGATGCAGGGCAAGGCATGGGGCACGTTGTGGCTGTTAAGACCCTGATGAAAAAAGAAAGTCACAGTTAGTAGCTTCAAAGCATGCCTTGAGAGTATAGAGAAAGTAGTGAAAGGGTGGCCCTTTTTTTTTTTTAAAGAATAATTCGTTTTCGTGTTTTGTTTGTTTGTTTGTTTGGGGTTTTTTGGCTGCGTTGGGTTTTCATTGCTGCGCGGGCTTTCTCTTGTTGCGGCGAGCGGGAGCTACTCTTCGTTGCGGTGCATGGGGCTTCTCATTGCAGTGGCTTCTCTTGTAGTGGAGCACGGGGTTTTGGCGTGTGGGCTTCGGTAGTTGTGGCACACAGGCTCTAGAGCGCAGGCTTCAGTAGTTGTGGTTCGCGGGCTCTAGAGGGCAGGCTCATTTGTGGCACACGGGCTTAGTTGCTCCGCGGTACGTGGGATCTTCCCGGACCAGGGCTCGAACCCGTGTCCCCTGCATTGTCGGGCGGAGTCTTAACCACTGCGCCACCAGGGAAGCCCCAGGGTAGCCCTTTTTAAGATGCTGGCTCCTCAAAGGCAGTTTTATTTGTCATGGCAGAATAGAGTGGTGGTGAAGTTCATGGGCTTTGGCATCAGATAGACGTGGGCTTGAGTCCCAATGCTGCCAATTACTAACTAGTAAGTTATTTCACTTGTCTGTGCCTCTGTTTCCTCACCTATGGTCAGGGATAAAAGCATTTACCTCATAGAAATGTTTTGAGGATTTAATGAGACCGTTGATGTAACCTGCACGGCACCATGCCTGGCAAGTGGTAAAGGCTCAGTAAACATAGGCTCTTGCTCCCCAACCAATAAATGGTGCACACCCCTCCCCCAACTAACCCACTCTTTTGATTCAAGAGATCTCCCAGGCCAGGCTGAAGTTACACTTGAATAACTTCCTGGGCCATCAAGGTGACTAAAAGCGATCCCTCCCAGAACAGAGAAAGGTTCTTCCTTCAGCTAAGGACACATTCCCACTGCCGCACTTCGAGCCCCGGAAATAATGCATTTCTGACTTTCTTAGAACAATCACCTTTTCCCAGCTTCCAGCTACTCAGGGTTCAGGAACTCAGAGCATCTTGCTAGGCAAGCGCAATCGTTTTTAATCATAAAAAGGACATTTACATGCCTTTTTTTAGTAAAGTTTAATCTCAGGGAACAGGAAGTGAAATCAATGTCTATTTGGCTCAACTGCAGACACTGAGCCACCAGTGGAGGGAACGTTGTATGAAAGACCAACTTCCCTGACTTCCCAGTTTTTTTCTTGGCTACCTCTGAATTGATTAATTTCAGAGAAACTGAAGACGGTCCAAGGAAGGACCACCAAAATGATTAATAAAAGGCAGAAGCTACTGAATGGTGCTAGGAGCTTCCAGTGAAGGGCAAGAAAAGGGGATGGGGAAGGGGAGGCCCTGAAGGCTGAAAACAAATCAGCCACCGGAGACTGAACAGCTGCAGGCAGCCTGAACCCAGCTACCTCCCTGGCCCAGTATCGGGCCAGGCACTTTGGGAGATCAAAAGGAGCTCAAGGCTTGGCCTTTGCCCACAAAGGTAGGGAGACTGGGCTATGCCCGCAAAAGGACAAATTACAGTCCAAGCTGAAAATACAAGTGCTGCAACAAGGCACTCACTCTCTGATACATGCCAAATGGCTGGTGCAGTGAGAAGGGCTCAGTACTCTGAGGAGGATGGGACCTCCACAGATGATGGGGCAGAGCCTGGGGGAGGGACACGATGTGGCCGGGCAGAGAAGAGGGAGAGCAACATAGGCTGGGGAAAGTGCAAGATCAAAGTGCAGGAGGCAGGGTAGAAGCCAAGAAGAGTGAGGAGCCATGCCTGGTGGAGTGAGTACTTCTTGGTATGGACTAAGCAGGAGATGGGCGCTAGCAGAGGAGTTTGCATTTTATGCTACAGGCGGCTGAGCAGGGGGGGTGTCTTGCCACCAGCCCTGTTTTGGCAAGATGGCTTTATTGAGGCATGGTGGATCGGAGGTGGAGACAGAGAGACCAAGTCTAACAGCACAGCCCTGAAGAAACCTCCTGCAGCTGCAACCACTGAAAATGTACTCAAGCGCAGAGAGGGGCCAGGCCTCAGTTGACAAAGCAGCTGGAGCCCAAGGATCTCTCCAAAAGATGCAGTCTAGCCTCCACACCCTGAGACCATGGCCTCCGTTCTCTCAGGCCCACCAAGCCCATGGAGCTGGTCATCATTCAAAGCACAACTCAGCAAGCTTAGGCCCGGACCAAGGACAGATTTCTGGGCAGATGATATCTCTGTTATAAATAGAGAATTTGACTCCAGGTGGGAAATTCAATTTGTGGGAGCAGATGAAATCTTCTGAAACCAAGATCTGATTTCCTGAGCAAATGTCCTTTGGTCTTAATGAACAAGAGAAGGAGATAGGGAAAATAAGCTATAATTAGGGTTTTTCCTTAAATAGGAGGCTTCTTGGATTACCAGGGAACTGCCTGCAGTGCCTTAACAAATGCCTCCCATTTCGGAGCCATGACTTTTGAGGCAGAGAATGCCATTCAATATCGCTGCATCACTTAGGGATGGTTGCAAAGTGCTTTTCAGCTCTTGTAATTCATTAGGCATCCCCATCTCCCACCCACTCTCCTCTCCCCGTCCTTTCCTAAGGCCCACCCCACCAGGAACATGGCAAGTCTTCTGCAAGTTGAAGAGATGAGAACTTGCAGACAGAAAGGTTAATCAATTGACTTCAGGCCAAACACAGCAAGTTACTGACAGTCCAGCAGTGAGAATGTTCTAGTCAGGCCTTTCTGGGGGTTATTGCTTTAGCCCACTAAAACACACAAACCAATGTCCACTTTTCCTTGCAAAGCTAATTTTTTTTTCTTCCCTGTCTGGTGAATGGCAGGCAGAGGAACAGAAAACGAGGTCCAGGACTTCCCTGGTTGCGCAGTGGTAGACAATCCGCCTGCCAATGCAGGGGAAACGGGTTTGAGCCCTGGTCCGGGAAGATCCCACATGCCGCGGAACAACTAAGCCCGTGCGCCACAACTGCTGAGCCTGCGCTCTAGAGCCCATGAGCCACGACTACTGAGCCCGCATGCCACAACTACTGAAGCCTGCACGCCTAGAGCCCATGCTCCGCAACAAGAGAAGTCACCGCAATGAGAAGCCCGCGCACCGCTACGAAGAGTAGCCCCTGCTCGCCGCAACTAGAGAAAGCCCACACGCAGCAACAAAGACCGAACGCAGCCAAAAATAAATAAATAAATAAATAAATAAATAAATAAATAAATAGAAAAAAAAGAAAATGAGGCCCAGAGAAGACAGAGTGAAGAAAAGAGAAATTAGTGACAGACAGAAAACGTGAATGGCAGAAGCCAGCTGAACCTCCAGGCCTGGTGTTCCTGAGCCCCGTGCTCAGGTGGAGTCAGCATGGAAAAGAAGGAGGGCCACTGTCACCAGGAATCAATCACTTCCTACCTGTGTGGTCCTGGACGGTCAGTTAGTCAGTCTGAGCCTCAATTTCCTCATCTATAAATGGGAATTATAGCAGCCCTACATGCCTCACAGCGTTATTGTGAAAATCAAATAAAAGCCAACTAGAGATTGTCTGAGGGTGAACCAGGAAAGGCCTCCATACTCTCAAACTCCTCAGCCACCTGCCGGCGTGTCAAACATCCCCACCGTTCATCACACTTTTGGAGAAAGACATTGATAACTTAGCTCTGGACAAGAATGCAAACTTTTGGGAGGGGAACTATTGGCCCATTAGCACTCACCATCACATTAGCAAGAATTCATTTATCAGGTTACTGGGGACCCCCAGGGCTTTGGGGGGAGGTAGATTTAAACACTCTTTCTCCCCTAGAGTCTTTCAAGGGACATTTATCTCTGGGTGTGTTTTCCTTCCAAAAAGGTCCGGGTGCATCCTTTTGTAAGTTTGCATCCCCATGAAAAGCATTGGGCAAATATTCAACCCTCCTTTGGGTTTTTTTCCAGGGGGACCTTAGGCACAGAGAGGTTAAGTCAAGCATCCATGACCACACAGTGGCCCAGCCAGGATGGAGAGCCTATCAGATCAGAAGGACCCAGGCCTCTGCTCACCAGCCTGGGAACATTTCCTGTCATCCATCCAGTTTCTCCTTTTCAAGTTTCACCCCACTCCCACCCCAACCCAGAGAGATATGAGTAAGGGTGAGGAGGCTGGGTCCTGGCAGCAGTGTCCCAAGCACACACCCGGAATCCCTTGTGGGGAAGATCTGTACTGGTGGCGGCAGCAGTAGCAAGCACTTGGCATCTGACGGGCTCTGTCAGCATCCATTGAAATTGGTGTTTTGCTTCCTAACTCCAGGAGGGCAAACATGCCTAAGATGCCAGCAGTGGGGAGAGAAGGAAGGCGTGCGAGGAAGCGATGGGTGATTCCCCAGCGTCTGTCAATTCAGCTCCTACTCCAAGGCCTCCCTGAGCCACTGGCTCTCTCTCCACGGGGCTCCCTGTGCATGAGGGAGGTGGGCGGGGAGGGCCAGTAGTGCAGAAGATAGAGAGAGAGAGACAGAAAAAGAAAAAGAGAGACAGACAGGCAGACAGACAGAGAGACACACAGAGAGAGAGAGAGAGAAAGGAAGCTCCAGAGTAGGGCCAGGGCAATGCAGGGCTGCTGGTGGGGAGATTTCCTTATTCCCTCCCTTCAATGGCCTCTCCTTTGGCCCTGGCCCCCGACTCTCCCAGAGCAGCATTCTTTCTCCTCAGCCTTGTTTTGGCTGTGCTTGGACGCAGGTTTGTCCCAAGGCACTTGCTAAATACAGAGTCTGAGGGTCCAGGGTGTGGCCCAGGAATCAGCATTTTCATTGCAACAGGACCACAGCTGGGGAAAGGCTGAGGTCGAGCTCGGACACCCTACCCCACCGCACCCCAAGGAAAGGTCCCTGGTCACTGTCTCATCCCCTCACAGCTCTGCCCTCTGAGAGGTGACAGGCAATCTGATAGATTTATTCAGGTGAGTTCATTAACGGGCGCTAATGACTTAATGTGCTGTCCATTCCAGATAACGTGTGCAATTTACCAGGAACTTCCGGAGCCTGGGCCTTAACCCAAAGGAGAATTTCTGGCACACGCAGCTGGGGGGCGGTGAATGTGAGTAAGGGGAAGGCTCGCATCGTGCCAGGTGGGAAGCTGCCGCTGCCCTCTGGCACCTAAGGGTACAGCTGGTTCTGCTGCGGGTCCTGCGGGAGAAATTGAGCTTCACGAGAAGACAGGCTCCCCCTACACTCTTCCGCGCCCCAACACTCCAAACTGTTCCAGTCATTCTTTCTGTTCACCGCTGTCTCCAGTAGAGATAGTGGGTCAAAAGCAAGCAGGCTCTGGGATGATGCGTTCATTCAGAGCTGCTTGAATGGGGGTGTCTGTACCTCTTGTGGGGTACACAGAGCCATGGGATAAACACAGTGCACTTTTTTTTTTTTTTTTTTTTTGCGGTACGCGGGCCTCTCCCTGTTGTGGCCTCCCGGTATTGTGGCCTCTCGCGTTGCGGAGCACAGGCTCCGGACGCGCAGGCTCAGCGGCCATGGCCCACGGGCCCACGGGCCCAGCCGCTCCGCGGCATGTGGGATCTTCCCAGACCGGGGCACGAACCCGTGTCCCCTGCATCGGCAGGCGGACTCTCAATCACTGCGCCACCAGGGAAGCCCCCGCAGTGCACTTTTATGGAGCTTCAATGTATGCAAGGATTTTAGAGCTATGCAATACTTACGTGGTAAGTCAAACACCAGCGTACTATGGAGAATCTGAAAATTCATGTTTCTGAAATAAATTGTGAGACTTTGAAGAAATCTGACACTTTGGGCCATTTTGGCCTTCACGGCCGGATTCTCATTTATTCCGTTCTTAAGGACTCGGTGTGTGTGTGTGTGTGTGTGTGTGTGTGTGTGTGTGTGTGTATGGGTAAAAGTTGAGAAGCACTGCCAGTTACAGTCTGTGTTTCCCTAAGTATAGATTAGTTTATCGGATTATCTAAGACTAGGACAAGGGATGGATACATTTTGATGGGGGACAGAGATTGCATTTGGGAAACACCCAGAGCCTGAGGGGTTGTCTAGGGAAGTGCACGCAAAGAGGATCCAGGAAGAAAGGAGCTTATTGAGGGGAGGTGTGGGGGGATGCTAGGAAATCTTGTTAAGCCAATCTCCATCGAGTAACTGAGATGAGCAGAAGCAGGGAAGGCTAGGGAGCCGGCAACAGCAAAGAGGTCTGCGATTTATGGATGCAAAGAGTGTCCCTCTGACCCCAAGCCTCAGAGAGGCGCCAAGACCCCATTCTGGTCACAGCGCACCTCTGTAGGAAGAACTACAGTTCTTCCATCTACAGGGGCATGAATTGAGACTGGGAAGCTGGGAGCTACCTGGGACCCACAGAATGAGCAGGTGGCAGGGCCCGCCAGGCAGCTGCGTTGGAGGGGAGAGGGCACCAGCCAGCGAGCCTTGGGAAAGGACTGGCTGGCAGTTTGCAGCTCATCAGCCCAGGAGTTGGTCCCTTAGTGTCACCCAGCCCACACTGGGTCAGCAGGCTCAGTACACAAAGGGCCACTAAAAAGCCCTCTTAGCGACAAATCCTAGTGACAATTCCTTTGAAATGGCCCTTTTCCGTCTGCATTTTTCTCTGGTTTCTCTCTGGCCTCCTGCTTTCCTGGTAGCTCCCAGTTTCCCCAGGAGCTCAGGAAATCGGGAGGTTCCTCTCGATTTTTCTCCACCCACCCTGTCCCAAACATCAGGGCCCTGGTTGGCCCCAGATGCTTTAGGATTGGTGGGTGTCTTGCCAAAAGGCAAGATGGAGACCAAGGGACTGGGGCTGAAAAATTACAAAGTGAGTGGTTTCCTCCTTGATGGTTCTGATTATGCCATCCCTCCTTCTACCACCCCAGGGCCTGCCTAGCCAACTGCGAGTGGGGGCGGGCCTTGCTGCTCAATAAAAGTTAGCAAGTATCATTATTATTACTATTAATGCTCATTCTGTGGTTGGAATCCAGGTTCCACTACTTATTGCTCTTTGAGTCTTGGCTACTACCTCCTCTGTAAAAAAAGGATGATCATGTTTCCTAAGTAAGAGGGTTGTGATAATTGTGAAATGAGTTAATGCATGTAAATCTCTCAGGGCTGACTGGAGGTCCTACCAGGGAAGTGGAACTAATTGTATCCCCTGGGATGAAGAACCATCCGCCTTTTCCTAGGAGCATTAGCAGAGCACCCAGCTCAAAGTGAGTGATGGGTCGATAAATGGTAATCATTATTACTATTATTACTGAAGACCAAGAGAGTCTCTGTCCATTTATTCCTGTATTCTCAGTTAAAGGTGAGTTGAGTTGCTTGGTTGTTAACTGTCGATTACAGTCCAAGGTGCCAGTGAGGCTGGGCTGCCTCCATCCACTCTCAGTGTGCAGGGGAGAAAAATAGTGCCACTTCTTAGCTTCTTCCCAAGGTGTTGATTTCAATAGGAAATAGACTTCTGGCTGGAAGATCGTCATTTGTCATCCAATTGTAATGAGATTTAAAGAGACTAAATGTTTATCCAGAGGGGATCTTCCTCACCAAATTTCAGTGTGACTGGATTGAGGGTCCCAATTTTACATGCAAGTGTTTATTTTGCTGCATTTGGGCACAGGGTTAAGAATGTTGAAGAACCCTCTCTGTACCCTGTCTCCTGCTCTCCCTCCTCCTTGTTGAGCATAGCGGGTGCAGACAGCTTGTCAAATAACAAAACCAGAAACAAATCCTACTGGGAATTCCCTGGCGGTCCAGTGGTTGGGACCCCGCGATTTCACTGCCGAGGCCGCGGGTTCCATCCCTGTTGGGGAACTAGGATGCCGCAGGCCGCACAGTGTGGCCAATAAAACCCAAATCCTACTATGTGATTCTGGATTCTGGGGAGGGTAGGGAGGGTGGGCGGGAGGGGGAGTTCAACTTTTGGAAATGAAATCCACCAGTGTGCATGTAGGCTCAAAAACTCATTTTGGACAAGAGTAAGACACAATGCAAATGCTACATCACTTCAGGACTTCCCTGGTGGTGCACTGGTTAAGAGTCCGCCTGCCAATGCAGGGGACATGGGTTTGAGCCCTGATCCGCGAAGATCCCACATGCCGCGGGGCAGCTAAGCCCGTGCGCCACAACTACTGAGCCTGAATGCCACAACTACTGAAGCCCGTGCACCTGGAGCCTGTGCTCCTCAACAAGAGAAGCCACCGCAATGAGAAGCCCGCACACCACAACAAAGAGTAGCCCCCGCTTGCCGCAACTAGAGAAAGCCCGCACGCAGCAATGAAGACCCAGCGCAGCCAAAAATAAAAATAAATAAATAAATTTATTTTTTAAAAAACCTACATCACTTCAGACAGGAAACAAGCAGAGTGAGAACCAAACGGGGAGCCTTTTAGTAGGCGACTAGGAGGCAGATTCCTCTTGAGAAAGAATGACAGCTACCATTAACTGTGATCTTTACATCCATTATCTCATTTAATACCCCCAATAACTCTGTGAAGTAGGTTCTGCCAGCATCTCCATCTCACAGGTAAGGCTTAGAGAGGTTAAGTGACCTACCTAAGCTTACACCTCTAATAAGAAGCAGATTCCAAAAGCTGTGTACTTAATCTCGATTCTAAACTGTACCTTGCCTCACTCCTCACCCAGGAGCCCTCACACATGCTTATGTCCAGTGATACAGTCCCTCCCAATACTCTCTCCCCTTCAGTACCCCTTATTTGCTTGTGTCTACTGCACAGCAGAATGACTGGAGACTGGCATCTGCTCCCAGCGAGCCCAGCAAGCAGCAGAAGATGGCTAATCAGAGTTGTAAAATGCATTTGTTCTAGTTATTAACCCGTTGAGTTTTAATTGTAAGAACTGGTACAAACCAATTTATTGGTATGTGTTATTAATGTTAATATTAATAAGGAACAAACTGGGTAAGGATCAGGGAACTCTGGAGGGGATGCCCCCGCCCCGGAGACACCACCCCAAGGAAACCAGCTAGGGACCGTCTGGCTGCAAAGAGCATTATTCATACTAGACGGCTGGTTCCCTGCTCCCTCTCCAGTCCCTGGAGACAGGAGGCCAGCTCTTCCCTGCTTCTCGTCACCTCTCTCTTTTGGAAGGATTAGAAATCAAGTCTGAGTCACTTCTCTAGCTAGACTAGACTCTTTTTTTTGGTACTAGCTCAGTGTGTCTGTGGCCCCACGTGTGATCCGTGTGTCCCCGTGTGTGTGTTGTGCTCTTCAGAGCATCTTCCTGTGTGTTGGTCTGCCTGTGCGTTTGCCCAGGAATGCTGTGTGTCTCTCTCCCTGTATGTCTTTACTTTCACTCACCATCCATTTTTAATAATTCCATTGGCTTGTTTTTCAAGCCTAGGCTAACCCATCCAGATGCAGGGAATTTCCATCCTTTTTTTCACAGTAGGAAGTGCCAGGAAGGAAGCAAAAAGTGTGCTCAGTGGATAGATGGGCAAATCTGCTAGTCAGCTACTCCACTGCCGATCCCAGCTGCGGGGAGCCACAGAGCCCTGCACTGGGAGCTCTCCTCTGTATCCTGGAAATTCCACGCAGCTCACAAGACCATCCTCTTGCCCCATGATTGCCCCTCAGTAGCCCTCCAGCCTCTTCTGAGGCTTTACCCAAATGCTTAAGTAGAACTGGAGATGGGGAAGAGATTCCAACTGGAATGGGTCCCCTTTTCCCAACAGCCTCCCTTCCAGAGTCCAGGCACACGAGGGAAACTGAGGAGGGCTCACTTTTCACCCTAGAACTGCTGAGACTCAAGTGTGCCAATGTTAGTTGTGTCTGCGAGGGGCCTCTGGCGTGCAAAAATTCACCACGCATTTGGCATCACCAGAGCCTTCAACTCCACCCTTTCCTTCTGTTTTTCTTTTCCCTGGCCTCAACTTTGCCCTCCCAGACCCACTGTCCAGTTTCCCAGTCCCTCTGGGTCCCCACTGAGGCTACCTTTTAGGGGAGAAGGAGAGCGGCCTTTCTTCTAGATCCCCAGAACTCCTCCAAAGGGGTCTGGAGCCACCTGGGAGACCAAGAGCCTTCCTTGAATCTCGGTTGCTACATGTTTAGTATTCACAGCGTGTCTCTTAAAAATGTCCTGAGATCATTCATCAGGCACTGTGCTGTGTGCCTGGTTGCTCTCCTTTGGGAGTGTGTGTGTGTGTGTGTGTGTGTGTGTGTGTGGTGTGCAGGACCCTCCCTCCATCTGCTGTTGAACACAAACACGCACACACATGTTAACCTCCTTCCCTTCTCACCAAACCAACCGCATGCTCTAAGCGGACCTCTGCCAGCTGGCAGATCGCTCCCTTCCTGAGGTGGGCTCCCGGGCCGGGCCTGGGCTCGAAACAGCTCGCACTCCAGTGCTGGGGAGAGGCGCTGCGAGCTGGAGCCGGAGCCGAAACTCAAGGTGCGTGTGGACGTTGGCGGTGGCGACCAGAAGGGGAGCTGCAGGGAGGGCAACCCCAGCAGAAGGAGAGCAAACAGGGGGCGAGGGGGTGCTCGGGGAGGCAAGGTCAGGGGCCGGGGAATGGAGTCCCGAAGCGAGCGTTCCAGTGGCCCCTTCTCGGCAGTTCACTCCCCGCCCCCATTCCCCCCACTTTCGCGGGTGCACTTTGGAAATTGGCTTGCCCTCTTCGCTGCCAGCAGTTCCCCGCAGAGCCCAGGCAGAACGGTCAGGTTCAAAAAGTGAGGCAGCGCCGGGCTGGGTAGCTGGGTGGCTGGGTTGTATCCTGGGAGATTCTTTCTCCAATTGTCAATTTTGTGCGTATTTTTAGTTGTGACCCGAGCCGGCAGCTGTGCCTTTAAGCCGCGTTCCCATTCGGGGAAATCGACGCCCGCACTTGAGGGTCGGGAGGCGCCGGAGAGGCCCCTCATTCCGTACTCCCCCCTTTCCTCCCCCTCCCCTCCCCTCCCCCGCCCCCTCTCCCCTCCCCTCCTCGGCCGTCCGGCCGCCTCGCCGCCATCCGTCACCTCGCAGCCTGCCGCACTCCTGGAGCGAGCGAGAGACGAGCGAGCCACGGCGATGGTGCCGCCCGCGGCGCAGCCATGGAGCCCGCCCGAGGAGCCCGCGCGCGCCGCTGCCAGCCTGCCCGCAGCCCGCCGCCTGCGCGCCAGCTCCCCGCGTCCCGGGCCAGCTGCTGCCGCCCCGCCAACCTTCGCCCGCCCCGCCGCCCGGCGCCACTGAGCCGCACGCCCGTGCCGGGCTCGGGGACACGGGCGCCCTAGTCCCGCTGCCGCCGCCGCCGCCGCCGCCGCCGCCGCGCCACCGCCGCCGCCGCGCCGCCGAAGAGCAGGAGGAGGAAGAGGAGGCGGAGGAGGAAGGTAAGAGGCGCGCTGCCTAAAGGGAGGCGCACCCGCAGTCTCAGCCCGGCTGGGGGTGAGGCGCGGCGGGAGCGTGCCGCCCTGGGCAGGCTCGGGGAGGCCGGGAGCTTGGGCGCCCCCGGCAGCCGGGGCCGGGGCGGGGGGCTTCGAGCGTCGGGCCGCCCGGAGTTTGGGCGGGCGTGGGGAGCGGCCGGTGGCGTGCCCACTGACCGGTGAGTCGCCGGAGTGGCGGGCTCGCCTCGGCCGCTGAGGGTGCGGGTTGAGGAGCCGAGCGCAGGGGAGCGCAGCGCGTTCATTATGGAGCCTTTGTGTGCGCGCCGGGGCCGTGGGCACAGTTGCGAGAGCCGGCGAGACGCGGGGCCTGGCTGCTGGGAGGGGGCCCCTTAGCCGGGGTGCCCCGAGAAGCCCGAGCCCCCGGGCTGCCAGAAACAGCTGTCTGAAGCATGTGCGTGGTTCCCGGGGCCATGTTCACACGCGGACACGGACGCACACACGCACACACAGCCGCACCGTATACCCGGCGCTCAGCTTACACAGTCACCCTCATCCAAAGGTGAAACACACACACACACACACACACACACACACACACACACACAGAGCTACAGTTGCCCCCCTCCCGCCAGGAAGCAGTCACCCAAACACAAACAGCTACATGCACCCCCTCCCCAGCACTGCTAACACATGCACACACACACACACACATACACACACACACACACACACGCTCGCTTCTCTATCCCCCAGCCGGGTGCTTTGGAGCTTGGAGTGAGTGTATGTGAGTGAGTGTGTTGTCTCAGAGTGTCCCTGAGAAACTACATGACAGCTGCACCTGCTGCCCCCCAAGGCACAAACACACAGCCCCCCATACCCCAAGCTGCTGTAGAGCCCTCTACCAGGGCCCTTAAGAACTCCATTCTGGCTAAAAGCGTTCCCAACTCTTGTAGTCGTGCCCATCCACACCCGAGCTCCTGGGCTTCTCTTGCACACCCAAACACACACACTGAAACCACTGCAGGGACAAAAATGCTTGACACCTTCCGTTAGAAGCAAGTGGCATCCCCACCCTTGTCTTGTAGCTGCCACCAAAGAGCCCTTGATCACGGTGTACGCTGGATTCTGCCAGACCTGCCCCCTCCTCTTGGCATCTTAGCCCAGCTGCAGAGCCCTAGAGTCCACCGGGTGGTCTCAGCATCCTGCAGCTCTTGCAGAGGGCAGGGCTGTCTCTGGACTCTTGCCTATTGGAGAAACTGCTATAAGAGCAAGGCTCCCTTGGGGGCGCCCTTCGTGTCGTGGAGGGTGGGTGAGTCTATGCTGACTCAGAGAGGAGCCCCGAGTGAGTTTTCCCCACTGGAAGTCTTGGGGTAAAAGGCACACACTTTGGCCTTGAAGGCCTGGGGTGCTGTGGCGATTCAGCCACTGGGGCCCTCGGCTGGGGGACCTTGCCCCTCCTTCCCTTTCCCTGCCCATCAAGCTCACTGCAGGAGAAACGGGGAACCCAGCCCTCAGCTTCCTGGGAGCTGAGAGAGGCTTCCCAGGAAGCCTTTGCTATTTCCACTGAGCGAAAGGCTCTCAGCTCTCCCCCGGGAGACCTCAGCAAGACTTGGCCATGCCCGGGCAGACATGCCAGCTTCTACCCAATTTCGTAGCTTTTTTTTTTTTTTTCACGTGAGAGAAGCAATTCAATCTCAGCAGCTTGGCATGAGGGCACCCCTGAGGTGAAATAAGACATAATGTATGTGTGGAGGGGGAAGCAGGTTGGGGGGAGGGAGGGAGGACTAGTGGGTTTGACGGGTTTAAGTGGAGATGCCGAGTCAGACTGTAGCCCTTGGTAAAATCGTGACAGAGATGCTTCGACGTCAGAACCCCTTCCCTGCACCCCTCCCGTCTGCTGCTCCAGGCGCCTCTGGGTCCCCTCCCCCGCCCCCCTAGACGCTTAGGTGGGGCTTTGCTCGAAGCTCGGTCAGATCTGAAGACAGAATCCCTGTCTGGCCAAGGTGTTAATAGCTGATGGTGGTTTATTGCCTTCCCCCTTCAGTTAACATTTGCATTTTCAAAGGAGGCTGAGGAGCGGCTCCGTTGGTGGTGATTTCAGGCACCTGTGGCAGGACCCAGGCAGGAGCCGCTGTGGGTGGATGGCATCAACCGTCTCTGTCTGGCCCCGAGTTATGCGTGATGTGTGTGTGGGAGTGGGGATGTGGGAAGGTGGGATGTAATTATGGAGGACTTGGAGGCCCACAGAGAGAAGGTTTAAATTGATGTGAGAGGCAATTGGGAGCCACTGCAGGATTCTGAGAAGGGAGGGATATGATCCGAGCAGGAGAGAAACACTCCTTGCTGCGTGTGGAGAGATCCTCTCCTCTCTCCCACCGGCAGTCACCACCACAATTGCCTTACAAGTGTGAGCTGATGACCACCAGAGAGAGGAGGCGGGCCAGAGTAGGGGGGTAGGTGCCCCAGGTTCCTGGCTCTTAGCATCTCCCATATCTGAGGTGCCCTGCAGACTGGCTGGGCTAGCTGCCCAGAGCCAGCCAGTGCCCCCATAAACACCAGCTAGTGATGCTGTCGTTGCTGTGGCTTCTGAGAATGCAGTGGAGCTTCTGCCTCCCTGGGTGAGCGGGCTGGGGACTCCTAGGAGGCTGTAGGCCCCATTTTGAATGAGTCTGAGGACCTCACTCTCTGGTGAACGGCGCAGTCCCAGGGTCTTGGGAAGTGAGCTGTGTGGCCTGATCGGGGGATTTTGCCACCAACTCAGTCCTTCGGGAGCCATGGTAGATTGAAAAAGTGCAACAGGAAAGCCCTGGGATTGCTGATAACAGCAGCAGGCTGGGCAAGGCAGGAGAGCACAAGGGGTCGGGGTTGGGGGGTGTTCAGGGGGGCAGGGGCAGGGGAGAGGCATTGGTCTGGCACCGCCCCACTGCAGCAGTACCCCCCTTGGTCCTTGGAGGGAAGCACAGGTGGATGCAGGACAGTGGAAGCACTCTGTACCCACCCCCTACACACTCTGCAGAAATGACTGGGCTCCACACCCAGCACCAGACGAGGCACCCTGAGAGGGCAGCACCAATGCAATGGAAGAAGGATCCCTGTTCTTTTGGAGCCTTTAGGCTAGATGAAGTCACAACACACACACACACACACACACACAAATTGCACACGGTACCTCCAAACAGACACGCACACACAAGCACGCTTGCGCTCACATGCACATAACACACACAAAAACACACACACCTGGAGCAAATTATGGGAAATGAGGCTCAACGCTGACAAGCTCAGCTTCTGGGGGCTGTAGGGGTTCATGCCTTCAGAGGTCCTGGCGATCCCTTTTAGGGGGGCTGAGAGGGTCCCCATCGATAGTGGGCGAAGACCCTTAGCTCTGACAGGCCCCTGAGAGGAGGCCACACCCAAGATAGCTTCAGCCCTGGTCCAGCCTTAAGGCTATTAGCATTCGAAGCAGAAAACTCTGTTCTGGCTCTTCTCTCAAAGACTTCTGTTTTCCTTCTTACCATAAATTCAAAAAGGAAAACACTCTCTTGCCTTATCAGCAGCCAAAATGAAAGACTCTGAAAGTGGGCTGGACCTTGCAGCCCTGCTGTGAAATCTGAGGGCTGGGGCTTAGGGAGGGGAGGAGAGGGGAGGGGAGGGAAGTGCACCACCTTCCCTCCTTTCCAGCCCCCCTTCAGCTGAGCTGGTAAGGAGAGGGAAGGGATCTTGGGGTCCAGTGTGGTTTCCCACCCACAACAGGCAGCGCCCCCTTTTCTGAGGGCACCATCCTTACGGTGGAACATTAACAGTCCAGTGGCACGCTAGCGCCTGCTCCCCTGGGCAGTTAGAAGAAATAGCTTGGGAATCAGTGTGGGCCTGACATGGGGGCAGGGGGAGGCGAGGCAGGGGTGCTGCCTGTTACATGGAGGAGCCAGTGTACCTGTTGTGTTGCGTTGAGGAACAGAGATGAGCAGGTTTCCCTGGGAGCATCCCTAGCTAGTCACCTTTTCTGAGCCTCAGCTTCACCTCGGCATTAGCCACACTGCTATAGCCATCCCTAGCTTTTTGAAGATGCTGTCTGCCTGGTTGTACTGTTTGGGTCTCCTTCCACCTCAGTGACTCCTCCTTTTTTCTCTGTTTTGCTAGTTACTCTCCTGACCTCAGATCTGAGTGTCCTCTTCCTCTGTGTCTGCTTCCTCTGTTGGCAGCTGGGGGTCATGGCTTCCCCCTCACCCCTCTCCTGGCCGCTCCCACTTCTCTCGCCCAAACTTAACCCCTCTCCGCTATTTCAGTCCTCTATTTCCATCTTCTTGCTGAACATTTCCCCTTGGATAGTCTGCCATCATGTCACAAAACTCAGCGTTCACAAACTCATCTCATTGTCTCCCAAAGATGCCTTGCTCCTCTGACCTCTCTGTTACATACAGAACCATCTCTGATTCTACCCTGGTCCACCCTGACCCTGCCACCACCTCATGTCTACACTGTACTAGTCTCTTTCCTTTCCGGTCCATAATACACCTGCCAGATTAATATTCCTAAATATCCTTTATTCAAGACATGTATGATCAATGTCTTTGAGAGAGTGATACCTGTAGGGTAAATTTCAGCTTCCTGAGCCTGGTATTCAAGGCTCTCCTTGAGTGGGCCTAACACTGTGTATTCTTTGAAGCTTATTTCCTACTCTTTGCCTACATCATGGATTCTCACATTTTAATGTGTCTCAAAATCGCTTGGGGGAACTATTAAAATGCAGATTCCTGGGTCCCACCATCTGAGCTTCTGCTTCAGTAGGTCTAGAGCCTGAGTCCAGGAATATGCACTTGAACGGACTCCCCCAAGTTGTTTGTTCACGTGCCCGACGCACAGTGATGCCAAGTAAAACACCGAAACGTTGGAGTTTGGAACAGTGAAAGGTTTATTGCAGGGCCAAGCAAGGTAGTCGCATGGCTCATGCTCAAAACCCCCGAACTCCCCAATGATTTGGGGGGAGAAGTTCTTAATAGGCAAAATTAGGGGTGAGGGCTGCAGGATGTGTGACTTTCCTCTGATGGGTTTCTTCTGATTGGTGATGAGGTAGCAGGGTGGTGCTCCACGAATCTTGCGCTCAGCCTGAAGTTACCATCCGGCAGGGAGCCTTAGTTCCTGCAGAAGAACTCAAAGATATTGTTATGTACATTCCTTGAGGAGGGGCCACGTTCCTGCTCCAAGGCTGCACTATTGTTTCTGGACTGCTCCTCCCTTGTTTCTTCATTGCCTCCCTTCCCTGATTAGCAACTGTTTGAATCTGCCCTTTTGAACTCGGGGAGGTCTAGGGGGCTGAAGCCTTTATTCTGCAAATAAGAAACTGACAGATGCCTGAAAGGCTTTTGTACCCTGGGGGGCCCCACAGGGTCCTGCTCAGTTTCAAAGTGATGCTGATGTTCTTGGTCTACTTAAGAAACACAGTCCTACGTGGACCCTCTACTCTAGCCAAGTGTCTTTCGTCAGGCTCTCCTAAACATGTCTTTTGTACATTTTTTAATTGCAACTGTGCTCTTGTTCATGCTATCCCACTCACCAGGGCCCCTCTCCTCTCTGCCTGTGCTCTACTTCTATCCAATACCACAATACCCGTCCTTCAACTCTCATTCAAATTCACCTCCTCTGTGAAGTCTTCTCTGATCATTCTAGACTGGAGGCCTTTCTCTCCCTCCTCTGAACTCCTGCACTTACTGTCTGTAAAATACATTTGGTAAGTACATCACTGATACACTTCACTATTACTGCTTGAATCATTAATTCATATATCCCTCACATGCAAATATAACTTATTATATGTGTATGTCTGGTCTACATTATAAGTTCAACAAAGGAAAAAGCCCGGTGTTTTTCATCTCTTTTTTATCTCCATAGCACACAATGCCTTACACAATGTAGGTGTTCAATAAGCATTTCTTGGATTGGATTGAATACTAGTTAATAGTAGATAGGGATTCTATCACATCTCCCCCTGCACATCAGCTCCATAAATGTTTATTGAGCACCTATTATGTGCAAGGTGCTGTGCTAGTTGCTAGAAAGGATATAAAGATGAAGGAGGCCTCTTGTCTTCCTCCGCCTCAGTCATCTTTGCATTTACAGGGCCTAGTGCATACAAGAGGTCCTTACCAGATATTTATTGAGTAAACAAATGAATTAATGAGTGAGTGAAGAAATGAAGTTCAGACAGGAATCATTTGAGCAAGGACATAGGGTAGATGTCATAGAGAAATGAGGTAGGAGTAGAAGATAAAGCTAGGAAGGGGGTCTGGGATATAGTGGATGACTACCGTTTTTGTTTTGTTTTGTTTTGTTTTTGGCCTCAAGGCATGCGGGATCTTGGTTCCCCCCCACCAGGGCTCTAACCCACGCCCCCTGCAGTGGAAGCAAGCATGGAGTCCTAACCACTGGACTGCCAGAGAAGTCCCTTGTTTTTGTTCTTTATTATGAACATTTCTCCCCCCAAATAGAGAAAATAGTATAGTAGCTCCATATACTCGTTATCCACATTAAGTAATTACCAGAACTTGGCCATATTTGCTTCACTCATCTTTTTTTTTTTTCTTGGCTGAAGTATTTTAAAATAGAGTTTAAACATCAATGATGTCATTTCACTGCTAATACCTCTCTATGCATATTTGAGAAGAGTGGACCTTTTCCCATATAACCACAGTCCCATTAACACATCTAACAACAGTAACAATAGTCCTTTTTATTATCCGCGACCCAGTCCATACGTGAATGTCATCAGCTGTCTCAGGACATGTGTTACAGTTGGCTTGTTAGAATCGAGATCCAAAAAAGCTCTGCACATTACATTTTGTCATTATGTCTCCTAAGGCCCTTTCGACAGTCCCCTGTCTCTGACTTGTTAGAGAAGTCACGTTAGTTGTTCCGTCCACCATCCCACATTCTGGTCCGCTTGCTTCCCCTTGTTGTCATTTAGCTTGTTCCACTATCTCCTGCATGTCTTGTAAGTGGAAGCTATCTCTTTTTTTCTCCTTTTTTTCCCTTTGGCAGATTGATTAAAAGGGGGCCATCCTGGAGACGTGAAGACCAGCTAGGAGGCTGTTACAGTAGCTGGCTGGGGATAGAAAGAAGGAGGTGGATGGATGGATTTTGGAGGTAGAAGAAACCTGATTTACCTACCAATGGGATGAATGGGGTGAGGAAGGAAACAGAGTCAAAGGTGATTCAGAGGTTTTGAGCCTGTGTGATGGGGAGAGTAATAATACCATCATATCATATCTGAAGGATAGGTTTTTAATGAGAGCAGCAGGAATCATGGTTAGATGAAAGGAGGAACTTTCACACAGTAATAAGCCGTCTGCTCTGTTTTTTCCTGATAACACTGTCTTTCCCAGAAAACTTTGATTAGTGGTATAGCTAGAAATTTGGGCCCTCCAGTAAAAGAAGATCGGAAAGGAACTCCTCATTTTTTCTTAACTGCCAAATAATTAAATTTCCAGGCCTCGAGCCTTGGAGGAGGGGTAGTGTGTACACCAATGGACAGAGAAAAGGTAATGCTGACATCACCCAGGCAGATCAGCCAACTGTCGCATATCATCGTGGATATCACAGTCACCAGTCTTGGGTGGAGGACCGAAGGATGCCAGGGCTTGGGATATCTGTAGACTCAGCCAGTGAGCATAGCTCAAGACCCAAGTTCTTCCTTAGGGTCCCCTGAAGTCTCCATCCCACACCCAATTTCCATCCAATAGGGAGCCTGCAGCCTCTTAAGCCCTCAGTGGGCCATGGCAGCAATGGTCCTGCCAAGGTCAAAGATTGCCCGGCAGCCCCGGGAGATTCACTGGGCTCTGAGAAAGTCCCCACATTAGCTGCCTCAGTAAGAATGTGCTTCAGCTGTTGAATCAGATCAGGTGAGAACTACTCTCAGCTCCATGCTATTGGATCCTCATTCATAAAACCTCTCCCTCCACCTTCCCCCAGCTCATCTTTCTTCCTGCTTTCTCTTCTCCTCCTCCCTTTCTGCTCCATCTCTTCCAGCATACATTTATTCTCTTGAGTTAATCAAACACTGGCCCCTGCAGCCCACTGTGTCTCAGACTGATCACTTAAGCAGCATTATTGATCGCTCTGAAAGCCTTGGGAGGTAGGAGTGGACTGAAAACTAGAGATGCATCGCCAATTGGCTGGCTAGGCCTCTCTGGGCAGCCTCAGCTCCTCAACTGCCTGGAATGTCTTGAGAAAGTGGAGGCAACCGACGGAGAAGATCCTCAGAGGGCCTTCATTCATCTCATCCTTCCTTCTTCATTTTGGAGTTAAGGAGTGCTCCTGGGTCTAGCCCAATGCCAGTGTTCTGGTGAGAAGGAGAGAGCCAAGGGTCTGCTCTTTAGAAATTCATAATTTAGCAGAAAAATCATACTTATTCATATGAAGCAACTAAGAATAATACAAGTTGGGAAATAATTATGTACCACATTACATGCTCTCGACAGTAAGCATCACAGGGGTTCAGGGCACAGAGAAAGTGAGCAGTGTGGGCTGGATTGGAGGGAGAAGGGCTTCTCAGAGGAGCTTGAACTTGAGTTCGGTTGTGAATAATGTGTGAGATTGAGACTGTTGGCTAGAAAAGGAGTAGGCTTCCAAGGGGGAGGCATGCTTATGAAACTGTGCACCTCAGATTGGGACTTGGACCCACGGTCTTTTAACTGAGATCACACACCTGGTCTCAGGACTTAATGAAGCTCAGGTTCTTGATGTTTCATCGCAGAAAGAACTCGGTGAGAGACAAAGTGATAGGTAAGAAGTGGATTTATTTAGAGAGAAACACACTCCACAGACAGAGTGTGGGCCATCTCAGAAGGTGAGAAAGGCACCAGGGTATGGGGTTGTCAGTTTTTATAGGGGTGTGTAATTCCATAGGCTAATGAATGGGAGGAGTATTCCAGCTATTTTGGGGAAAGGGGTGGGGATTTCCAGGAATTGGGCCACGGCCCACTTGTCCACCTTTATGGTCAGCCTTGGAACTGCCATGGCACCTGCGGGTGTGTCATTTAGCTTGATGACGTGTTACAATGAGCATATACTGAGGCTCAAGGTCTAGTGGAAGTCGACTCATGGACCATCTTGGACCTAGTTGGTTCTAATCAGTTTATGTCATGTCCTCGGGCTATGTCATTCTTTTAAAGGTTGTGCCCTGCCCCCTTCCCTCCTGTTTCAGTTAGGGGAAAGGCGGGGAGGTGGAGAGCTCTGTCATGGTGTGATCAGGGAAGAGTGAAGAGATCTGACTAGAGGAGAGGGTGGGTGTGGAGGTGCGGTGGGGAAAAATGACTTACTGGGGAAGGGGTACCTGGATTTAGGGGATCTTTGATGTCAGCGGAAGGAGTTTGGACTTGAGGAGGCCCTGGAGGGCTATTGGCCGATTAACTGAAGTGTTCTAGGATGGGTAGCCCTGCCATAGGAAGCAGACTTGATTGGAATAAGGAGGGATTGCTACCAGCTTGTAAATTACTACAGCAATCCAGGTGAGAGGTACAATAATTAGGGTGGTGGCAGTGGGCAGAGAGAGGAGGGTCAGATCCAAAAGGCATGGAAGGCATTGGCGTGGCTGGTACACCACTAAGTAGATTCTCCTGACTTGTTTTTGTCTCATCCACACCCTCCTCTTAACCTCAATACTTACACATTCTTTTTGCCCCCAGGCCTCAGGGCCTTCGGTGGCAGAATGTCACTGGAGCTAAGACAACAATGGGTTAATTGAACTATCCCGAGTAAAGAAGATTTGCACCCGGGCCTTCCATGCCCCGACCTGAAGGAGTGAGCAGTGGGGAGTCTGGCCACAGAATCTGGCTGAGAGGACAGCTGAGCTGGAGTGCTGGGAACAGGGAAGTTGGGGGCAGGGGCTGTCTGTTTCAAGCTCCCAAGACCTGTGACAGAGGAGACACCTTTCAACTGCCCTGGTAGAATCAGGTTGAAAATGCCTCTGCGCGCTTGGGATCATCCCAGTGGAGGTTACACCTGTGCCGCGGCATGGCAAGAGCTACCACAGCACTTTAGTGCCAGCTGGAGCCCTGTTGTTCCAGCTGGTATGAGAGAAATGAGCGAGGAGCCCACAGGTGGGTGGGAGGGTGATGGTAGAGGTCCCTGCCTGCTCATTTGCTTCCCTCACCAGCTCTCCCCTGCCTGCCCAGCCCACTGAATTTCATCCCTGGGCAGGTGTCTCGACCAAGTCCCCCATCCCTGGGTAGGAGGGGAATAGAGAACTGCGATAAAGGGATATTTGTGGGACTTTAGCCCCCTTCCTCTTACCGGTTCTTCTTGTGGGAGGGAGTGATGTCTTCTAAAGGTGAATGAGTGGAGAGTAAGTCTGCCCAGGCTGTGGGCTCCTAACCGCCAAGGGAACTCACCTCTGGGGGCAGGACCACCCAAACAGGCCTCTCTGTTTGCCCTGATCCAAACCCACTGGGAAAACAGAGGAACAGATGGCTAGACTGGTGGATGAACACGCGCACGCACGTGCACACACACACGATGCGTAGTCTGTCGACCAGCGGTCTCCAGCATTTCCCTGCTGGAGGTTTGTGTTCTGATTTCTGATCAGTCTTCTGGTTGCTGGTTTGAGGTAGGGGTGATGGTTGGAAGGAGGGTGCTGAGAAGTGGGCAGGTGTCCCGAGTGGAAGATGCTCGTGGAAGTGCGCGATTGGGAGGAGGGAGTGCAAGTCACCGAGGAGGGTGATTGTCCCATTTATGACCCTTCACGTGGAAAAGCCCATTGAAAGCGGAAAAGAAGAGGGCACGGTGGTGCCAACTGGCTTAGGAGGCAACCAGGGAAGTGTCAAGACCTCTCATTTTGGAAATCCTGCTGCAATTTGCACTCTGCTTCTCTCCCAAGTTTTGTCTTTCATCTATCCATTTCCCCTTTGGTAGTCATTCTCTTTATCTTCCCCCTTCTAACCCAGACCCAAGCAAGTCAGTTACAGATGAATTTCCAGTTGACACAGGGGGAAACTGAGGTACTCAGATTATTATTATTTTTTCCTTTTTGGCCACGCCACGCGGCATGTGGGATCCTAGTTCCCCAACCAGGGATTGAAACTGTGCCCCCTGCAGTGGAAGCTCGGAGTCTTAACCACTGGACCGCCAGGAAAGTCCCCCAGATTATTTTTTTAATGAGACTTGCCTCCGATTCTGTATCCAGACAGCCAAAGTCTGGATCTTGCGTTTGTGGGCTGGGACTTTGAAAACCAGCCCACTCAAAGGGCTGGCGAGGGCGCTGTGTGTCGCATTGGCTCTGTTGCCACTCTCGGTGAAATCACAGAGAATGCAGATATGATTAATAAAGCGACTGTGTTCCATATTCATCTTGTCACCTGGAGTCAAGCTGTAATCTTTCGAATACGCAGGGAAATCACTCACTGACAGAGAGAAGGTGGGGGTGTTTAAACAGACCCACCAGCCTGCTGTTGCCACACAGTTTAGTGTCTGTCACCTGCAAAGTCCAAATCAGAATTGGCTGTTGGGTCTTTTTCCTTTTTCTTCCCCCCTTCTGTCTCAAGTGGTTTCTACAGTCAGTCTAAATACAGCTTGTCCTGCTTTGGAATTCTGGGTGATTGCAGGAAATGATAAAGCCTGGCCTTTAACCTAAGCTCCAGTTCCATTTCACGATTACCTTTAAGGACATTTTCTCTTAGGAGTTTACCATCACTTTAGATTCATCATAGCCAAAGCGAAACTCAGGATCTCCTCTCCAACCTTTCCCTCCACGCTGATCTCCAGCCCCGAGCCCTTCCCTGGATCTCCGCCTCTGTTAGTGACACCATCACTCTTTCAATAGCCCATGGGCTGAGACTTGGAATCAGTCCCCCCCTCCCCACTCCTATCAGTCACCACCGTGTCTTGGCAGTTGATCTCTCACAAGTGCCTCGTGAATGCATGCCTTCTTGACCATTGCCACCGCCGCCATCGTAGCCCAGGCTCTTGTTACCTCGTGCCCAGATTACTGCAGCAGCCTCCTGACTGGTCCCTCTGCCTGCTACGCCTACCCACCTTCCCGCCAAGTGATCCTTCAACACTGCTGCCAAAGGAATCTCCTTAAAACATCTTTCATCATGTCACTTCCCTGCTCAAGAGCCTATAATAGCTCCCTTTTGCTTACGATGTCAAATAGAAACTCCTCTCCCTGGTATCCAAGGCCTGCCTTCCACAAGAGCTGAGCTTCACCGTATAAATATATATTCCCTGTGACCCATTTCTTCCAGACCCCGAAGCTCCACGAGTCTCCTTACTCTCTGTGCCCTGCTGTACCCCCACTCACAGCTTACTCCTCTCTGTGTACTCATCTTCCTGCTGTTCCCCCACCTGCAGGGCCCCCCTTTTTCTCCACTCTGGAAATCCTTCCATTGCATCCTCTAAGACGCTCAAGTCCAACCTCTGCTGTGAAGCCTTTCCTGATTATTCTCACCCTCATTGGTTGCCCTACTTTTTTTAATTATAAAATTTCCCTGATTATAAAAAGTAATACCTATACAGAGGAGAAAACTTTGAGAATACAGAAAAATATAGGAAAAGCAATTGTCACCCACAGTTCCCCGTCTTCCATTTTGGAATCCGGACAGCTAGGGAGTCAGCTCTTTACGACAGAACCTGGGCCCCCTGCATTGGGAGCATGGAGTCTTAACCACTGGACCACCAGAGAAGTCCCTTCAGGGGCCTCTTTGATCCATGTACCACGCCGGGTGGTGCTGGACACACGGACACATCGTAGGGGCTCAACAAACCCTAGTTAGTGGGTGGAGGGGAGATGAGCCGTACATCATCCAGTCTGTACCTCTCTGCCCGTTGCGGAGGGAAGAGCGGCACACACCTAGGTGGTGCTGCTACTTCCTCTTCCAGGGGAGGAATGCAGCCGGAGAGAGGGCACTGCACATCCAGAGAGAGCGCTGAGAGGTCAGCGTTCCTGGTGCCCCGGAACTCTGCTGCCTCTGATGACACAACCCCCTTGCTCGGTGCTGGGTTTTTTCCCCCTTCAGGAAGCCCCTGGCTTTGAGGTGAGAGCTTTAGTTCATCCCGGTGGCCAGAATGAGCTTTTCCTAACATGCTGGCATTAAATTGCAAGAATCAGTAGCTTACTTTGTCCACCATATCAAATTGAAACGTCTCATCCTGGCCTTGGAAAACCATCTGCCCGTTCACTTTCCTTCCCCACCCCATCTTGCTAAGGTATCTCTCATGGTTTCCCAAATTAACCCCTTCACTTGAGCCAAGCCAGCCAGTGTGCCATACCCTCAAAACCCTACTTCCCTAGTGGAAGGATGTCTGACAGTAGGTTATTTGCTACCAGCATCCCCCCACCTCAGTCCCAAGCCCTGCGTAACATAGTCCCTCTACCTTGAATCCTGTCCCTGCTTCTCTCCACCACTGAGGTTCATGACCCCATCGACACATACTGCCACTGACCTGAGACTCAGTGTGCAACCTTCTCAGTCTTTGTATAATCATTTTGTATTAAAATATTATGTGCTTGCTATTATATTATTATATCAAGGTGTTGCCCAGCTAGTTCCCATATGCATTCTGTGAAAAGCATTAGGCAGAGTAGCTACTCAGGAGCCAGCCTTACCAGTTACTGTATTCCATGGTTTCGAAAACACAATTTTAACCTTTTTGAAATTGAAGTGCTTCTTGGAATCCATGGTGCATTGTAGGCTAGCCGGCAGCATCTTTTCTTCCTCAGGGAAACCTAAGAAAATGTTGCCTCTAATTTCTATAGAGTCAATGAAATAATGGTACTAAGTTACTTAACCTTTCCGAGGCCCAGCCCCTTTCTCTGCAAGAGCTGTACTTACATCAGAGAGGGCTGTTGTTGTGAGGATTCAAAGATAGTATTTATATAGCACTTAGCACAGGGCCTGACACTTTGGTGGAGGTGGAATAAATGTCAGCCATTGTAATCCCCCAACTTTATAAACTGTAAACCCCTCAAGGGCAGGGACATACTTTTTGCTCTTCTAGCAGATGGTGTGATGTGAAGGGTAGAAAAAGGTTCCCTTTCCAAAAATATCTCCTTTACTAGACTGCCAAACAGGCGAAATTTCAACATTAATCACTCCTTTGAGTTAAGGCATTATCTCCTAAAAACCTCTGTTAAAATGCAAATATGCCACTTGGGAAGGTAACACATTAATTCATTAGCATTCATGATCCCATTAGTGCAGATTAGTTTATCAGATCAACTAGCTGGCACGAGCAACCTGTGAGAGCCCTAGTCAGGGGGCTAGTAAGATACAGGACTTCAGGTGGGAGTAGAGGATTGAGGGGGACAGGCAGTTCAGAGCTTGGGCCACCTCCCACCTGCTCTTGCCTTTTGGGGTTGGTTTGTCAGCAGGACTGTGACTCTGGTCTGCAATCAACTAAGAAAGTTCTCAGTGACAGACAGAAACACATGGATAGAAGGAAATGTGAGGTTGGGAAGACAGTCCTAGAAGATCATCTAGTTCAGTCTCCCTTTCACGTTTTCACTTTCATCAGCAGGCCATCCACTGCCTCCTAAGGTAGCCCATTTGATTGTTGAAAAAGTCTAATTAGAACATTTTTTTTTATATTGATCTGAAAATCTTTCAGTAACTTCTTTCCTTCCTCTTCCTCCTGGCAGTGCCTTTAAAGTATCTGAATATAGCTATTAGGTTTCTTCAAGTCCGTCTGTCTTTTGACTTCTATTTTCTTTGACTTTCCTGACTAAATCTGTCACTGAACCGAACTTGGGTCCATTCCCTGTGCACAGTAAAGCCAATCTACTGATACTGGTTTGTGGTGAAGGAAGGTACAGTGTTTATATGCAGGCACCAAGCAAGAATGGGCAGCTCATGCTCAAGAGATGCCAGCTCCTGGATGGCTTTCAGGGAAGTGTTTTTAAAGGCAACATTTGGGGTGAGGGCTGCAGGGTGCATGGCTTTCTTCTGACTGGTTGGTAGTGAGGTAACAGGGTGGTGGTTCAGGAATTTTAATCATCAGCCTTCTGGTTCCAAGCAGTCTTGTGGTCAGCATGTAGTCACCATCCTGGAGGGGGGTGGGGGAGAGGGGGTGTCTTAATTTCTGCTGAACAGCTCAAAGACATGCATCAGGTTGTTACGTATATTTCTTGAGGAGGAACTAGGATTCTGTTTTATGGCTGAACTATTATCATTACTTTTATGGCTTAAATGTTTTCGCTTTGTTTCTGCATTCCCTCACTTCCCTAATTAGTAACCGCTTCTGCCTGCTCTTTGGAACTCAGGGAAGGCCTAGGAGACCTTTTCCTACAACAAGAAACAGGGACACAGAGGGACTTTTGTACCCGGTAGGGCCCCACAGGGTCCTGCTCAGTTTCAGTCCCCCTTTTTCTTTGATACTCCGCAATTCTGAGGGGAATAGGGGCGGGACAAGAAAGGGAATAACGTTCTGGATAGAGAGGATAATCATAAACTCTCAGGGGAGCTGGGTTTTAGGGGGAGTTGGTTTCAAATCTACCCAGTTTGCTCAATGATTTTTTTTTACTTTATTTACTTTTAAATTTTAATTAACTTTTATCGGAGTATAGTTGCTTTACAACGTTGTGTTAGTTTCTGCTGTACAGCAGAGTGAATCCACTATACGTATACACGTATCCCCTCTTTTGGATTTCCTTCCCATTTCGGTCACCACAGAGCATCAAGTAGAGTTCCCTGTGCTAATCAGTAGGTTCTCATTAGTTATCTATTTTATACATAGTAGTGTATATATGTCAATCCCAATCTCCGAATTCATCCCACCCCCCCCCTTGGTATCCATATGTTTGTTCTCTACGGCTGTGTCTCTATTTCTGCTTTGCAAAAAAGTTCGTATGTATCATTTTTCTAGATTCCACATACAAGCGATATTATACGATATTTGTTTTTCTCTTTCTGACTTACTTCACTCTGTATGACAGTCTGTAGGTCCATCCATCTCTCTGCAGATGGCACAATTTCGTTCCTTTTTATGGCTGAGTAATATTCCATTGTAGATGTAAGGCCAACTGGCCCGAGGCAGGGGAACGCAATCAGACTCACAGGTTGCATCAGACTGAAACTTTCCGGACCACCCAGTTCCAGAAACTGACCTGGAGACTTTCCGGACCACCCAGTTCCAGGAACTGACCTGGGGACTTTCCACCCGGCCCAGCCTTCCCGCCTTTCGAGGGGTGGGACTAACGGTCCCAAGACTGATGTGACTGGCACCAGATATTGCCACGATACCCGAAAAGACCACCAAATAAGGAATACCCTGCGCCCTCCCGGATTCACCACACCCCTTTCCCTTCTTCCCCTATAAATTCTGCCCAAACCCTCGCCCGGGCGCGACTTCTCCGGCCCCTTTCTCTCGGACCAGTGAACCTCGCCCGGGAGCATTCCCAAATAAAGCTTGTTTAAACTCTCCCCTGTTTCTTGGTGCCGTTCCTTACAGTATATATGTACCACATCTTCTTTATACATTCCTCTGTTGATGGACATTTAGGTTGCTTCCAGCTCAGTGGTTCCTTTTGTGGTATGGTTGTACAGCTGAGCTTCTTAACCTGGAGGTCCATGGACCTCCTGGAATTGTGATATAAAACCTTGGCTAAGTGTGCCTGCATGTCTTCCACCCTGTGTTCATAGCATTCAACACTGGTCCAGGACCTAGAAGAGGCCTTATAGCATCTTAGTTACCATTCTTTGATAACACTCCGGTTTCTGAGGATGCTTCTTAGGGGTCTTGTCCAGAACTGAACAGTCCTCCTGGGGTCCTCTAACCAGCACACAGTAGACACAGTGATTTTATGAACAGCTTGATATCACATAGTTCTCACCTTTGGAGAGCTGTCAGAGAGAACATCTTGTTCTCAGGTAGCCGACTCTCAACAGGACTGTCACCTTTTTCAAAAGAGCTGCTTGCTACCCACCCCTCAGCTCACCATGCTGAAAGCCTCTCAGCTCTTTCAACAGGAGCTACTTGAGGTTCCTACACTACCCTTGTAAGCTGCTCTACAAAAAAGAAAAAAAAAGATTCCGTGGCCAAATAAGTTTGAGAAATGCTAAATCCCCTTCTTAGATCTTCACAACGCACATTACCATATTAAAGGCTCTGAGAAGTCCCACAGTAGAGAAACCTGCTATCCTTGTTTAAGGTTTTCAGTATATATTTGACCACAGACCACCACCGGCCTTCTCTTTTCCTTCTCAAATACAGTCTGTGAACATCCGCACAATAGCTTTGGAGGATTCAGCTTTCAGCCATGACCCAACAATTCACACCCGGGTGCACAAATGACTCGCTGCACCCAAGGTTCTGCAGAAATGGGACAGGGCTGGGAGAATTTTGTGGTGGGGAGGGACAGGGAGAGAGCACTGGGAGTCTGGGAGAAAGCCTCAAAATGGGGAGAAAAACAAGCCAGGGGATGCTGGAGACTAGCTCCCCCTACCTCCCAGTTTTACCACGAGGCTGCCCTGGTAGATGCTCTCGGCTCTGAGCCAGCTGAGCAGAGGAGAGCAGCTTTGGCCGGGCCAGTCCCCTGCAGGGCCATTTGTGGTCATTGGCTTCTCAGCTGGGGCCTTTCCACTTTCATTCCCTGCCCGCTGCTCTCCGTTCCCTCCCTGGGCCTCTGGAGTAGTTTCAATTTCTCAGTCTACTAGTTGATCCATTTCATTTGGGTCTTGTTCTTTCCTTTTCCCTTCAGTGGGACTGAGGGGAGGCTTTTGAGTTCTCTGTTGCCAAGGGAAGGAACGAGAGGATGGCGTGGGGGGAAGGCAAGAAGAAGAACATGGCCTCTTCTGCAGGACCCCGGGCGAGTCTGTATCTTCCCTGCGTTCTCAGAGCAGGAACGGGCACTTCTATAGCCATCGCTGGGCCTTGGGGAGGTAACAAGGATACCCCGGGAGGCAGGGAAAACTCCTGTCTTTTGCCAAGAGAATCTAGGAAGCGTTGAGGATGAGAAAGGCAGGGGGTGCCCTCTGGGAACCAGAGAGACACAAGGGTGAAGGAGTCCAGCTGATAGCTGTTGAAAGTAGCTCCGGTGAGAGAGAGACAGACAGAGAGACGGAGAGGATGTATTTAGAGAAAGTACACATGTACATGCCTGTGTGTGTGAAGGTAAATCTGCAAGGTTGTTGGACCTTTCCTGACTGAGGAGGCCTACGGGACACCTGGACCTTTACAGGGGTGTCAGGGTCACAGAAGTGACTTGTCAGTAGGGAGAAGGGATGAAATCTCCGTAGTGCGATAGCCCCTTTCACCCTCAGTGAAACAGACAAGATGGAGCAGGGTCATTTCCCTCCACGCAGGGTGCAGGAGTGTGAGTTGTGTGTGAGCGCACGCACGCACGTGCAGCCGCCCCTGGGGACTGGGCCCCTGGGGACCGACCGTGCAGAAGGCCTCTCAGTGGATCCATTTGAACCCCCATGCCCTCCCCCACTGCCCTCAGCCTGGAAGGGCTTGCTGGTACTGAGAACCCCCCTAGGATCTGATCTTGCCTAGTTTCAATGCCTCTAATGCCAGTGACTGAACCTCCTCGCTAGGCAGTTTATTTCGCTGCCTAACTGCATCAAGGTTAGGAAATGGGCTTTTCCCTCTCACTAGATTCTTTCTATTTTTAGACAGGAAGACCCCAGGCTTTCCTTCTCTTATCTCTCTCTCTCTCTCTCTCTCTTTCTCCCTCCCTCCCTCCCTCTCTCATGCCAGGTCACTGAGGCCTGCAGTAATAGTCCACATTCCTACTCACACAGAGACCCCCAGAGTTTGCTTTGAAGCCTCAAAATGTCCTGACCACCCTGCAGTTTGGATATCACAAGTGCCCCCTCGTGATCCAGGACCAAGATTTCCTTTTCTCCGACATATGTGGGCTTCAGCTTTTGCCTGTCCGGGTAGCTCCTTCCATCTTTCCTTTTGATTTTGCTGTACCTTCTCCCCTGCAAAGACTCTCTCCACTACCCAGGACCTGCAGAAAACCTGCCAAACTCCCCACTCCTGCCTTGGACTCCCACCCCACCCCGCTCACCCCTTTGGAAGGTTCGAGACTAGAACATGGTGAAGTAGAAAAACCCATGCCCACTCTGCAACTCCCCATCCCCGGCAGCCCGGTACCTAGGAGTAGTAGTACAGTTAAATGGGTTGAAAAAACTGAGTCCTGGGGTAAGACATCCCAACAGTTTTACTCTACAAGTATGGTCTCAGGATTTACTTATATCCTGTGTTATGCTACATGCCATGGAAAACTGAAGACTATGACATGGGCTTTGCCCTTTGGACACTTGTTCTCAACTACTTCAAACAAGGAACTTCCAGGTGAAACATCTTTTTCATTCAACCAACAAATATTCAGTGAGTATCTCTTAACGTGTCCCACCATGTTATAGGCACGGGGAACACAGTGGTGAACAGGAAAGACAAAATCTCGTTGCTCGTGGAGCATACAGTTCAATGGGAACATATGTTTTGAAAGCCAGCAAATAAATATTAACTACTTGTATCGATAACTGCCAGGAAGGAAAGAAACAATGGGCGGAGATGGAGAGTAACAGTCAGGAAAGGTGTTTCTGCAGAGGTGACGTTTGAGCTCAGAATTGAATGGCTCGAGGACAGTCCATGCTGTGCCTCAGACAGAGACTTCGTATGGGCAGAAGGAAGTGGGGAAGACTTTCAGGAGGAGGTGGGGTTTGGCTGGCTGAAGTGCATGGCTCAGAGCTTTGACCACTGAGAGCTGCTTTTCCATTCAGGTAGAGCATTCCTAATCTTCTCCTTGGAATCTGAGATGACCACTGTAAGAGGAAGGGTCTGCAGGATTCTTCCACATGATCTGACTCTAAAACCTTTTCTATGTCACACCTAGTCATTTCGAGCTAGAAACTTTGAGGCTTTTCAGGTAGGACAAAATCAGGAAGATAGCTTATGGGTGGGGGGAAAATCGGGATTATTGTAGCTAGAAGTATGGTGGAGAATAGAAAAAGATACATGGGCTGGGGCCAAATTATGGTAAAGATTGTGAAGAGGACTTTGGACTTGATCCAGTAGGCAGTGGGAAACTGCTGTTAGTTTTTGAGCATGAAATGAAAGGAAGACAGAAGGAGATAAAGGAAAGGTCCTGACAACTTGGAATAACCGTAATCCATCCTTTTGCCCTGTACACGTGGGCTCCCCTAGAGGAAAACGGTTATGACCCTGGGTACAAATCCCTGCTCTGCCACTTACTGACTCTGAACTTGGACAAGTTACTTAACTCCTCTGTGTCTCAGTTTCCTCCTCTGTAGAATGGGGTTATTGTGAGGATTAAATGAGTTAATCATTATGAAGTGCTTAGACTTTTTAAAAGATTGAATTATAGTTGATGTATGACATAAGTTACAGGTATATAATATAGTGAATCGCAATTTTTAAAGGTCATACTCCATTTATAGTTATTATAAAACATTGGCTATATTCCCTGTGTTGCACAATATATGAAGTACTTAGACTTTAGCTACTATTATCCAAGGAGGAAACTGGTATGAGGAGGTACAGTGTGGATATTGGCATGAACCTTGAGTTATTTTGGTCACAATTTGATCAGCTGGGGATTCTAAGAAGCTGCGAGCATTGCCTGGGCTCAGGACCCAATGTATACAAAGTGTGGGACTTCTGCCCCAATAATCTTTTCCATTAGCCTTCTACCAACATCTAAAATCCCCACTGTTCTTTAGTGGTGAGCTAGAGACTCAATTGTTTTTTGTTTGTTTTGTCTTTTTGGCTTTAAAAAAATAGATTATTTATTTATTTATTGGCTGTGTTGTGTCTTCATTGCTGCGTGTGGGCTTTCTCTAGTTGCGGTGAGCGGGGGCTACTTTTCGTTGTGGTGTGCGGGCTTCTCATTGCAATGGGTTCTCTTGTTGCAGAGCACAGGCTCTAGGCATGCAGGCTTCAGTAGTTGTGGCACACAGGCTTCAATAATTATGGCTCACGGGCTCTAGAGCGCAGGCTCAGTAGCTGTGACACACCGGCTTAGTTGTTCCACGGCACGTGGGATATTCCCAGACCAGGGCTCGAACCCTTGTCCCCTGCATTGGCAGACAGGTTCTTAACCACTGCGCCACCAGGGAAGCCCCGACTCAAGCGTTTTTAACTGAATTAAGGTATCCTCTTAGCTGGATGTTAAAAAAAAAAATCAAAACATTAGGTCATTGGCCATTGTTACCTGGGATAAAGCAGAGCTTTGAGGGAATGGGATACTAGCTGGTGTATTAGTTATCTATTGTTGCATAACAAATGATCCCCAAACTGAGCCATTTAAAACAACAAAATTTATCATCTTACAGTTTCTGTGGGTCAGGAGTCTGGGTGCATCCTAGGTGGGTGGTTCTAGCTGAAGGCCACTCAGGAGGTTGTGGTCAAGTCGTGAGTCAGGGCTGTCATATCTGAAGACTCAACTGGGGCTGAAGGATCTGCCTCCAAACTCACTCACGTGGCTGTTGGCAGACTTCAAGAGTTTTAGTTCCTTGTCATGCCTGTGGGCCTCTCTGTTAGGTGGCTCATAACATGGCAGCTTGCTTCTTCCAGTATGATTAATCAGAGAGAGAAGGCAGATGCATGACCAAGGGTGGGCCAGCCCAAGGCAGAAGCCGCAGTCTTTTGCAAACCTTATCTCAGAAGTTATCCCATCAGTTCCACCATATTCTATTCATTACGTATGAGCCCCGAGGTCCAGCCCAAGCTCAGGGCGAGTGGATACACAGAATGTAAATATGAAGAACTGGAGATTATCAGGACCATTTTAGAGGCTGCCTGCCACAAACGGATGAGGATTTATGGTAGGTGTTACAAAGTGCCCAGTGAAGTGGAAAGTTGGAATACCCTGGCCAACTGAGGGTCAGCGTAAGTCGTTACTGGACTTAGTGATAGCCAGAGATATTGGATACCAAAGGGGCAAAGAGAGGAATGAAAAGGTAGCATGGGCGGTAGCTGGGAGGTGTTTGACCCACACCTGCAGTTGCCAGATGCCCTGCGATGCTCCTCTGATCCAGGCCCATATTTGTGCAGAGGTATCAGCGCCCCCAGCCCTTGCCCACAAGACCCACCCTATGGGCGTGGCCAGGGAGAGAAGAGGGAGCTGGGATGAGGTCCAGGAAGCCCAGTGGCAGCAGAAGCAAGAGGGGGGAATGCAGGTTCAGCAACTGCATTTGTTTGCAGTTGGGAAAGTTGTTAATTTTAGCTTCACACAAGGGGCTGAAGCAGGAGGGTTTGTCATATCTGCTGAGCTAGCCCTTGGCTGCCTCCCACAGGCCACTGCCGCCGTGTCAGCTCCAAGCCGCTGTTTGCAGGGTGGTGAGCTTGGCTAACAGTAAAGAAGGGCTGCATGGGCTGTGGGCTCCCTTGGGTGTGATGGGTCTGGGCCTTGGGTAGGTGGGCCCAGCCAGCCCTGGGCAAAGCAGTGCTGTGGGTAGCAGCTGCCTGCTGGCGCCTCCTCCTCCCTGCTGTCGCTCCTGTGTTCCTGTCCTGGCTCTACCACTTGCTGATTTTGTGACCTAGGGCAAGTCGTTTTATTTCTCGGTGCCTCCATTTCCTCCTCTGCAAAATGGAGATAAATAGTCCCTAGCTTTCAGGGTTGTTGTGAGGAATTGTGAGCTCATGTAGGGAAAGTACCAATAAAGGGTAGCTGCTATTACTTATGTACCTGGCTCTGACCCAGGGCACCCAGCCCAAATGAGGCAGATCTCTCCCAATGCAGGCCCCATTTCCCAACCCAATAAGGACCCCTCTGAGTGTGTCTTCTTCTGCTGAGGGCTTTACATGGTCTATGAGTTAGGCACGCTAATGATCGCCATTTCACGTAAGAGGAAACTGAGGCTCAGAGAGGTGAAGTGACTTGCTCAGGGGCGCACAGCTAATAACAGGTGGCAGAGTTGGGACCATGACCCAGGTCATGGTCCCAAATTTGCCCTTTTTCTATCCTACCCACAGTTAGTTGGCCCTGAGTCCGATTTCAGGATGTGATGGAGGTTGACAGTGGGACCAGAGGTTGGCTACAAAGGGAGAAGGCTTGGGTCCAGATCATACAACCCTTTGGAGCCCCACAAACTCGACTTTGTATTGCAGTTTCTACTCCATCTCCACATGACTGAGCCAGGAATAGAGGTTCTAATTTGTGTAACAACACTCTCCCACCCTCACCCCTAACACACACACACGCACACGCACACTTTTCTACCAAATGGCTAATTTCCTTTCGAACACATTTCTGAGATCAAGAAACTGGGAGGCGGATGCAGGTGTGTTTGAGGACCTGTTCAAAATGCTAAGCTCCAAGAGCACAGTCAGCGTTGCAGAGATGCAGATCCCCTCCCCTCGTTCGTTACCAAGGGAAACCTCGGTCCCTGCAGCAGGAGGTGGGGATCTGGGCTGGCCACAACTTGCCCTGGACTCACAGCTCACGACAGACTCATCCTCTTCTTTATCCGCAATAGCTGCAGAGAGGGAAGAGCTTGAAACCCTTGGAGTCTGAGGCAAGGAATTAGGAATAGAGAAGATTCCAGAATTGAGGCTTAGTGTGGAGAGAGAGGCAGGTGAGGTGAGGAATATGCAGATCTGAGAGGTCAAAAGAGGATCAAGAAAAAAAGCACAAGGGTTGAGAGAGGCTAAGGGAAAGGGAAGAGAAAATCAAGGAAGAGTGGAGTTTGAGAGACAGGAGGAATGGAGGGAAGCTAAGGAGGGCAAACTCAGATAGCAAAATGCAGAGAAAACCTGAAAGGGTGGCCTCCGCAATTGTCCTGCAGGGCGAACACAGGGGCAACAGTCTCATTGGTAGGGAGTTGAGGGGCCTTGACTGGAAGCTGCCTTTGTGCACATGGTTTTCACTTAGGTTGCATATTTCTTGGGGGTAGCTTGCAGGGGGCAGGTGCTTGTTAGAGAATGATGGGGAAGGCTGCTTTCTCCCCTAGCCACCCCTTGGCCCTGCTGCCACTAATGAGCAACATTTATAAAGCACCTCCTATGTGCAGATGAGACTGAAGAAAATCAAATAACAAGAAGTAAAGAAAAGGAAAGAAGCAAAAGGGTCTACAAAGGCTGCAACAGGTTAAACTGCCTCTGAGGGGGTAGAGGGCAGGGGTGCTAATGCAGGCTTTCTGCTCGGCAGCCCGAGGAGGACAAGTTGACTAAATCAAGGCCTGGTATGGGAGACTCCCCAGAGATGGGGGTATATTCCAGAATCTTATTTTACAGAAGTATCAGGCCCACCTCCACCAACAGCAGGGCTAGCTCTGAGTTTAGAGTAAGGCCACCAAAGGTGTTTGAATGTGTGTGTGTGTGTGTTGTGTATGTGTGCTCCCAGAGAGGAACACTTCCTCTCCCAGTACACAGACGCATTGCACACCCATGGATAATACACACGGTGTGTGTGAAAGGGATTATGCTCTCTGTCCGCTGTCTGGGTGGCAGTGGATCTTTACTTGGCCTGTGAAGGCCGTTTAATCCCAGCTCTCTTTCCTCCCTGAGCTCCTGTCAAGTGTCTTGCTCTGCTCTGTGGAAGACGGGCCCCAGCTGGGAATGTGTTTTTGTTTTCTGCGGTTCCTTTTTCCTCTGCCCCAACCTTAGCCTGAGCTGCTATTTCCTCAACAACATCCAAAGGGGGAAGCAATCATTGGTTTGAGAAGAATCTCCGAGCCAATGAAATGTCAGCTCGGCCATTGTTTCCAGATGCCTAAAAGAGAATTATCCGTAGATGGAGCGAAACCTCTGTTGACCAGAATATTTGGGAATGGGCAGATAATAATGCAGTTTTCTGGTGGATTGAGGGTTTTCATTTCAGTTCATTGTTGAAATTCTCTCTAAAGTCTGAGGCCCCTTTCTTGCCTTGGAATGTAAGGCTCAGTGAAATGGATTCTGTTTGATGACTAAGGACTTCGCTTTCTAAATGTCAGCCCCGATGTTTGGGGTCACAGGAAGATAGTATGGTATATCAGTCAGAACACTGATTTTTAGAAGTCAGAGGATGCAGGTTCCACTTCCGGTGCAGCCACATACTAGCAGCGTGACTTTGGGCTGTGGCTTATCCTATTAGAGCCTCGATTTCCTTGTCTGTAAGGTGGAGTTTTGTTATTTTTATAGGATGGAGAAAGTATAGGCGAAAATGTGTACTGAATCCAGACTATCCCCTGATAATTACTTACTTGAATCATTCCCTCATGCAGGCTTATTTCATTAGCCTTTGCCTCTTTTACCAAACAGCCAAGTGAACAAAAAGTGTATATGATCAATTGATGGATCAGAAGATTGGACTTTTGTCCCATTTCTTAACCCCCCAAGGACACACTGCCCCACACCATTCAAACCCCTTAGCTTCCAGTTCAGTTGTAAGCACCTACCCGATGCTTAGTCACGTTTGACATCTGTGCCTGTGTTGATGCCTTCATCCCTCCACCCCTGGCCAGGCTGCAGGTTCATACGGGATCCCCACTTTGAGACCTGGACAAGCACAGGGCCTGGCATTCAGTGAGTGCTTAATGCATGGTAGTTGCTGGTCCTAGTATCATTATTCTTTGGGGACTACCTAGAAACTGGGGAAGACAGTAGGAATGAACATGGGGTCTCCAATTCCATTGGGACTGCTAGAATTGTATGTGTAATCATAGCAAGGGGAATAGCAGAGCTGGAAGAGACTTTACAGATGAGGAAACAAGGTCAGAGGTGGTATGCTGGTGGCAAATCTAACCATTGTCCCTTCGGAGAAGATAGGGGAGAGGGAAGCAGAGAGACCAAAGCTGAAGAAGGTTGTGGTCTGGGCTCAGTCTCCTCCCTGGTCCTTTCCCATCGGCCTGTTGGCTGGGATTAGTTCACCTGGTTAGACTGAGGGTTTAGGATAAAGGAGGGACTGGCCTCCGGGGTAGGAGTCCAGGCCTAGGTTACTTGGGGAACTTGGGGCCTTGAGAGAGGAAAGCAGGGATGAATGGGGCACCCAGGCTAAAAAGACAGCCAAAGGGCATCTACCCAGGGATGGGGGCAGGGAGTGGTAGTGGTGGCATATACATCTCTCCTTCAAGACATCCAGCCTACTCCCCAATTTTGCCCGAGGACATCGGAGGTATAGGCTTTGCCCCAGGGAATCCCTTTGGGGCCCCAGGAAAGAGGAAGAGCCAGCTGAGTGCCCAGGGCTGTTGGCATCCTGGCTCAGTGATTCTGCAGACAGAGCTGAGCTGGTGGTGGGGGCCAGGGCAGCACCTACTGCAGAAAGAACTGGGGGGCGAGGCCAGGCAACCGGCACACCCAGGATAGGACTGTCACAGAGAAGCATTCCCATCTGGATAGCTCTAGAGAAGCAAGTCTGGGTAATGATAAACTATGAATTTTATGCATGAGCTGAACATTGAAAAACTTCAGCCCCAAGCTCCCGGCTAGCATCTGAGCCAAATCCCACTCGCACAGCATTTAATCAGCTTCCTGACAGATCCCACTAAAAGAGAGATGAATTTACGAGATTGATTAGCTAATACCCAAGTGTTATGCTTACTCCGTGATCCAGGAGCACCAGGCTGGGGCCTCTAGACTTTCTGCCACTCAGATTCTGCAGCTGCTGTGATGGCAGGTGGGCCTGGCGTCTGCCCCCTGGGAGGGGACTGAGCTGCGTTGTTCCTGCTCTCAAGCTCCCTCCCCAGCTCGGGATGCCCCCATCCCCAACCCAAGATGCATCTGGGCCTTGGGAAAGAGTTATTCTATTCTACTCTTTGTCCTCCGTCTTCTGTTATGGTCTCAGCTAGTTTATTGCCCATCTCCACCCCACGCCAAGGATGCCCTCTCCATGTCTCTCCCAATCCAAAGCATGCCAACCCTTCAAGGCCCGCCTGGAGTCTCCCCTCCTCTAGGAAGCCTTTCCTGACTGTCAGAGCCATCAGTGAGCTTCCCCTTCTCCCAACGCCAAAGGCCCGGTGTTGTCCGAGCCACAGATAGTCACAGACCGTGGTTAGAGCCAAAGCAGAATTTAGCAAGTTCCATCCATCCCCACTTGTAAATGCTAAATTTATTTAACCACAAAAGTAATGCGTGCTCATTACAAGTCAGAAACCACAGAGAAGCTTCAAGAACAAAAAAGTATCCATCCCCCTCTCCAGCCCCTCTGATCCTGTCCCCTCAGAAAATCAATATTACCAGTCTCTTCATTCTGTCTCTACACTCATACACAGCTTCTTCATTTTACCTGTAAGGAAACTGAGGCCTAGAGAATGTGAGGTGATTTTTCCAAGATCACACAGCTGGCTAGGTGGCCGAGCTGGGAGCAAGAACCCAGGTGTTCAGGCTCCCAGTTCCCGGGCCAGAGCTGTTGTGGGTTAGTTGCCTCCTTAGAGAGTTGTGTCTCCCCAAGTGAATTGTAAACTCAACTGAGGGTAAAAACAAACAAAAAACCAAACCAAAACAACAAAACCCCCAGAAAACCATGTGTTCTCTCTTGCATTTCCCACAGCACCTAGCGCAGTTTCGAGCATCTGGTCCAGGATGTTTACTAAATGTTTGTCTCCTCGTTTTAAATCCTTTCTGAAACAAGACACAGTATAAATAAAGAAAAAGAAAATGTTTGACTCAGTGCCTGGTTGTGCTAGACTGCAAAGCCAAGCCGTGCAATCATACAGAAATTGATTGTTAAGATGGCTGGAAAAAAGCAGCTGAAAACTCAAGTGATTGGTGACTGTGCACAGATATCTGGAGCCAGAGACAAAAACGGAGACCAAGGAGCTCAAATATTTGCGCTAACAGAGCCAAGAACCTAGTTTGAGGAGAGGTGGGGGCAGTGCTAGAGGTGGGGAGGGAGGGCCCTCGGCACCCCACTTGCTTTGGGACCTATTGCTCCCTGGGCCAGCGGCCACGTTGGCTGTTGCCGTCCTCCATGTGCTGATGAAGGCCCCCTCGGCTGTGGCCAGGTACTTACAGCTCCTTTCGTGTTCCGAGTCTCGAGAACCTATTTTATATGGCCTTTTTACTCCTTTGTGGAGTCAGTCTGGGATTTGTACGGATTTATTTGATATGTTTGTTGATTGCTGATCAGGCGTAAGGGTAGAAAAGGCAGCTGGAATGAAGGCTCTCACCCCCAGGAGTGTCTCCCTGCCCTGGGGCGCTAGGGCGGGGTTGGCAGCTGCCTTTGGCATATCAGCTGATCTGGAGGTGGAACCCTTTGGAAAATCATAAACACGAATTGAATTTTAGAGCTGAACCAAAATTTCAAGATCATCTAATAAGGTTATTAATGCCCTACATTTATACAGCCCTCCATGGTTTATGAAATGACTACATGTGACTCCTTCCCCTCATTTTACATGTAGAACCCTTTGCTTATTTAAGAAGACCCCGACAACTGGATAGCAGATTGTTAGTTGTCTTCAGTGTGAGAATGACGTTGTGATTATGTGGGGATTTTCTGATTCTTAGGAGACGAATGATGAAGTGTTTAGGGGCGATGTGTCATCATGTTTGAAACTTAGTAAACTGATACAGCATTTAAAAAGATATAAATAGGGATTGGGGACTATGGGGAGTTGTTTAATGGGTACAGAGTTTTGGTTTGGGATGGTGAAAAAGTTATGAAAATTGATGATTGCGATGGTTGCACAGCAATGTGAATGTACTTAAAGCCATTGAATTGTACACTTAAAAATGGTTTAAAAGATAACTATTATGGGGCTTCCCTGCTGGCGCAGTGGTTGAGAGTCCGCCTGCCAGTGCAGGGGACACGGGTTCGTGCCCCGGTCCGGGAAGATCCCACATGCCGCGGAGCGGCTGGGCCCGTGAGCCATGGCCGCTGAGCCTGCGTGTCCGGAGCCTGTGCTCCGCAACGGGAGAGGCCACAACAGTGAGAGGCCCGTGTAACGCAAAATAAATTTTAAAAAAATAAATAAAAATAAAAGATAACTATTATGTTGTGATATTTTACCACAATTAAAATATATGTAAATATACAGAGATAGATAAAGCAAAAACAGCAAAAATATTAATAAATGTTGAATCTAGGTGATGACTATAAAGGTGATTATTGTATTGGTCTTAGGGCTACTTTAGCAGCTTTGTATATTTGAAAATATTCGTAGTAGAACATAGGGAATAAAAGAAACTCTTAGTATGAGCAGGCTTATGGAGAAATGGACACATGGTTGTTGGAAGCAGCCAAACATTGTAACAGAGATGAGTCACGGGCCTCAAGGGCACGTGGAAATTTGGGACACGTGATGGAGAGGAGGCAATGATGAGTTGCTGTGTGGTTGGCCATTGTTGGTTGGTTGACGGGTATGATGGCAGAGCTCAAACAGTTTTCCACTCTGGATGTTACCTGGGGTGCGTGATAGGAAAGTTGTCACATGGAGGGTCCCTAGGTTGCAACATAACACAGCTCATGTTTATGGGTATCTCAAGGGCTCTAAGTTATTCAGAGACTGGCTGTCCAGTTTCTGCCTCATCCCTTTCTCTGGGCCATGGAGATGCTTGTGAGTCTTCCTTGATTGATGGACACAGAAATAGAAGTTGCTAAAACTGTCATCAGTTCATTTGGTTGGTTTTGTGGACTCATCTCCACTCTTGAAATCTTATCAAAATACACATCCTCTAGGTGGGTGTCAGAAGGGCTTGCTGAAAGGTGATCCATAATGGCTTGGTGGTCCAAGGTTTGGCGAGAAGAGAAGTCAAAAGGAAAGACCTGTGATTCGGTCACCCAGCTCTACCTTCGCGTGTTCTGTCGGCCATTTGAGCCTTTGCTGGTGAGAGACAAGGATCTAGCCCAGTGCTGGGGGACCTTCCAGATGTTCTTGGCTGGAGTATGAAGGTGCTATCCATCTCACTGCTGGCAGGGCTTAAGGTCAGTTCAGAACTCAACAAACAGAGCCATTAGGGTGGGGTCTGGCCCTCCCAAGCACATGACAAGCTGTAATTTGTAAGGGTCACTTTGCCCCTGCTGTTGCTTTGCTAGACCCACCAGGTTCAGGCCTCATCCCTCCTCAGCAGACACAGATAGAAGGGCTTTTGACTGCCCCTCCCAGTGCACAAGGGACAGGGACTTAATTTGCATTCTCCTTTGGCCAGCATTTGCCTGGTGTCTACATTAATCACCATAAAGGATAAATGGCACCAAGAGAATGGAGCAAGCCAGAGAGAGCAAGAACGAGAGAGACAGAGAGACAGAGAGCGGGCGCACGCTTGAGCAAGCAGTGAGGCCTAATGGGAGGGGAACAGGATGGTTTGCAAAAGAGCCGGCCAGAAGGAATCTGTGGTGAGTTCTCACTTCAGCCTCTTGAAAATTGGATCCCCTTCCACGTCATGTTTGATGGCCATGTTCCAAAATAATGGAGTCTGGGGCTGCAAGAAATCAGGCTGTGAGCAGGGCCTGATGCAGTGTCATCATAACAAATGAATGCAGGTGGGAGATTGGACAGACCTGGATAGGATAGAATTCTGGAGATGATTGACTAGTTCAATTTCCTTCCGAATCGTACACAGAAGGAAACCGAGACTCAGCGACGGGAAGGGACTTACCCAAGGTCACCCAGCTAATTAATTAGTCCAGGTGGAGCCCCTGAATCCTATTCCAGTCCTCTGTTTATAAATCATAACACACATTATGCTGGCAGGCAAAACCCCCGTGAGCTGAGAGTTCTTTTTTCTCTCAAACATCTTTGCAAGGTGGCCCTGACAGAAGCTCAGTCTTGGAAGAGGCTCGCCCCTCCTCCCTCCCTGTCTTACCCAGCAAGGTAGCCATGCTCTGGAGTCAGGCCAGGATCCAGTAGGTCCTCGCTCAGTCTCCAGCCCACCCTCAAGCCCCGCCCCCCGCCCCCCTACCTTTGTCAGCAGAGACTTGCTGGAAAGGCCACTCCGGGATAAAGATAATGTCAGTGAAGTGCTCGTTAGTAGGTAGCTGCTGGCTGACTACGGGCTCAGCCATCTATCTCCCTTGGTCCTGGGCTGAGGAGCTTGATCTATGCTGCACCTGGCCCAACTCTCCCCTTCAACTCTGAGCCGAGCGGTCACCAGATTCTGCCCTGGGGTTCGTAATTTTTCCCACCCCAGCTTCCAGGGCCACGGGGTCCTCTGTTGAGTTGCCGGAGAGGAGGGGTCAGGAAGCAAACGTTGGGGCAGGGGGTGGTGTGGGCTTTTCATAGTCACAGACCCTCAGAACAGGAAGGGACATTGATCTGCCTCCAATGTATAGATAAGGGAACTGAGGAGCACTGTCACAATAATATAGCTTACTTAGGTTCCACTTTAGAGCAGAGCCACAGAGAGCTGGCTTTCATACCAACACTATTGGGCAGGGTGGTTACATGGGGGCTCTGGGGGGAGAGGAATGCAGGTGAGATGGGGGATGCAAAAGACATGTATATATTGCACAACAATATGAAAGTACTCAATGCCACTGAACTGGACACTTAATTAAGATGCTAAATTTGATGTTATGTATACTTCACCACAATTTAAAAAAATATATAAAATAATTCCTGGATAAGTGTTGGTGATAGAATAAATATAGGTTTTTTGTATGTATTGCATTAAAAACGTTGACTCCTAAAACACACACACACACACACACACACACACACACACGACATGCGTATTGCTTCCATGACAGAAAAAAACACAGAAAAACAAAAAGTTGCAAAGTTGCTGACAGGCAGAAGGACCTAGAAAATAACTCTCTCAAAAAGGAAAAGGCCTCTCTATCTCCATCTCACCATGTAGCCTCCCAATGGTCTGGTACCCCAGCCGGGTTCACCGTTGTCCCTGTCCAACGGTGAACCCAGCTTTCCTTGCTTCTAAACCGGTGAGGATGGGATGTGGGCAAGGCTTTCGGCAGCTCAGTCTCTCTGCGCCTCAATGTGGAGGAGTAGGGGAGTTATTTGTTGCAGTCTGGGTTGCCACATACAGTTGTGCAGGTTGTGAACTGCATAAAGGTGATTAGACAAAGAGGTAAGTAGGGGAGGAAATCCCGCCCGTAGTCTGCTCCGCAAATCATGTGCCCTCGTGCCGGGCTGAGTCCACCTGGATGAAGGGGTACATTTTTCATCTGACAAAGCCATATGTTCATGGGGCTGTGTTCACCCAGAGGGAGTAGCTTCTTCTAAGCTTTTTACACAAAGGCACTGAATAGACTACTGGCGGCTCTGGCTGCCATCAGCCATGGGCTCCTGTGCTCCATGGTGACCCACCCTTAGGTTCCTAAGTCCCCCCCTGAGGCTCTCCCCCTCCCTGTGTACCCCCTGGTCCCAGGCATTTTGTTCTTGCTAGCCATCTTCTGAGCATGAGGGCGGGCCCACCTCAGGAAGACTCCCAGATTTCTCAGCTCTCTCAGCCCTGCATTTTCTGCTCCTGTGCTCTGCCCACCTGTTTGGCTCAGCTACCACGTCTTGGATGCCCGTTCCCTTCCTGGTAGTCTGGTACCAACTGTTTGTCTGAATCGTGACTCTGACGGCCGTGTCCCCAGTTTTCTGCGCCCTGCCCTCCTAGCTGCCCCTGTGTAGTCAGTTGTGGCAGCCAGCACTCAGCCCCTAGGCCTACGGGGCCCCGGTGCGGGGGGCTTGCCTTCAGCACGCCAGCTCACTCTTGCTCCTGCCTGCCTATCTGGATGGAGGCCTCCTGTTGGTGCTTTTCACTGCCAGAGACCACGTGTGCCAGGTGGGCGAGGAGGACGACAGTGGCCAGGGGCTCTCGGCTGGACAGCTTTGCTGTATCCACATAGTGCCTGTCAAGACCCCACCCTGTCCTACTGAGCTGCAGCGGAGGAGCTGTGGCAGGGCCAGGAGCAGGGAGAAACCTGCGTGTCGAGGGGAGGACAGGTTAGTCCTTGGGATCCAGCAGTTCCTTCTGGTGATGCTTAAAGCGTCCCCTCCCACACTGCGTGAAGGCCCAGGCCCAAGGCTTCCAAATGAGCTCTCTGGGCCCTCCCAGAGGCCAGGGGGTTATGGTGCCAGATGGGCCTGAAGCAAACTGCCCAAAGTGCTTCTGAGACGAGAGGGGGCTCAGAAAGGGGCCTCGGGTCAGAACCAGCGCTGGGCCAGCCAGGGGGGAGGCGACAGGGAGGGAGCCCAGTTCCCTAAACCTCTCCACTCTGACAAGGAGGCCAGCGTCTTCTCAGCTGAACCCCTTCAAATGAAGACTAGCAAAAGCCCTTGAATCAAGAAGAATGCGAATGGAACAGCTAAGCATTTTCCCTCTCTGCCTCCTCCGTCGTCTCCAAATCCCAGAGCTGGAAGGAGCCAGACAGTGGAAGAAGGGGCGGGGAAAGAAAGCAGAGGGCCGGCCATCAATCTCCTGCCCTGACAAGCTGCGTCATCCCTGGCTCCTGCTGACTTCCTTGGGGCAAGGGGGAGGGGAGCTGGGTTCGGGTCTCGGCCAAGAGGAGCAGGGGCATTGAGACAGGACGCAATCGGGTGCTGGGTCCTAGAGCCAGGGGCCGGGGCAGAAGGTGGGGGCTCCTCCGGGGGTGCAGAGAAGCCCAGCAAGCCTGGGTCCTTTAAGGAATGTACAGACCAGGGCAAGTCCAACTCTAGATGGATACCAACTGGACAGGGAGCCAAGCTTTGTAGAGTCCAACAGTAGTCCCTCTGCTGCCTCTCAGGGAAATCGAAGCTGCTGGTTTTCCCAGTGCCTGCTTCAGCACCATCCTCCACTTCCCGGACTTCTCACGGTTCAGTCTGCTCCCCAGACGTGGGTGCAAATCCCAAAGGAGATGGTTAGCTAATTGGGAAGGCCGAAGATCTGGTCATTCCAAGAGGTAAGGGTTACAGAGGGAACCCCAGATCAGTTTGCTCGCAGTCAGAAATGTCTGCTTCCGGGTTCTTTGAAGTCTTCTTGGAAAGAACCGCACACCCTGGAAGAGTGTTCCAATTTAGTCACGCCAGTGGGCTAAGCCAACCAAGTAATTTGGTGAGGGGGAAGGAAAGGGGCAGGCGCCGTGGGATGGAAGGGCTGCTTGTGCCGTGGAGCTTGGGTTCCTCTGCTGGTGAGGCGGGTCTTCAGGAATCCGGTTTAGGGCTGAGTGCGTCCTTGCAGGGATCCCACTGCAGGAACTTGTCAGTTGAGATCTTCTTTGCGGGGGTGGGGAGCTCAGGGACAGGGACACCGGACAGATGGGGGGCCAGGGAGCAGAGGGAAAGGTCGAGGCAGAGGAAAGAGTTCCCAAACAAGCATCTCCCAGCTTCGGAGAACGATCCTGGACCAAATTAAATGTTTAGTACTGCTCAGATGTAGTAGGTGTTTATATTTTGTTCAATAATGTTAGAAAATATGCAGGTTCCTTCCCAGGTTTAATTGGCTTGCTAGGATTTAAAAAGCACTCTAGTTCTGTGTTCAATAAGACAGGAATCCCAGTTCAGTGAAGGAAAGGGTCAGCAAATTAACAGGCTTCATTCTTTTTTTTTTTTTTGAATTTTAGAATTTTATTTTTTTTTATACAGCAGGTTCTTATTAGTTATCCATTTTATACATATTAGTGTATACATGTCAATCCCAATCGCCCAATTCATCACCCCACCCCCACCCCACCGCTTCCCTCCCCCCTTGGTGTCCATACGTTTGTTCTCTACATCTGTGTCTCAATTTCTGCCCTGCAAACCAGTTCATCTGTATCATTTTTCTAGGTTGCACATATATGAGTTCATATATGATATTTGTTTTTCTCTTTCTGGCTTACTTCACTCTGTATGACAGTCTCTAGATCTATCCACGTCTCTACAAATGACCCAATTTCGTTCCTTTTTATGGCTGAGTAATACTCCATTGTATATATGTACCACATCTTCTTTATCCATTCGTCTAACAGGTTTCATTCTGATGTGGAGTTTACAGCCTGTTCCATTCAAGCTCCTGCCTCTTAGTAAGTCACCCTGGGAAACGGAGCTGTGACCACAGCTCACTGGTAGCCTCTGAGACCCTAGGCTTTTGGAAGCCTCACCTTATCTTAGGCTTTCCCCGTGTGGAGGGCAGGAGCGGACGGAGGGAGGGCCACAGGGGAAGGAGGACTGTTCCTCCTTGGTTTCATCCTGCTTAATGGTTTTCCCACTGAAAAGCACTCATTTGTCACATTTCGCTTCAGGAGGTGTCACAGGATGATCCATCCCTCAGGCCTGGACCTATAAAAACCAGGAAATTGGCACCTGCAATCTGCCTTTCTCTGCCTATGTCTTCTCTGGCGGAGGCTAAAGTGCCACTAAAATGCTGACTCCTGCCTTATCCGTGATGAAGTGAGCTTTTAACAGGGTAGCTTGGCCTGTGGAGCTTATTTTCTTCAGAGCTGTATTGAAGGGGTAAAGAGCTAGAAAGGCTGGTGGAGGAGTGGGGAGGAAGACACTGGTGGCTGGATGTCAGAAGAACCCCGTGAAGCCGGGGGACGCCTGGACCTTTCCTGGGTGCCATCTCCAGTCGCCCACAAAGAATGGATCCAGCTGTTCCCGACATTTCTCAGACGTGGATCTCCATTCATCAGCTTCATGGCTAGCCATCTACTCACAAGGTGTGCTTTGAGGACCTCCACAGGTCCCTTCCACCCCAGAATGTGTTCTCCATGCTTTGTCGTTATTGCTGTGAGTCAAGGCATTTGTCCTCCGAAGCCCTTTGTTAAAATACCTTTTTTTTTTTTCGGTCTGAGGAAAGTTTTCATATATCGGATTCATTGGCTTTTACCTGCCAAAATCAGGCTCACAAAGAAATGGGATCCAGGGAAAGTAATGCTTGATGGGAAGGGGAGAGAGGTTATATTTGTGACAAGGAGAAGCATAATGGGCTAGCTGAGCCGAGAGTCATAATTGCTCGGGCAGGGAGGGAGGACTGGGCAGTCGAGGAGGAAATCAGACAATGGGCATCACTTATCCCTGTAATCCAGGCGTCCCCGTGGTCCTCTCTGCCCAGCAGATCGAGATCCTTCCAAATCGCCATCCTCCCAGACCTCTGCATTCCCAGGGAAGGCCTCCCTTCTCCTCATCGCTCACCCCCAGCACGTGGTTCTCCTGAAAGAGTTCCATTTGGAGCAGTGGTTCTAAACCTTGGCTTGTTCAGAATCACTTGGGGAGCTATTAGAAGCCTTGATGCCTGGGCCCCACCCCAGACTAATTATGTTAGAATCTCTGAAGGGAGGTCCCAGGGGCATCCCAGGTTTTGAAAAAAGCTCCCTCGGGTGATTCTGTTGTACAACTTGCACAAACAACTGAGAATGTAAACGTAGGAATCCTAGACCTAGGGAGGCCTTGGTCATTTTCCCAGTCAGGCTCTAGCTTCCCAGCATGTTCCCCAGTTCCCTTCTCTCTCCTCCATCTACTCCTCTCCCCTCTGCTCCCCACCAACCCCAAAGTTCTGTTCACTTTCACCACCTGGCATTATGCTGTCTCTTCTGTTGCCTTGACTCTTGCCTACCAATGCTGTCAAGGCAAGTAGCTTATCAACATCTTTTCCTAAAGACAGTCCCCGTTCTCTCCTTAAGAGGGATTCTGGTGCCAGCTGGTGAGATGATTGAAATTTCACCCCAGATCCACTTGGTTTTGACAAGGACCCTGGATGGCCTCTTCGCCGTATCTCCACTGGCTCTGAGAACGATCACAGACGCGTGCTCTGCTATTTCCATCCAAAGAAGCAGGGCCCACGTCTTGCAGGGGAGGCCCAAAGTTGGCAAAGCATTTAGAGAATGACTGTCTGTGTATCCACTTGAGGGAGTCTTTGTGTACTTGTGGGTGTCTAGCCCTTATGGCTAATATTCAAATTTGGCCCATGTGCAGGCTTGACGGGACTTTCCTAAGTGCCGATAAAAACGTCCTTGATTCATGACCTAAAAAATAGATAGATAGATACTCTTGCTACAAAACTACTTTGAGGTGAAAACGTAATGTTTTAGTCAGTGGATGGTTATTGGGCACTATCGTATGCCAGCCACTGGACTAGGTGTTTTGGATTTGATGGTGACCCAAACCTGCATGCCTGCTGCTGGCAGTCTAGAGGGTTTTAGTCATCTTTTTTTGGAACTACTCTTCTTGAACAAAAAGGCACTATTTTAAAAAAGAAAAACAAACACTTTAAGCTCTGAGTCAGGAATTTCTGTGCACTGGAAATTCTCAGCTCACGAGTGGGTTTCTGCATATGGGCCTGAACAAGTTATTTCCCTTTTGTATGTGTGAAATGGTAATGTGTGAAAAGGCACGTGGTGTGTATGTTCACCTTTTATGGGCCTGTGATTCTCAGATTGGACTGTAAGGGCACCTTGACTCCTGCCACTTCGCTCTCCAGAACTCTCTCAAGTTCTCAGACGTTGGGTGGCTAGTTAGCCGGCTCACAGCTATTGGTGCTCGCAGTGCACCGGGCACTGGGCTTCCTACTCCACATGCATCATCTCTTTCCCTGCTCACAACAGGGAGGTAAGTAGAATTATCGTCCCCATTTTACAAATGAGAAAACTGCTCACCCACTAGTCAGTAGCAGAGTCAGGATTCAAACCCAGGACCATCAGACCCCAGAGCCTTTCAAAGCACACCCCCTTGCGATGCTACTGCCAAAGCAGGGCTGAGGCAAGGCAAGCTCCCTCACCATCAAGAACAGCAACATTATCACTGTCATCATTGTCATGGTCATTGTCATCCTGTCATCATATCAGCGATCATTTGTCAAGTACTTTCTTTGTGCCAAGCAACTGCACTAAACAGCCTTTATTAATAATAAAAAAGAATAACACTAATAGCAGGTAACAGTTAAATTGGATTCCTATTCTGTGTCAGGCACTGTCCTAACCATCTTACCAGGATCACCGTAATCATTCCTCACCAAATCGCTGGGAGATAGATCCTATTCTTAACCCTGTTTTAGAGAGGAGAAGACTGAAGTTTCGATGGGCTAACTTACCCCATGACCTCACAGCTAGTGTGAGCAGCGGAGCCCAGGTGTGGTCTCTGTCTGACTCCCAGGGCAGGAGTTCCCATCCCTCCCTGTTTTCCAGTTTGGAAACGCTGTCTGCCACTGGCTTCTGATAACTGGAGAGCTCTCTCGGACCCATCTGCTAATTGGGATAGGGGCTGGAGTGACAGGCCACCACGGGTGTGAGCAGATGCCCTCCTACATGAACTGACAACCCAGTCCCTTTCCATCTGGCAGCCAATGCCATGAGAATGAGAAACCTGCCCAGAGAGGGCCTCCCGGCCAAACAATTTGTATAGCAGAACTTTGGGAAAATACATAGCTGAGACCTGTACAGGTGGAAGCCGGGTAAACAAGAAGACTCTTCTCTTCATATTTTCTTCTTCCTCATTCTATGAGGTTGGGTTTTATAGAGTGTATATTCTCTCTTCACTGCACTTCTGGGACACCCTGCCCACTGACATCTCTTACTGATGCCTCTTCCTTCCTCCTCACCCCAGCTAACCCCTGAGTCCCTTACCTCCCATCTGCTTTCAGTGCCATTTGCTCATCTTATTTCATTCCTCTTTTGAAAATGCCTGCCCCTCTGTGCTCCAAATCTCTTCACTTTTCCCTTTCATTTCAGCTCAAGCCACATTAAGGTTGTAAAGCATTTTGGAAAGTGGTGAGTATGGCAGGAAGGTAAATAGAGTTGTATAGTATTTTGCTGTCATTGAGCTCGGAGTCTTTGAAAACCAACGGCAGTTCACAGCCCTGGCACACCTTTGTCTCTGCAGGGCTATTAACCAGCCCTAGATGAGGGCTATGGCCACGACCCAAAAATATAGACTTCTCAGATGATGTGAAATCACTCCAGGTAGGGTAGTATTAGCTAGAGCAGCACTTCCCAAATTGGTTTCCACAGTACCCAGAGTGTGAGGGATTAATAGGTACCACGAGAGAGAAAGGTTTCCGAGTACAAATGAGTTTAACAAATGCTGGGTTAGATAAGCTCAACTTTACTACAGGGTTTCACAGAGCCCTTAACATACTAATGAGAATCATGAATCTCCAAGAGGACATTTAGAGCCTCGCCACCCAAAGTGTCATCTGAGGACTGGTAGCATATGCATCACCTGGGAGCTTGCTGGGAATGCAACATCTCAGGCCTCCACCCCAGACTTTCCGAGCCAGAATCGGCATTGTCACAATATCCTCGGTCGATTTGTATTATGCACATTAAAATTTGAGAAGCACTGATTTAGAGAACCAGGCATTTCTCCCACTTTTTTGTCCATGAAACGCATTTATGGAGCCTCTTCTGGGATCGGTGTTCCTTGCAACATACTTTGGGGGAAGTGCCAAGGGTAGAAAGCCCTTCATAGGAATTTCTCATTGTCTAGAAACTCCATAGAAAGACATTAGCCAGAGCAACAGTTAGAAATTGGGGGACTGATTCATTGTACATGACCCAAAGCCTCACTTTACAGAAGTTTCAAGACTTGTGTTACCAGAAAGTCTTCCTATACCTCTACGATCCCAATTAACTCATTTCCTGGGGCCTTTTTAAGCATCGCCGCGGCTGTGCTGCTTTGCCTATTCTCTGGGCCAGATCAACCTGTTCGTTTCTGAAATCCAGCATCTTCTCCAGAGTGCTACAGCTCAGGATCCGAGCCTCCAAAGAACGTGCCTGGTCCCCTGCTGTAAAACGTTAGAAAGGCAATTTTATAGGGCAACTTTTCAGTCCAGTGTGTTCTGTTCAGTTAAGCTGTTGTTGTTTTTCTTTAGGGCCTTTAAGCTATTGTGCCAAACATCGAAATAACGCTAGCTATTTTGTATTCAGATCTTGTGACTCATTTGAGGGCATTGTTAATATTTTATAAGAAAATTCTCCTTTTTTTCCGCTCACATTTGTGATTTTCAAGTGTGTTGCTGCATTGCATTCATAAACGTGCTTTTTATTAAGTCTCAGGCCCCATTTTTTTTCCTCCTCTGAGAAACACATCTCCAATTTTATGTTCAAAGTTAAACGGAAAATAGGCTTTGATATGTGAAATTGTGATTTGTGAGAAACTTGTCCAGGTTGCAACCGTTCTGTACAGTAAGGGACCGACATGCCCAAGCTCTGGTTAGGTCACGGCAAAGCCCTCAGCAAGGTTTCCTGGATGTCATCACCAAGCACTCTCTCAGTGGCCACTTTCTCTGGCTGGCCAGGAATGTTTGCTCAGAGTACAGGAAGAGGAGGTAACAGGAGCAGTGGGATGGTACTTAGAGATGTGTGAAAGCAAAAGACACATACACCATTAGGCCCTTTGGGCTGGAAGGCCTGCCAACCCCAGAGGTTGCCCACTCTGGGTTTAGAACCATGATTCTGACCTCTCCCACTCTCCCATGTGAGCAGAAGCAACAGAGTAAAGAGGGAAGAGACTCTGGAAACATCTCCTCACGCTGGATCAGGAGATCCAAGGCTTCCTTTGAATTTCCTACCTGCTCAATGATGCTGACATTGCCAATTGATGCCAGTAGTTCCTAAGCTTTCTAAGTATCAATACCCATTTGTAATGTTAAAAATTTAGCACACTGCCGACAGTAGTGATTCTACTTGCATTTTTTTCTCTCTCTGCTGACAACCCACAATTGGTGTATTTGAGAATTTTCCTTGCAAGAAATCCACAGGCCTTTCAGGGGTCCCAAGGCACACAGACTGTCTCTATAGCTTATACCTGGGTGTGAATGAAGACAGCAGCTACCATTTCTTGAGCACAGGACTTGACATTTTACATGCATTTATTTCATTTAATGCTCCCAATACCTTATTATCTCCATTTTAAAAATAAGGAAATTGTGACTCAGAGAAGTACATGACTTACCCAGAGCAAGTCCCAGAGGCAGAACCAGGGGGCAAAAGCCCAGATCTTTGGGACCCCCAAGTCGTACTCTTTATTTCTCAGGCTGGGGGACTGGAGAGGCCCCAAATGCTGGGGGAGAGGGGAGCAAATGGGCTCCCGAGGAGGAAACAAGAAAGGACTAGGGAGTTGAAGAGTGATGGGCAGAAGCATTTGCCTCATAATTTTGCCCTGAGCTAGTCCTGCAAACCAGCCGAGGTTAAGGTGGCCCTCATAGGCCACTTGGAGAGATAATGACAGAGCCCATTTCTGAATCCACCTCTCTACATACAACATTCTCGTAGACAGACTGTTCCAACAGCTCGCCTCCTTCGCAGTCCTTGGTCACCCCAGGCACACTCCATCCCTGGGCCTGCACCTCTGCGGTTCCTTGTGTCAGGCAGGCTCTGCCCCCAGACAGCTACAGGGCTCGCTCCTTCCCTTCAGGACTCTGCTCAGTTGCCACCTTCTCACAGAGGCCTTCCCTGGCCACCCTGTTTAAAATGGCAACCACTCATCCCTGATTCCTTGCTTCATTTTTCCTCTAAAGCACCTTCTCACTCTCTAAAATATCATGTAATGTTACCTATTTATTTGTATATTGCCACTAGGAGGCAAGCGCCACGAAGACAGGGATTTTTTAGCTACGTCGTTCACTGCAGCGTCCCCCGTGTCTAGAACAGTGTCTGGCAGGTCGTAGGAGCTCAATAAATGTTTGCTTAATGAATGTACAGATAGCTTGAAACATGGCTCCCCACTGCATCCTAGCTACAGAGACACATAGGTCCTCTGAGATAAAACAGAAGATGAGCAGAAAAAAGAATGTGCGCCTTCATCGGTGAGAGGACCTGGGGTGGGAATACTCTATGCACAAAATACCCACGGTTCTCAATCTGGCTAAAGCCAACGACCCATATTCTGGACACTTCTTATAGCTATTTTACTCTTAGTATCCACTGATTGAGAAACACATAATGACCACAAAGTAATCTAAATATGTGATATTTTTAAAGTAATTTTGTTCATCATTATGACATCTGCCTCACATTTGGAAAATAGTGGTACATACACGTGTGAGATGTTTTAGGATGGTGCTTAAATGCTTAGTCTCTGGCGTCTGTCAGCTAGCGTTTGATTTGCAGCACTGCCAAGTATCACCTGTGTGATATTGAGCAAGTTGCTTAAACCTTTGCCTCAGTGTCCTTTTCTGCAGAACGGGGCTAACGACAGTACCAAGCTCACAGGGTTGTTATGAAGATGCAATGAGATGTTGCATGTCAAGCTCGTGTAAAGCGTCTGGCATGTAGTATAATGCTCCCCAAATGGAAGCTGTTATTATTATTATTATCATCATCATCACCATCATCATCATAGTACGGTTATTGATTGACATATCCACAGGTAATGCTTCAAAGTGTATGGATGTGCTGCAGTATGCTGCAGCCCAGGAGTCCTGGGCATACAGTTCTGGGGGTCAGTGTGGTGGACACTAAGTGTTGTTGGCAGTCAAAGAAGAGGGCTTGGTAGCTGGGTGAATAGGGATGTGGACATGGTGAGAAGGGGAAGTAGACAAGAGGGAGAGTGGCATCATCTTGGACTGGTGGCTTGATGTATGCATTCAGAGAGGAAGCCAACAGTTACACAGGTGACCTTCCAACACTTCTGAAATCCTGACTTAACCAAAAAGGTTACTGAGGAAGACAGGTAAAGATATATTACTGAAAGGCCCTGGTATATGTTTCAGGTGTTTTATGACGTGCAAGTATTAGCTCTTCTAGAGTGGTAAGGCTGCTCTGATCATCACCTTGCCTGGCCTTGCATTCCAGAGAATTTTGAGCTCCAGATGGTAGCCCATTAGGGGCAGGTTGGATCTGGGTGACCTGGACAGTTTCTCTGCACTATTTCCGTCCTCACCCCCTGCCCCCAAATCGGGGCTTCAGAAAGCTGTTTCTAAACCAATCTGTGGGGTGGCAGCACCATGAGCAACCAGCTGAGGTCCTGGGGAGAGCTGAGCTGGGGGCAGCAGTGGGTAGCCAGTGGGCCAAGAATAC